>NC_051313.1:23008849-23339831 GCF_015220235.1 Choloepus didactylus
ACTAAAGGAAAAATGGGGGAGCGGTTTGGGTGTTCTTTTTTACTCTTATTTTTTTATTCTTATTTTCACTTTTTCTGGTACAAGGAAAATGTTCAAACAATAGATCGGGGTGATGAATGAACAACTATATGATGCTAATGTGAACAACTGATTGTACACTTTGGATGATTGTATGGTATGTGAATATATCTCAATAAAATTGAATTTTTTAAAAAAAGAGTGTGCCAAGGTGAGTAGTGCGAGCATAGGCTTGAATTCAAATTTGGGCTCTACCATTTGCTGTTTGAACTTGAGGATGCATCTTTCAAACCCCAGTGTCCTCATCTAGGAACTGAGCATAACAATATGTCCTCATGGGTTGGTGGTGAGAGAATGTAAGAAATTGCCTGGTCTTTTTCCTTTGGTCACTGAACCTGGTTGGCCAACCTCACTGTCATACCCTACTGTTCAGTCCCTGACACAAAGCTGGTAAATCCTAAGGTCATCCTGAGTTCAGCTTCTTGGGTCACATGGTTTAAATCATATTGGTGACTGCACATGAACCTGCTTATTCTCCTCGCAGTTAAGTTTTAGAGTCTGAAGTCAGATGAAATTCACTGGATCATTTAAAAGAAAGTAAAAGTGTGAGGTCACAAACTTTCAGATGTAAATTTTTAATGATTCTTGTCTTGTAAGCACCATGCATAATATATCAATTTATGCAAGAGAGATTTTTAACAGAGCTCCTGGCATCCCGTCATGGAGAGATTCTAGCCCCATCGTGGAGCATCTTGCTGAAATGAGAGGATCCTCAAAAAAACATTTGGAATGAAGGATGAGGCGGGACATTCTTAAGAAATTGAAAGTAAAATTAAATTACTGTTTTCAGTATGTTTCCTATTAGCAAAGGAACTAATAGAATTTAAATGTTAGACATTAGGGGGAAAGGGAGTTGGCAGTATGCTCCATGCTTTACATTTCTGTCTTAAACCCTCATAATACTCTCAGTATGTTTTACATTCAGGTTTCAGAGGTGAGGACAAAGGCTCTAGGAGGTAGGGTCACCTGCCCAAAGTCACACAGGTGATGAGATGTGGAAATAGGGTTTGGACCCAGGGCTTCTACTGCACAGTACATTATCATCAAGGAGGTAGGTAAGGTTGGTTGGAGCTCAGGATGGTAATGGATTTGGATTATACATTTATAAATATATCAGTAATGTAACTGACAGCTCAGTGCCTGTGACTTGCATTTGGGGAGTTCAATGATACAAATACTAGAATCAATTTATCTGTAGTCTTCCATGGGAGACTACATTGCATGGTCAGTGTGTGCTATAAGTCAACCTACTACAAAGCTAGGGCTGAGGCTATGGTTCTCTGGGACCTCTGTCCAGCTGCTGCTCTCAGGCCTGGACTATCTTGTCTGAGATTCCCCTGGAGTTTGGTCAAAATCAGATAACCAAGAACAATGAAAGGGATATAAGCTCTGGAGCCAGATCTAAGAGTAGCTGTGTGAACCAGGACAAGTTACCTACTGTTTTAGTTTCCTTGGCTGCTCAAACAAACACCATGCAATGGGTCAGTGTAAACATGGGAATTTATCAGCTCACAGTTTGAAGGCTAAGAAAAAGTCCAAATCAAGGCATCATCAAGGTCATGCTTTCTTTCAGAAAACTGGTGTTCTGGGGCTGGCTGCCAGTGATCCTTTGCTCCTCTGCCACATGGTAATGTACATGGTGGCATCTCCTTGCCTCTCAGTTCTCTTCTGGGTTCTATTGAATTTCACCTGCATACTCCCTCTGGCTTTCTCTTTGTCTGTCTGTACTTCATTCCTCTTATAAAGGACTCCAGTAATAGAATTAAGATCCAAACTGATTGAGGTGGGTCACACCTTAACTGAAGTAACCTCATCAGAGTGTTCTACTTACAATGGGTTCACAGGAATGGATTAAGTTTATGAACATGCTTTTTTGGGATACATACAGCTCCAAACCACCGCAGCTACCCTCTCTGCGCATGTTTTCTTATCTATAAAATGGGGATAACAAGAGTATCTTCCTCATAAATGATTTTAGGATTAAATGAATTAATGCATATGAAGTGCTTAAACAGTTCCTAACACACAGTAAGCCCTCAAAAAGTGCTGAATATTATTCTATAGCAATTGTTAGAGATACATCATGCATCAAGTATGGTAATATATCTAGTAATGCTTTGTTCTTTGATGTTTCCAGTGATTAAAATGCATGTTTGCAACAGAAGAAATCATTTAACATGTAAATTATGCAACTGATAATGCATATAAAATTCCATACATTAAGCAAAAAAACATAGATTAGGAACAATTTTGAAACATGCCTACCTATAAAACCATATACTTAAATATTCAACAAAGTCATAACATTTCATTAGTCTTCCTTGGCATTAGGAATCTCAGCTTGACTTTTAGCTTAAATTGTCTGTGGAAAGCTAGAGTAGGTTGCTTATAGGTCCAAAAGTTGTGGCTTATTCCAGGTAGACCTTGATATTAGCTTTATGTTCTATTCACTCCAGGCCAGATGATTTTGCACATCTTTTCCCTAAGAGAAGCAATAACTGAGAAGGATCTTCTTACATGGTGGTGGCAACCCTTTGCCCCCTTCAGACTCACTCCTACGTGTCAGCCGCAAGTGAACTGTAGGTCTAACCAACCAGCCAACCAACCAACCAACCAACCAACCAACCAGTCACTCAACCAGATAGCCAAACAATCAGCCAGCCAATCAATCAGCCAGCCAGCTGGCCAACCAACCAGTCAACCAACCAGTCAAGCATTGTAGGGGAGTGATGTGGTATGTGGAACACATGTGGTTGAGTTAGATTTATAGATAGTTGTCCACCAAAAGGAGGGCAAGAATTCTGGTGCTAGAGGTATAGTTAAGATTTTTCAATAATGCTCATCCTTCTCTGAATTCCACATTATTATTTATAAAACAACCACCATTTATTGAACTATTACTATATACCAGGTGCTTTGCTAAAGATTTTATATATATCATGTAATACTCACAGTAACACTGTTTGTTTTTATTACTCACATTTATTACTCCCATTTACAGTTGAGGAAACAACTCTGTAGAGCTTAAACGGCACAGCTAGTGCATTCTGGAGGCATTGGGCCAGTTATCTGCCTGTAAAAATGAACTCTTAGCTTCTATGCTACACTACCTCTCAATTACATTCTATAATAATCAATAGGTCTTAAAGTGGATTCAGAAAGCAGAGTATCGATCATCTAAAACAGCTGGGACTGTTGGAAATCTTGTTCCTTCTCAATACAAATCTACTTTCCTGGGCCTTCCTTCTACCTTTTCTAGGTCTGCTATAAACACACAGAATAGTCTAATCTATCTTCCACAAGATAATCCCAATTTATCATTTACACTTTAGTCTCATATGTGACTCAAATATAAATTATTCCTGGCATAGTTGGAGACAGTGTAGCATCGAGGAAGGAGCATAGGTTTTATAGTCAGAAAGTCTGTTCAAATTCTGGCTCAATTACTCATTACTTAATGAAATCCTAAGGAAGTTACTTAACTTCTCCGGGCTTCAGTTTTCACTTATTTCATAAAAATTTTATAGGATAGTTCTGAGAGTTAAGATTGAGATGGTAGCTATAAAATGCCATGTAGTAGGTATTCAATAAATGTTAGCTATTAACAGTTAATCTTTTCTCTGGTAAAGGAGCCAGATTTTACTACTAAGTTATTCTTAGGCTGTTGGTCAGACTAGAGTCTTCTCTAGCCTGTAGTACAGGGATGAGTGGCTTGTTGTGTGTATAAGTAATAGAAATAGAGCAAGTTTTTCAGAAAGAGATGTTAGTGGTTATATTTGTTACCATCGATGTGGCTATTGTTTGTGTGTATTTGAGTGAGATTTAAACTTTCCAGATCCAACTCACTAAGTTATTGTGGCCACCCAAACTATACATGTGGATACTGGTCAAGTGTTCAAACAAAATTGGAATCCTAGGGTGTAAGGTGGGGTATCTGAGCTAGAATCTGAAATCTCTCCTTAGAGAAGTTCAGGGACTGTCTGCCCATTGTATAATTCGACCAATGGTAGGGGAATTAAGGTGGTACCACAAGGCCAGTTCTGAAGAGCAGAGGTTTCTTCAAGCAAATGTCCCTCTTTGTAGCTAAGTGCATACATCCCAGCTCACTTTACAGTAATGAATGCTGTTGGGATGGAAACAACTAACTGTCCTCTCAAAATCTGTTCTCACCATCTTCCACAGTAATAGAATTGAGGTTGCTCATGGCTGCCCAGTCAGGGCTGCATCCCCCAGGTCCCTTTGCAGCCAGGTGTGGTCATGTGACTCTTGTCAATGAAATGTAAGCAGAAGTGATCTGTACAACTTCTGCCTCATTTGCTTAAGAAGAACTTCCTGGCACTGAACTTTCATACTTTCCCCCTTTCTCCAGACTAGAATTGTGAAGACAAGAGTGTCCCTGGGAAGCTGCCATTAGCCTGAGTTCCTGGATGACTTCATGGAGCAGAGCTGTCCACTTCCCTGAAATGCTGACCTTGGGGCTGTTACCTGAGAGAAGAATAAATTTCTTTTTCTTTCAAGCTATGTTATTCTTGATGTCTTCTTGTAGTACTTAGCCACTTGCTTTATCTAATGTGGCTCTGAATTTTGGTTTAACATCTGGAGTCAAAACATTCATTTGTTTCTTCTTTATTAAACAAAAATTGTCTGTTTTATTGGAGCCACTGTCCCAACTTGAAGAATAAATGAAAAATTAACTTCAAGGGTCCTTTGTCTTCGGAATAATGTGCAATCAGTGGGGACCACCAGAATTTCCAATGAACTCACTCCTTGGGCAATGCCAGTCCGGCCCTAATTTCCAGGTTTGGTTAAGATGACACAAGTTTGGTGAAGAGGTAGAACTAGCTGAACATCTTCCTTGTTTCATCCTGTTTATAGCCTCACCCAAACTACCCACCCCAGAGGGTTACCTGCTGGAGCTTCCAGACACTTCCTGTAAGTTGGGCTATGCTAAATACTGTGTTTTGTCCAACCATAAAGCCATTTTAGTCCTGTGATTTCAAGTGTGGTATGGAATACTCCGATCAGTTCCCTGGATCTGTCAGCTTCTGTAGGCTTTCCCAAAGAGCCACAGCCATGAGCCACGCACATTGTCATTCTCTCTGATATGCTCTATGCACAGGAAATCCCATGTGAAATCAGCCAGGGGATGGATGCCAAAAAGAGATCATATCCATCAGAAGAAGTCGATCAATTTCCTCCAGTAAGGAGTTGTTCTAATAGCCAGTAGTCTCCTCCAAAAGAGATAGTATACTTTCTTCACTTACTGATAAGATTCCCACAGGATCAGCATCTATGGAATCCTGGGTTGCTTTTCAGAGGCAGCTTTAATCTTCCTAACTTCAGCATTTTAGCTTGTCTAGACATACATGAAGTGCAAATACCAAAGGTTAAAATCTGTTGAATAATAGGACGGCATATAATATTGCAGTATATTGTAATTGTGATTAAATGATAGAAATCTCTCAAACTCAACATATTTTAAACTGGACAACTGATCTCCACTCTCCAGCCTCTTCTACCATCTTCCCCACTTCAATGGATGGCAATTCCTACTTTGTAGTTGTTTAGGCCAAAAAACTTAATGTCATCCTCAACTCTTCTTTCTCTCTCCCCTCTCAATCAATGTATCAAGAAATCCTGCGAGCTCTGCTTTCAGAATTCATTCAGAATCTGAATTATTTGCTCTCCCTCCACTGCCACCTCTTGTGTGGATTCAGCAGCTCCTAACTCCTCTCCTAGCGTTCTCCTGGGGTTCCACCCCCACTTCCTGACACACCTACTGTCTGCTCAACAGGGAAGCCAGAGTGATCCTTTTAATGTGAAAGTCAGGCCACTCCTCTGTTCAAATATCTTCAAATGGCTCTCCATTCTGCTCTGAATGAAAGTCCAAGTCCATTCAGGGACCTGTAAAGCCCCCCACCCCCTTTTTTTTTTTGACCTCATCACCTACTACTCTCTTCCTCTTGCTCCAATCCTGCCCCAGTGGCTCCCTTGCTGCCCCTGGATGACACCAGGCATGCTCATGTCATAGGGCATTTTCTCTTGCTAATTCTTAATGCTGTCTCCTTGACGTCTGCTAGGATAACCCCTTCATCTCCTTTAAAACTTGGCTCAAATGTCACCTCCTCAATCAGTTCCCCTCCAACTACCCTATTTCATCCTGCCAGTAGCCTCCCTACCCACATACTCTGTTCCATGTTTCATAGCACTTCTGCTTTCTAACACACAAGGTGATACTTAGTTAGAGTGTTTATCATCCCTCCCATCTATCACTAGAATGTAAGCTCCATGAAGGCAGCAGGGATTGTTGATGTATCACAAACCTAGAAAAATGTGTGGCACACAGTAGGCCCATTTTATATATATATATATATATATAATGCTAGAGGAATGAATGAATGAAGCCTACACATGTTGAGATTGATCCTTTTATGAATGTGAAAAGAGCTGGGATGATCACCTTCTCCAAACGCTAGTGTCTTAGCTTCCCAGGGATGCTGTGACAAAGTACCATAAGCTGGGAGGCTTAAAAGAACAGAAATGCATTGTCTCATAGTTCTAGAGGCTAGAAGTCTAAAACCAAGGTGTTGGAAGGGCCATGTTTTCTTGGAAGTCTACAGGGAAAATATCTATTCCCTCCTCCTCTCTGGGCTTCTGGTGGTGTCTTCCCTCCTCCTCTCTGGGCTTCTGGTGGTGTCCTGCCGCCCAGGCACAGCCTTCTCTTCCTTAGCTGTCACATGCCATTCTCCCCTCTGTCTGCCTGACTGTTCAGTTCTCCCCTCCTTACGAGGACACCCATCATATTGGGTTAGGACTCACCCTAATCCACTTTGACATCATCTTAACTAATAACATCTTCAAAGATCCTATTTCCAAATAGGATCACATTCTGGGGTCGGAGGTTAGGACTTGAACCTATCTTTGGGGGTGGGGTGGGGCACAATTCGACACAGAGCACCAAGGTTGCCAAAGTCACTTTTCTTTTCCAGCAGGAGAATGGGACTGCAGAAAAGCACTGGACCCAGAGGACAAGACTGTCCTGAAAGTGGACCAAGAAGTGTAGAAAAGAATCTCGGGACGGCAGCCCTGGTAAACTCTTTCTACATTACATTTCTGCATGATCGGCTTGAGTGTTGAGAATGCCTGGTTTGGGGAATTAGGACTTGTCCTTGTTTTTAATTAGAATCCGAGTGCCTGACAAAAGCTGTGTGGATCAAGTTCCCTGACTCCTGCACAAATATGTCCAGGTCTGGTTTCAGCTCTCCTTTTCCTTAGGTGGGTTGGCCACTGAGGGATTAAAGCACCCTGTGATTCGAGCCCGGGCTGTCATGGAGGCACTGACGCACGGGCAGTATCTGGGATCTCTATCCAGGCCCTCCACACTCACCTGCAGGCTGTGTCAGGGCAACCAGATGCCCGAGCCGGAGCAGCAGAGGCTGTTTGCTGTCTGTCCCCCTCTCCCATCCCAGGGCTGCCCTGCCTCTGATAGAATGCAAGTGAGGGAGAAGGGCAGATTGCATTGAAAAGAATACAAAGGAAGAGTGCATGTATGCGAGGGAAAGCTAAAGAAAGAAGACAGAGCAATGGTTGGGAGAAGGGGACTAAATGGGAAGAACAGATGGGTGAAACCAAAACAGAAGACAGGTTGAAAGGTATAAGGGGATGCAAGGTGGTTCATTTGCCCTGCGTGCCCCTTACTCCGTGGCATTTTCATGCATTATGCTTCCTGGTGACATGAGGAACATGCTATTTACTTTTTCTCTGCAAAATATGGTTAAAGCTACTTCATCATTCACATTTGGAGTCTTTGCCAATAGGGGAAGACAATATTCTCCAAAATTTGCAAGTACGAGTTGCTTTAAAAATGTAAGATTCAAAGGTTCTCAGTGGCCCTCAGACACTAACATGCTTTCCAAGACATTCCATGTTGGCCTTGAAACCTGAATGAGATGTATTCTTTAGAATACGTGCAAACCAAGGCACTCCCTACCACCTTTGTCAAGCTGGTTTCAGTCACGGGGAGATTGATGAACAGCAAATTACCTTTTCTCAGTTACCTCATGAATATAGACTCTAGAGAAGGAGCCGTAATTGTGAGGGAGCAGTGGGTTGACAGAAGTTAAAAAAAAAAAATGTGTCTTTCAAAAAAGTAAGAACCAATATGAAAGGGCCTTTTCTTGGGAGTGTTGGTAGAGCTCCGGGCAGCTTGTTGAAAGGCCCTGTGTTGTCCAAACAGCCTCCCATAGGGTAATGGCTGGAGCAGCCCATATAAAAGCAACCGTGGAAAGGTGCAAAAGTCATTAACAGGAGAGAAATGGGAAGCAATCAGCAACACTTTAAACAAATGATTACCATGAAATTACACTCCCAGCTTGAGATAAGTGTCCTGGGTCTGTTAAAGTGATATACACCTTAACGGCTTCGATGTGACTGAGGGAAGTTTTCCTTTCTGGTTTTATTTATTAAGTGTCAGACCACGGAGGACTGTGATGCTAGAGCAAACGGGGAGAGCGGGGCGCTGCCGGCTTCTTCCCAGGCCTCAGTTTAAGACTAATTATTACCTGCCTTCAGTACTTGTGCAGAGAGGCCTTTCAGTTATTCACTTGGACAGGTGCTTGTTCCCTTTTTGGAAGAAATGGAAACCTACTGGGCTGACTGAGTTTCATTCAGAATTGGTTTTGAGGAGGAAAAGCCAAGGCTTTTTCCTGCATGGGTGTTCGCAGCCGCCTTGGCACTCCTGCGGATGGCTCCTGGCCCCTTTCCAGAAGGCTGTGTCCCCCCCCACCCCGATCCACTCCCCCGGCTTGAATATGCCTTGTGACCTGGAAAGGTGCAAAAGTCATTAACAGGAGAGAAATAGGAAGCAATCAGCAACACTTTAAACAAATTATTACCATGAAATTACACTCCCAGCTTGACACCTTAGTTTAGGTCCCCTCATCCTCTCTGGCCTCTCCTTTGGAATCGACTTTTCAAAAGGTTCTCGATGCCGGTGGCTCAGACTCTGGTTGCTGTTGGCTTCTCCACCCACAACCCTGGGAAGCTCCAGATCTTGGCACTGCAGCTGGTCTAGGATCTCGTCTCCTGCATCCTCTACCCCCACCCCACTATCAACAGCGCGGACCATTGCACTCGCAGTGACACTGTAGCACCTCAGCTCTCTGCAGCGTAGGTTTCCGTTGTGAGCCTCTCCTCACTGCTGCTGGGCTCGAACCCGGGGCTCCACTTGGTGCTGCTCCTCACAGCCCACGCTGCTGCCCCGGGGCCCTGGCTGCAGGGCGGCGCAAGGGTCGGCTGCTCTGGCGGGCTGTCGGCTCCCCCTCTCAGTGCCCCTGGCACGTGCCCAACACTTTTCCATTATATTTGTTTCCTGGAAGCATTGTTCCAGCTCCTGATCGCCAGCCCAGAGGTAGAGCTTTGGGACTGGATGGCTCCTCTGAGAATCACTTAGACAGTTATTAAAAATAATTGTTCATTCCAGTTTCCCCTTTTTCCTTCTTGTATTAATCACCAGGGAAATCTGTGAAAAATAGGCTTTTTTTTTTTTTTTAGTTGGAGTCGAATAATCATGAATGCTCACTTTTGCTGAGTGGTGGGGTGGAGAGTATATATAACGCATGATGAATTCAGAGTCACGGAATAAAAGAGATTTTTAAAGATGCAAAGCATAAAGTTATTGAATCCTGATGACACTGTAATAGGGGATCTTCTTATCTATACTTTCAAAAATCTTAGAATTATAAAATATTAGCATTGAAAGGGAATATAGAAGTTATTGTGTCTAATCTCAAAATGAAGCCAACCATAGCATTAACACATATTTGAGATGTTGTTTTCCTGTCTCTTCAACTTTCCAGAACTAAGGAATGTGTGACCTCACAAAGAAGCCCGTTCCAGTTAAAAAGCTCCACCATTGTTACATAAAGCCTCTCTACTTCTTTCATTTCTTCCTTGTGTGACAAGGTTTCAGATTATTCCATATTCTGGTCTCTAACTTTGGATTCAGTTGCTCTCAAAATTTTGTTCCTAGTGTGCAATGGTGGCAGTCACAGAGTTCACTTACTAAACAGGACTCAGACCCCAAAATGACAATGTTTATGAATCTACTCTCTATTTCAGAAAATATATATGTATATACCATAGCAGCAGCATTAAATATAAAGGTTTTCATTACTGTCAAAGGTCACCTTATAGCAAGGGGTCTGGAAAAATCTGAGCCCACTCTGGACATGCTTTCTCTTTTGGATCAGGAACCCCCACCATGTGCATGGAACACCTCGGAACTAAGGAGCCCAAAACGGATTTGTGCCTGGGACTTCTTATACCTTGCTGGTCACGGAGGCATATTTCTTGCAGCCAGCACTAATGGCAGAACCCTTTGGGGGCTCACCAGGTGCAAATCATCAATCTCACTGTTATCAATAGACAATGCAGACAAACCGGTAACAAACATCCTGAACCCTGTCTTGGACTCCTAGTTACAAAGCAACACTATTAATCAGTACATTTCATGTCTGACCAGGGGTCAGTTTTGTGCAGATGCATCTCTTACTACAGCAAAATGTCTCAGGTCAATTTGAAACCTGCTGGAATTTACCCTCACAGTGTATCAGAATGGAACAACCACTCGAGGTGATCCAACTAGGTCAGCATGTGTGGCAGGATGATAGCTCCCATGTTCTGGACACTATCATCCACTATGTGTTTAAAAATATTTTTCATGATTCTGCTCTCAGAAGAAAGTACTGACACCCCCTCTTGCAGAGTCCAACTTAGGATGAGCCAATCTTGTTGAGGAAGGCAATCCAAGCAAAACTGTATTTCTCTAGCTGGTGGGGTCTGGAGTGGGTCTTGTCTGGCATTCTAGAGAGATTGGAGTGATTTCCAGGGAACTCTACTGAGAGTGCTTTTGCCCTGACTCTTGGCTTGCATTTCCTGCCTGGCCCTCTGGTTTCTTTCTTATACTGGAAGAGTCCCCCTTCTTAAACCCACAGTTTAAGTGACTGGGTCCTAATGTTCCATGATGTTCTTGCCAGTCCTATCTCCCAGTCCATCCATAGCCTGGGACCCTGCTGAAAATAAACTTTTCTCCTAAGTTGGTTCCTAATGCCCACTTGATGGGGTGCTGCCCTCCTCCTTGTCCCCAAGGGCCGAGCTTCTTGGATGGCCTCATTGTTTCCTGCAACATCCAGTTGTCCTCAGGAGATTACCCTTCTGTCCTCAACCAGCCCACTTCCTTGCCCCTCCCTCTCACCACTGACTCTTTTTGATAAGACCCCAGCATGCTTCATGTGTGAGCAAGCCTGCATTAAAATAATTCAAGCAGGAGTAATCCTTCAGAAGGAAAGCTAAATTAACCTTGTGAACCAGCTGAAAAACAATCTTAGAATTTTAGAACTGGAAGCATCTTTAAAGAGCACCTACCTGATGGTTTTTAAGGTTTTGTTTTTTTTCTTTTTTGGTAACTTAACCCTTTCTTCTTCCAAATGGAATACTACATGGAATTTCATGTGAAATTAATCAAGGTGGATCTGCTCAGAGGAGGAGATAGGGGTAGGAATTGGATTCATAAAATATAGACATTTTGGGCCCCTCATGCTCCCTCCCATGGGTCTCCCGAGGCACCACTAGGGAGCCCCTGGTGTATAGTTAGAGAATTACTGATCTATTCCAATGAATATTGGAAACCATGGATGTCAGAGATTTCTCTTGGGTTACGCAGCTAGTTACCGCTCATTCCATTATGGCTGTCTGAATCCTGAGATTCTTTTTCTGTATTTGTACCTCTTAGAGGGCAGAAGAGCAGAAGTACCAGGTTGCCAAATGACCAAAATGATATGACTTATTTCTTTATACTCGATTCAATTCAAGTTGGCGTTTATATTTTTTGGAGTACCCACTGTGTACACTGTGCCAGCACTGCAGGACGGGCAACAGGGGCCAAGACCCAGGTTCTGCCTTCTGGAAGAGATGCACTAATGGGCACATCCCTAACCACAAATACAGGTGGTCAAAGACTAAAAAGAAAAAGGATCTAGAATTTAAAGGAGGGGAAACTATATTTGGAGGTGAGGAGAGCAAGTAAATCCTTAGATGTGGTGTGGTATGTGAGACTGACCTTGTGGGGTTGGGAAGGGAAAGTGCCATGTGGGGAGTGGCATGAGCTAAGACACACATTTGCCCAGGGCTGCTCTGTGGTCCTGTTAAAAACTCCATTTAGGCAGCAGCAAGATGTCACTCATGATGCATGGACTGAGGTTGATTCCACTCAAACAAGTTTTAAAAACCACTAGGAAAAAAAATACATTGAGTTCAGGCAATAACTAGATTACAGGTTAATTTCACCGAATGCTCCCATTCCCTTCCTTCCATGCGTCTAAGTAGTTAATGTGTACACACTTTCTCCTAGTCTCATCCCTAGAACTAGACTGGGCCATCACAAATTCTTCCTTTGCATGGGACAAATTGCAAAATCTCTTTGTGAAAAGGAGGAGCCTCTCATTGGCTGTGTAGCTGTGCCTTACAAAAAACTGTGGACAGTCTTACCCATTTTCCTAATCCTTGCAAGCAAATCCCTTCCGAAGACAGGCAACTCCTAATTTTATCATATGCAAACTTAAGGGGTGAAAAATATTACTTCTTACAGGCTAGGTTAAATACCCATTTCTGTTTCCTTTTTTCTTTTGGCCAAGTTGCATTTGTTTTTACTCTCAATCAAATGATTGTCAAATACTTATTTTTGCTACTCTTGGTTATGTATTTATAGCCTTTCTAATTTTTAGAGAGGGGTAAAATTTTAGTAACAGCAGCAACTTCAATATTTGTAGCACTGATGTGTTGCTATGGCTTCTGGGTGGTGACTGAAGAAGGTGAACTGGATGTTTTTTGGTCACAGCTCACATGTTGATTGAGATTCCCCATGTTCTAGCCTCTGGGGCAGGGCCTGGGAAACAGATGGCAAGGAGAAATACACTTCGCTTTAAGGCATCTGCCACGTGAAAATCACTACAAGAGAAATCTGATCCCAGGATCTGGGGACCCCGGCGAGGGGTGACATGCTCCGGCTGGCTGCAGGAGAGGTCACGGGACACTCTGCAGAGGAGGTGGCTCTGAAGCTGGGTCTTGAAGGACGAGTGTGAGTTCATGAGGAAGAGGAGGAGTTGCCTTCTAGGTGGAACGTGAGTGCAGGCTGGCGGGCACCAGGTGCCTGGCACCACTGGGGAATACCAGTGAGCCCAGAGTGGACTTGGGGTATGTGGAGTTGGAAGGGAAGGATGCCAGTCTGGAATAGTTGACCGAGCCAGGAGAGTCTGATTGTGGATAATCTCAATGCTGTTTTAATGTATTTTGATCCCACATTTATTTTATTTGTAGACTTTCACAAAAGCAATGCATATTAATTGAAAAATTGGCATTTCCTTTGAGCTGAATTCTTTTGTAAGGTAAAGGTGGCTAAAAACCTAAAGGTTGACACTCACTGTCCTATCTCCTTAGGTCAGCACAGCATCCAAATTTAGTTGGTTTAACCTAGAAAAATTGCACGTGGTGCACCTGGCACAGAAATCCTTACCACACCATCTCTAACTGGAATAGTTGAGACAACAGATGAATGTTGAGTAGCATTAGATAGAAAGGGATTGCCAGATGTTTGGGTATTCAGAGCTAAACATGTACAAATAAGCTCTTATCAGAGAACCATATTACACCATCTTAAATAGCTAATAAAACAATTAAACAGCATTTTCTATCTAAGTACAATATAAATATTCTCTAGTACTGCAATGACAATTCCAATGCAGTTGGGAAAGGCCATATTTGTTTGAAATTATTTGAATATGAACATGGTGCTGAACTCTTTTGTACATTTTAGATATTTTACTGAAATAAAATATTTGCATTGGAATTGTCCCTAAGCAGTCCTCCTGCTATTATTTGGTCACATCCACAAAAAGGAGATTAGAATTCATTTAAAAACACAAAGAAATAGATTCCACAAAATCATTTAAATAATCTCCACAGAAATCCTGGCTTTTCTTTCCTTTCTCTTAACGAAGGCATGTCGTTGTTCAAACCCCTTTCCTTCTGTTTTTTCAGGTCGTGGTAGAGATTGGGCATATTGATCTGTGTCCTCTGTATCAGGGACATCGTATCTGTCACTATCTGCCTTTCTCCTTGCCATGCTAAAGAATGCCGATTCATGCTTAATGATGATTTTCGCTCCCTCTGAGACTGACACACAAGCCGATAGGCTTTTTGTACACGTAAAGAAACTGAGTCATAGCAGCAGTTCACCCTGTACAAGGCAATCCTAGAAATCCCTTTGAAGAACCAAAGTTTGTCTTTTGGCTCACTAAGCACATTGCCCTGTGTATTGACAGTTCCCGAGAACCTCAGACTCTGGAATAATGAACAACCATGGCAGCTGACTGCTTTCTGTATGGAGTAAATTCTGGAAGTAATTTGTAGAAGTTACAGAAGGAGCCAGGGTACAAGTAGCCCACACAATTCTCAGTAGGTAGTACTTTGTTTTAAAATTGGCACAGGGCCAAATGGCTATAGACCTTGTTCCCAGGAGAAGGACCGTCCATTTGTGGGGTGATGTCCCAGGGTTATCAGGGGGCAACCTGGAACCATTATGCAATGTATCCCTTTTTTAATGCAGAGGAATTTTAAGTGTGGGAATTTCAAAATCTGTTAAAAGTCCCATTATGTTAGATATTTTCTTAGACCCCAGCCAGCTAGAAAGAAAAAATAAAAATTCAAAGGAATAATCTGTATTCTGTAGCACATCAAAATAGTTCAAGAAAAATTCTTTATGCTTCCTTTCTCCCCTCCCACAGCAGTGCTCCATAAGCATTAGATTTTCTCTATCAATCATAATGTAGCTATTTTTTAAAAGGATAATGTAGTGAGTTGAGTGGTGGCACTCAAAAAGATTTGTCCATCTCCTAAGGTCCAGAACCTATGACTATAAGTAAAGATTTTGCAGACGTAATTGAGTTAAAGAACCTGAGATGAGGTCATCCTGGAATATCTCATGGTCCCTGTTCCAGTTTGCTAATGCTGCAGAATGCAAAACACCAGAGATGGATTGGCTTTTATAAAACGGGGGTTTATTTCACTACACAGTTACAGTCTTAAGGCCACAAAGTGTCCAAGGCAACACATCAGCAATCGGGTACCTTCACCAGAGGATGGCCAATGGTGTCCAGAAAACCTCTGTTAGCTGGGAAGGCAGCTGGCATCTGCTCCAAAGCTCCGGCCTCAAAATGGCTTTCTCCCAGGATGCTCCTCTCTAGCAAGCTTGCTCCTTTTCAAAACATCACTCCCAGCTGCACTCAGTTCCCTCTCTTTGAGTCAGCTCATTTATATAGCTCCACTGATCAAGGCCCACCCTGAATGGGTGGGGCCACGCCTCCATGGGAACATCCCATCAAAATCATTACCCACAGCTGGGTGGGGCACATTCCAAGCAAATCTAACCAGCACCAAAACGGTCTGCCCCACAAGACCACAAAGATAATGGCATTTGGGGGACACAATACATTCAAACCGGCACAGTCCCTAATTCCAATGACCATTGTCCTTAAAAGACATAGAAGGCTCTGCCTGATTTTTCTGTAAACCTACCACAGAGAGAGAGAAAGAGAGACAGAGAGAGAAGATGACTGCATGAAGATGAGGCAGAGACTGAAGTGGGGTAGCTGCAAGCCAAGGAGCACCCAGAGCCATCAGAAGCTGAAAGAGGCAGGAAGGATTCTTCTCTAGAACCTTCAGAGGGAACATGGCCCTGCTGACAACTTGATTTTGGACTTCTGGCCTTCAGAACGGTGAGAGAATACCTTTCTGTTGTTTTAAGCCACCCAGTTTGTGGTAATTTGTTAGGAAGTTAATGTAGATAATAGCTGTGATTTCTAAACATATCTTTTAATAGAGCATTTGAATGCACCAGCGGAGGAATTGAGAGGGGCTGGAGGGAGAGGCTAAGGAATGGGGGCTGAAGGTCCTGAGACTGTTCCTTCCTTCAGGTGTCAGGTAACTCTCAAATGTGCTCTGGCCTTGGGGTGTGCCATGTAGTGTGGTTTGCAGAGGAAATGCCAGTGGAGGCACAGCAGAGGATCCATCCCTCTTCATTAAAGCCCTGTCTGGTGGTTTGAAACTGTATGTACTCCAGAAAAGGCCATGTTCCTTTAATCCATTCCTGTGGGGGCAGACCTGTTGTGGGTGGGACCATTTGGTGAGGTTGCTTCAATTGAGATGTGACCCACCTCATTCTGGGTGGGTCTTAATCCTTTTACTGGAGTCCTTTATGAGACGATGAAAGACAGAAAAAGCCAAGAGTTTAGAGAGAAAAGCTAAGAGAGGACCCACAGAAGCTCAGAGAGGGAGCCACTGGAGCCAAGAGCTGAAAGCAGCAAAACCCAGGAAAGAAGGACCAGCAGACATCGCCATGTGCCTTCCCATGTGACAGAGGGGTCCTGGATGCCAGTGGCCTTTCTTCATAGTCCAGGTATCATCCTGTTAATGCCTTGATTGGGACATTTCCATGCCCTTAGAACTGTACATTTTAAGTTAATAAATCCCCATTGTAAAAGCCAATCCATTTCTGTTATATTGCATTCAGCAGCTTTAGCAAACCAAAACACCCTGTTAGTAGAAGATATTTCTCCTCAGGTAAGCAGGATATGAACAAAGGAAGGTTGTGTGACTCCAGCTCATTCTACCAGGCAGCTTTTCTAATTCCTTTTCTTACATTTGACTCCAAAATGTGATTGTGAGGTATTTCCAGGTTCTTGCATGGCTGTAGCAGCTGAGGTCAGAGCTGTTAGGGACAAAGTGATTTTATGCACCTAGAAATATAGGACAATCACCATACTCTTGTTTCTCTGATATCTGACAAAGACAAGATGGCAGATTGGGCATTCCTTCCCTCTGTGTAGGGGGTGGGGAGAGCTGGAGGGCGGGGTGAGGCCAAGGAAGGGGTAGAAGAAGGAGACTTAGGCAAGCAGAGAAGGGACTGGGAGGTAAGCCCAGGGCTGGTAACTGGGGACAGAAAACCAATACCTCTTTTGTTGTCAGGAAAGCCCTGGGCACAAAGAGTCAGTTTGAGTTTCACTTCAGGTCAGTTCAGGGCATTGCAAAAGGCAGTTTCTGACGGCCACTTTGACTGACTGACTCTGAAGTATTAAATCACAACATTAGGCCGCTGACCATGAAAGCAGAAAAATACAAGCATACCAAAAGAAGACAACAAAAGTCTTGCATTTGTATCTAATTATATAATTAAAATCTTTACTGTTCCATATAATAATTATGTGGCTTATGTTTGATCATGATGGAGTTTTTCTAATTGGTTAAAAGTTTTACCCATTCTTCTCGTGGGACAAAATTTGGTTTTATTTAGTCATTTTTCATTCAGGCATGCAAGGCTTCCATGCCGTCTGATTTTGTTTTATTCTGGTTGGGGTTTTTGGCAACTTCTGTGGTAATTTTCAGTTTTATTTCCTCCCTTCAGTGATGTCTTTAACTGTGGATGGTCAGTTACCTGCAAAGGGATTATTTCATAATCTTCCATTTCCTTTCCTAATATAAATTTTGTTTCTCAGACTCCATGATGCTTAGAAGGTGTTGTAACAGAACAGTTTCTATATGGCACTCCTGAGGTCTCCTGTTCTGGGTTGCTAAGGCTGCCTTTTTGCAAAACACCAGAAATGGATCGGTTTTTATAAAGGGGGTTTATCTGGTTACACAGTTACATTTTTAAGGCCATAAAGTATCCAAGGTAACACATCAGCAATTGGGTACCTTCACTGGAGGATGGCCAATGGCGTCCAGAAAACCTCTGTTAGCTGGGAAGGCACATGGCTGGTGTCTGCTTTGTAGTTCTGGTTTCAAAATGGCTTTCTCCCAGGACGTTCCTCTCTAGGCTGCAGCTCCTCTTCAAAATGTCACTCTTGGTTGCTCTTGGGGCATTTGTCCTCTCTTAGCTTCTCCGGAGCAAAATTCTGCTTCCAAAGGCCATCTCCAAAATGTCTCTGTAAGCTGAAGCTCCTCTCTCAGCTCCTGTGCATTCTTCAGTGTCCCTCCTGGCTGTAGCAAGACTGCTCCTTCTGTCTGAGCTTATATAGTGCTCCAATAAACTAATCAAGGCCCATGCTGAATGGGCGGGGCCACACCTCCATGGAAATTATCCAATGAAAGATCTCATCCACAGTTGAGTGATCACATCTCCATGGAAACATCCAATCAAATATCTCCAACCCAATCAATACCAATATGTTTCCTGCCCACACAAGACTGCATCAAAGTTAATGGTATTTTGGGAGATGTAATACATCCAAACCAGCACATCTCCTTCAGACAACCTGTTAGGCTTTGCAATTGCACTGCCAGTGGTTCTTTTTTCCTCCTTTAATCACTCTTGTTTGTATTTCCTGCAGCTTTAGAGCTTGAGTTTTCATGGACCAATTAATCAGGTTGCAAATTATCCAGGCTCTTAATTTCTTTTCTTCCTTACCTCTTATCTCTTTTTTATTTAGCTGTTTGTTTTGTGCCATTTTACAGATTAACTCCAACCACCATCAGAATGAAGCTTGTGGAAAGAAAGGTAAAAGGAAAATCAGTTACAAGATCTATTTGTTCATTGCTCTGGTTAAAGGTGGTAAGGGAGAGTGTGCTGAAATTTAGGCCTAAAAGATTTTACTTTTAGCTGTGGGATTGTGTTATTTTGGATTAACACAAATTTGGTAGGGATGGTGGGGGGGTGGTGAACATGGATTTCTCAATGATATATTAAGAATTCCTAAAGTCTAAGGTGGGACAAAGATTGCTTCCTTTATGTAAGGCAGTTGCCTTTACTGATAATCTATAGAATTATCTACAGATTAGATAATCAGGAAAGGAGAAGGGACCAGACTGAGCTGGGAATACAATTGTTTCTTTTGGGGGAAAGCACTGATATATATCACTTCAGGGAGGCAGGAATTTTGTCCAGTCAGAAAAAGTGCAAACTGCAGAAGCAGGGGAGGTGACCTTCTCCAGCGCACCTGGAGCCAGGTGGAGCCACCCTGAGGCTGGGAGGGGATAGGTGGAAGAAAGGTTCAGGGTGGAAACACCAACATGGAGAAAGGGTTGGAGTTTCTGAGATCATGACTGGCATCTAGTGGGTGGGGCGCAGGGATGGTGCTAACCCTCCTTTGGTGCACAGGACAGCCCCCCACAGCAGAGAACATCCTGCCCAAAGGGTCAGTAGTGTCCAGTTTGAGAATCCCTGGATTACCGGCATCATTCCTCTCCCACGTAATGGATGCACATTAAGATATCTTTTCTGAGGACATCCCTCCACGTCTTGGTATGGAACGATCTGTGCAAAAGAAGAGAATTACTGTAGATTTGGGCAGGCCAGAGCAAGAGGGCACACATGGTGGTAACGTCATCCTATGAAGCCAGTTTATGTAGTGGTTACATTCTCCAATGTGCATCCTGGAGGGCTTGAGAGAGAAAATGAAACTTTTGATGTGCTTTGTTTGAGCTCGATTAGCAGGTAGTGGGCAAAGCAGAGTGGTAGGTGCAGCAAAGGGTACAAAAGGTTGGCACATGATGATTAAGAAGACAGAAACTACCCCTGACACCAAAGACCCTGCAGTCTGTGGGAGAGGAAAAGACAGCTCTGTGAGACCCTGCAAAGGGGAGGCGATGAAGGGTGCACAAAGGAGGGGCATGTGTTCTGAACTTTAGGTCCAGAGTAGACATCATGGAGAAGAGAGAAGATGGATGAATGGACGGATGTGGTTAGCTACTCTCGGTGGGTTGCAGCAGATAATCATCGAGATCAGTTACAAACCAGGCAAAGTATGGATGGTTAGAACACACACAAAAGCTCTTTTTATCATATTTCTGAGGATATTGATAGATTTTTCCTATTTATACTGTTTGGAAATATGTATTGCAATGATTTCAATTTCTTTTTAATGGGCTAAGATGCACAATGTAGCATCTGTTTTATTACCATTTTCATACTTCATGCACGTGCTTTCTGCCTTCTCAATTTTAGCCTTTATGGAATTTTAATAATATAACGGACTGTAATGTTTTCAGTATTATGTTTTGCTGAGTAAAATGTTCTGGCCCTCAGTCTGTTGGAAAAATACATAAAGAAATTTATTTATATACAAATGAAAGCAAAACTAGGAGATCCCTTTGTCTGGAAGCAAAAGTCAGGCCACACAAAAAAGTTTCCTATGTGACTCTTCATCTAGGTAGATAATTTTTTAAAATGTGGAAATATGACTATTTTAACGTTTCAAATGTGACTATTGAGCCATATCTGTTGGACTTTTTTGACATCATTTAGTTGAACCTCCTGATTTTCAAGGTGATAAAATGAGAAACAGAGAGGCAAAATGGCTTGCACAAAATCACCAGTTATTTGCTACCAGAGCCAGAACCAGGAACCAGTGTCACAGTCAATCTCCTTTCAAGACAGCCACATTATTAGAAAGCTGGAATCTTACAGCAAAAGACACAAAAAGTATCTAATAGCTGTTATCTTGGAAAGCTTAATTCACGAGTGAAAACTACAAAATGAAAAATTAGCCTGTACCTACAGTGGGCAGCAAATGTGACCCCTGTGGATGTATTGTTCTGTGTGTGTGTGGGGGGGAGGGGGGCATACATATTTCTGGGGAGGTCAGTCAGTCAGTCAACAAACATTATTGATGGTGCTTTTGTGTTAATTTTCTGTATCTTCTTTACCACTTAGGAAATGAAAAGTGTAGGTTTAAGATATATATTATATTCTTAAAATACATATATTTTAATATATATTATATTGTATCCTTAAAAATATAAATTTTGTCCCATAAGGCAAATTCTTATGTAATCAGCATTTATAGGAAACATCAATCTATTCAACTCGTTGATGAATCCTAAGTGTCCATCTTAAAGCTCTTTCTCAGCCTAACCTGCTTCACACTTTGTCTGTTCAACTTCTTAACCATCCAGCATCTTCACTGAAGAATCTTAACTTGTGACCTCAGGGCTCTCTGTATTAATTTCCTGTGGCTGCCAAAACAAATGACCATGAACTGAGTGACTTAAGAGGAAAATTTTGTTTTCTCACCCTGATGGATGCTGTAAGTCTGAAACGAAGGTGTTGGCAGGGCCTTGCTCCCTTGGAAGGCCCCGGGGAAGAATCCATCCTTCCTCTTCCAGCTTCCGGGGTCTTTACCTCTGTCGTCACCTCACCTTCTCTTCTGTCTGTGCTGCTTCTCTTTTGTCCCTCATAAGGACACTCCTCATCGGATTTAGGGCCCAGCCGGATAATCGAGGACAATCTCATCTCAAGATCTTTTAACTAAATTACATCTGCGAAGTCCCTTTTCCAAATAAACTCACATGCACGGGATCTGAGGATTGGGGGCCACCATTCAGCCCCCCCCCCCAAGCAGCACCGTCAACCAACCATGCAGCCAGGGTGATGGACAGTCTTTCCCAGGATGAGGGCTTTTCGGTCTGTGGGACTTTCAGTGCTAAACCTGCGAAAGGGAAGCCCGTTATTATTACTCCAAGATAGTGGGTCACGCTCAAGCAGAGAGTGACTAACAGCCCCATCTTGGAGGCTCAGAAGTCATCCCTGCACAGGCTGCGGGGGAGGCGGGGGTGATGTCAGCACTGGAGGAAGCAAATCCCTCAGACATGGTGGCCTGGCCCCCTGTGGCCTCTGCTCCTCTTCTGACCTCTGATTTGAGGGCTGTGATGAGTGAGTCAGAGGCTTCTGCTGGAAACGGAGCCCTTGAGAGAGAGGCCCTGTCTGTCAGAGCCTGACTCCAGACTCAACTTCTCTTCACCTCATTCGCTGTGTCAATCCTGCATTCTCCTCAGGGATTTATCCTAAAAGCCTCTGGGGCTGAGGCGCTGGCTGGACCTGACCAATGATACCTCAGCACAGGATTCCTTACAGACTTAGCAATGATTTACATGGAGCTAAAATGCTTGCTTTTCCTTTGTCCTCCCCCTCCTCTCCCTCATTAACCAGACCTCCCGCCCCCACCCATACCGGCCTCTCAGCACTGGGGTCCAGGGAAGCGGTGGGTAAAGCAGGGGCTTTGATTTTCTGCAGGGGCAGCGTCTCTTTCTCTGGCTCTGGTTGCTTGGCCCAGAGGTCACCGGGTGAGCAGCAGCAGAGCTGACCCCAGCCCGGGCCCCACTGAGGTGTTCATCACAGCCAAGGACAAAGAAAGGGGAGTGTGGCATTCGTTTGCTGTGGAGAGATCTGGGTGCACTGGCCCACTACCTCGTTCCAATGACTTCTGACTTCAGAGGACAAGATAATCCTGCTTTCAAACCAACTTTATGAGCTTCTGGCCCTGCACATATCCTCTTCCGACTTACGCTTCATGGAGAGGGGGCTGTATCTGGTTGCATTTTTAACCCCATCTTATTCTCCATGCTGAAAAAGATAAGACTCTGTGGGCAAACAGCTGCTTTGCATTAGGTTAAGGCAGTAAATTAAAAAACAAAAGAAACATGAATGAAATGATAGGAAGAGGATGTGATTGTAATGATGACTTACCCAGACCTTGTACTGTTGTCACAGTTAGATTGATCTCATCTTTCGTTCACGCTGATTTTGCACCTTTTCAAGATTAAAATTTTAATCACCTAATTCAATGATTTCCAAAAGAATGTTTTGATCATTGCCACATTTAATTGTAATGGCTTTAAAAATTTATATACAGTTTTGGTTGTTGTAGTTGAAAGCAAACCTTGTTAGATATTCCTGAGAACCAATTTCCATTCATTCATTCATTCCATCTTGATTTACTTATGGTGTTTTTGAGTACATCATTTTGTATACTTTTCTTAGTGACTGCTCTCTGTACTACAATATACATATGACACTTACCACAGTCTACTGGTATCAACTTACATTTTACTGTTTCTAGTGAAGTGTAAAAAGCTTCATTTAGATCCCTTTACCTTACCCACTATTTAAATGTAATTGTCTTTATTTCCTTTACATACATTGAACACTACATCAGATAGTTTTATAGTTTTTCCTTCTAACACCAAACATGATATAAGAAACTCATGAGAAGGTTAGTATATTTGTCCATTTTGCCTTTACCCTATTTTTACCCATCCCTTGTTGTTTTATCCTTTCTGAAATCCCAAACCACCTCTGTTTTCAATTCCCTTCTGTATAGAGACATCCTTTAGTCATTCTTTTAAGAGTATGAATTCTCTGGGAATGTCTTTACTTTCCCTTCATTCATGAAGGATATTTTTCCTGACATGGAATCTGGGGTTGACAGTTCTTTTCTTTCAGTACTTGAAAAATATTGTGCCATATCCTTCTGGCTTTTATGTTTTCAGATGAAAAGTCCACTGTCATTTGAATCAATTTCCCCTGTGAATAATGCAGTGTTTCTCTCTGACCGCTTTCAAGAATTCTCCTTTGTCTTCAGTTTTCAGAAGTTTAAGTATGATCTGTCATGGTGGAGAATACTTTGAGTTTGTCCTATTTGGGGTTCACTCAGCCTCGCCGAGTCAGGCCTCACTACCACCACCTGGCAAACGTGGAGAAGTTATTTATGCTGCTTTGTAGCAGACAGATGGGGTGGAAGTTCAGTTCGCTCCTTGGTCCTGCTGACACCTTCCTGGAGAAAGTGGGACACTGCCTTGTTACCTCTAGTGAGGTATAAGCTCAGTTTCCCTGGGCCTTGTTGACACCAGGGGAGGGAAGAGGGGAAGTGGACAGTCAACTAGCCCCTCCTCCTACCAGCTCTTTTCACCTCCTTGATGCCAGCTGGGGGTGGAGGCTCCACTCCCCACTGGGTGCTTTTGACACCAGAGGAGGGAGGCGGGGCCAGAGTGCAGACTTGCCTTTCTTCACACCACCTCCTCCTCATTCTGTCCCATTGACACCAGGGGGTATGGAGGACCAACTCCCCAGTGAGCCCTGTTGTCGCACCACCTAGTTAAGTCTCGTTGACTCTGGTAGGAGTGGACTGTCGCTGGACACCATTCACACTACCCTGATGGGGAGTCAGAGCATTCCCTGCTTCTGCCGGTGGGAAATGAAATATTGGTTTCCTGCTTGGCCCTATTGGCACCACCTGGAAGGGGAATCTGAGCACCCTATTCGTTCATTTATTTAGGTGGAATTTATTGAACAACTACTATGTTTCCCAGATATTGTAGAAAGCACACGAGATCAGTCAGGAATCAAGAAAAAGTTGACCTGCCCTCACGGTCCTTGCAGTCTAATGAGGGAGACAGATATTAAACAAATGAATTTACAAACAAATATTTAAATCAGGTAAAGTGCCAAGAGGAATTATAAAGGAATGGGGTAGTTAGAAGAGTCTTCTCAGAAGAAGTGGTATTTTAAGTCTTGCGTGAGTAGGAGTTGGCTTGATAAAGGGTGTTTCAGGGAGAAAGAAAGATTTTCTGGTGCAAAGGCCATGGATTGGCAAGACTGGGCACCAGAGCAGCACTGTCCCATATTTCCCATAGAAATTTGAAGCATATGTAAGTTTATATGTAACTTTAAATTTTGTAGTAATCACCATAAAAAGTAGAAAGGTACAAATGAAGTTAATTTTATAATAATATATTTTATTTAACCCCAAATATCCCAAAATGTCATCGTTTCAACATGGGATCAATATAAACCATTAATGAACTATTTTACATTTTTGTTTTCATACTAAGCCTTCAAAATCTGATGTGTATAAATACCTTTCAATTGCTCAATGGCATATGTGGCTAGTGGCTATCGTATTGGACAGCACAGTTCTGTCAGGCTGAAGCGTTTGCCTTTGTGCAGAAAGTCATAAAGAGTGATAGCTGTGGAAAGACTTTGTGCAGAAGGTCATAAAGAGTGATAGATGCAGAAAGTGCAGGCTTAAATCAGTGCTCGAGAATAATAATTCCTGTGATAGCGAGGTGGTTGGAGATTGGAGAGACTGAATATGGGGAGAGTGGACCAGGCAGTTGCACCATGCCAGGTGAGGGATGCTGAGGTAGAGAGCATGAGGAGAAGAGAGTATTTTGGAGGAATAGTTGAAAGAGAGAATCACTTGAATCCACAGGGTTCAAAGCCTGATTCGTTGCGGTGATGGCTTAGGGTTCCAGCATGAGAATAGTTCTCATCAATCCCGGGACCACAGGAGCAAGGGCAGATTGGGGTGAGGGGATGTTTGGTTTAGACAGGATGAGACCAAGGTGCCTGCAGAACATCCTGTTAACCAAGACCTCAGCAGAAAGAGATGATGATCAGTACGCACCCTGATGGTGAGTGTGACAATGGGGAGAGGAGGGCTCCAGACGGAACCACTTCTCCACGTGTCCCTGGTTTAGTTCTAATTGCCCAGGAGGCATGGAATAAGAGAATCAACTCCAAAATCTTAACTTCATGAATTCATGATAGCAGCTACGAAGCATCATAAAAGAAATAATATTAAGAGAGATTAGGGAATCTATTTTTTTCTGAAGTCTTTAGATACAAGGTAGACACTCATTTAACTGGCATTAGTTTAGAGACACAACAAACAGGAACAGCTCATTCATTCCTCAATGTCTTTTTCAATTCATGATACTAAAGGCTGATGAAGAAGAAGAGGTTACGTGCCCAGTGTGGTGCTCTTCTCTTGTTTCCCAGCAGAGCCTACTGCTTTGCTCATTCATTCCTCTGCCTCCAATTAGTAACAGCTCACAGTGGCCAGAGACATAGGCAAAATCTTGTAGTCTTGGCTCTTTAGGAGGAAAAAAGTGGTATTTGGAAAATGAATGTGAGATTCTGAATGATGAGCTGCCAGGAGCTCGTAAGACCTGGAAGATATCATATTTTACTCTGTAACTTCAGACAGGAGCCAGGATATAGTAATAGTGTACATTTAGTTCTCAGAGCACTATACAATTATGATTATTTGCTTTGTAGAGATAAGGAAACTGAAGTTCACAAAAGTTAGTTACCTTGCTTGAGATCACAGAGTCAGGAAGTGTCAGAGAACCCAGATCTGGACCAAGTTCCAGCTGACACCAAAGCCCACACTCTTTATGTTTTATTATGTTCTGTAAACCTGCTTGGGGATGGCTTGCATTCTGAAAATCACCTGTGTAGCCACAGACAGGGAGGACATAGCATCATATTGGTGTAAGCAACTGATGTGATGTGGGTAAAGGCAGACAGAAGATCTGTAGGTTCGGAGGAGTAATGCTCAAATGAAGACTCTTGAAAAGAAGGTGAAGGAGGAAGGAAGGGGAGGCTGGGTGTTGCAAAGTCTGGTGCCTGGGGTAGGCAGGGAATTCCACTGGTGAAAAATAAGTCATGCCTGGGACACTGAGGCTCACTGGCTAAAGGATGCTCTTTGGAACAATACTACCTGGTACCTATTGAAATATTCTCCCACCAATTGGCAGAAAAAAACATGTGCTCAATTCCTCTAGGAGAGGGAGGAAGGGCAGAGCTGGAAGCTGTAAGAAAACTGAAAGAGGGGCCACTTGATTGGAAAGCCTAGTGAAAGAACTGCAATCAGATCAGAGAGGGAGAACTCTTACCTCTACAAAGACAACCATAGCTTCATGACCTTGGTAAATTACTAAACTAACCTAAGGAAAACCTGATGTCCTTACTTGTAAAATGGGGATTAAAATATTGACACTGCATGGTGGCTGTTAGGATTAAAAGTTAACCCCCTTTCACTCTTGCCTCTCTTCCAACCTTCTCCTCCTTTGGTGGGCACTGGTGTATTGTAGAAACTCCCTTGGCTAGAATGCTTATGGTCATAAATACATGGAGTTTTAATTTTGAGTCATAGTCCCCTATTCAGTTGGAAACTTGCTGGTTTTGGTTTACAAAAAGAATAATTACTGGTAACACCTTAGTTACCGTTTTTTCAGGCCAAAATCCTTGGAGATGATCCATGACTCCCCGCCAGCTCTCAGATCTCCACATCCGAAACAGACACATCCTCTTAGTGCTATCTTGAAAGTCCATTCAGAGCCTGACCACTTCTCATTACCTCTACTGTTAACCTGTTGGTGCCAGCCACCATCACTCTTGGTGGTCTCTCTGTTTCCATCTTGCCCCACTTTGGTCCACCTACTCTCAACACAGCAGCCAGAGGCATCCATTACATAAAGTCCATATCACGTCTCTCCCAACCCTCCTGTGGCTCCCCGTCTTACACCGAGTAAAAGCCAAAGTCCTTAAAAATGATCCGCAAGGCCCTCTACAGCCTGTTTCCTTCTGGCTTCCTACCTCTCTGATTTCATCCTTTACTACTGCTGTCCCTACCCCCAGTAGCTTCAGCTCCACTGGTCTTGTACTTCCCTGAGCATGGCCAGGTATCCTCCTGCCTCAGGGCCTTGCACTAGCTGTCCCACCTCCCTGGAATGCTCTGCAGGCTTGCTCCCTCATCTCCTTCAAGTCTCAGCTCAAATGGCACCTTCTCAATGAGGCTGTCCCTGACCACACTATTAAAAACTGCAATATTCTACTCCCTATTTGTCTTCTCTGATTTATTTTTGCACATAGTACTTATTACTTTCTAACACCCTATTGTACTTTATTGAATCTAAATGTTACCACTGAAGGTTTCTCTTATTATTTTATGGGTGACCAAGAAAGAAAAAAGATCGCCAAGTAAAATATTACTCACCATCAATTTTAAAATGCATACTAATTTATGTATGTTAAAATGTGAAAAAAGCATGCCTTAAAAACCAAGGAAGATGAATGGATAAACAAAATGTGGCATATGCATACAGTGGAACAATATTCAGCCGTGAAAAGCAGTGAAGTTCTGGCACATACTACAACACAGATTAACCTTGAAGACAATCATGTTGAGTGAAATAAGCCAGACAGAAAAGAACAATATTGTTTGATCTCACATATATGAAATACTTAGAATAAGCAAATCTTAGAGACAGAAAGTAGATTACAGGTTATCAGGCGCTGGGGATGTGTAATGGGGAGTTATTGCTTAACGGATACAGAACTTCTGTTAGGGGTGACAAAAAAGTTTGGATAATGGATGTTGGTGATGGTAACACAATATTATGAATGTAATTAGTACCACTGAATTGTACACTCGAAAGTGGTTAAAATGGGAAATTTTGAGTTATATGTACACGACTGCAATAAAAAATTAAAGAAAAAAACCCAAAGAAACATGATACCCAATTTACTCATTTATTTTGTTTAATGCCTGTTTATTCTACTAGAATGCAGAGGCCACAAGGACAAAGATTTTTGTCTATTTGTTCACTGACTAGAAAAGAGCCTGGAACCTAGCAGGCACTCAATGCACAGTTACTGAATGAATGTATAAGACACAGATCCTACCAAAAAATAACTAATGTGGTGATAAGACAGAGACATTTTAAGATAAGCATTGCCTAAAGAGGGCCAGTGCAGGAGCAGCACCCCAAACCTCTCCTCCAGGAACACCTCCAAAGAAAGGGACAGACTATTCTTGCTGAATCTTTTACTTTACTTTAATCGCAAACACATTGTGTAGCTAAGCCCCATATGTGTTAATAAATAGCAACAAGACCCACCTCCATTCTTGGCTTCACAGGACCAAGGGATACTTAAAAAGGAAAGGGAAGAGGGCTTAGGAGTAGATTAAGGATTCATTTTGCCGCCACTATACGGCACACACATTTTTTTTAAAACCCATGTGCCCACACTTGACCTCTTGTTTCCCTGTTTCACCCAGGACCTCTGCAACAGCTCTGTGACAAGGGCATCTAATCATTTCTAGCGTGCGACAACATTTGGTTCAGATTCCCTTATCAGCATTACCTTTTCTTCTCTCCTCTGTGCCCCACCACCGCCTTAAAGGAGCCCCAGAATGGACCTCCGAGATCAGCGACACGTCCACCGCTTCTTCAAACACTTCATGTAGAAAATCTTTCAGAGATGTGATTGTGTGTGGGACCCTAGCCCTGGAAAATAACTGTCATCGAGACCTTTGCGTCTGTTAAAGGAATTCATTCCGATGACACGGCGTGGCCCCTGGCAGATATTTTATGGTTAGAAAGAAGATTTTTTAAAGCATTTAATTATGGGCCTTCTTATGCACTTAAAATAAATTCAGGTAAACTTTATTGTATTTCCATTTGGCCATTATAAATCAGTTTACTTAAATATTTGAGAGTTTCACTGTGATTTCTCTTGATAGCATGTATAAAGAAGCTTTCAGTTAAATTTTTGTTAAGTTGATGTTTTTGCCTTTGAAAAATAAGTGGATAACATAGCAACTGGTGAAGATACTGCATATATTCAATACATTTTATTATATATGAGTAATATGAAATTAAGTCATTTCTCGCAGGTATTTTTCTATTTCTTACCGTCATCACCTCATTAAAGTTCAGGAGTTTCAGCTCCAACTGGAATGAAACATTAAATATGGCTTTTAATTGACACTTAGAAAGAAACTTTAAGCTGCTGAAATTGTTGCCTTTTAAAATCAGAATTACTTCCAGATTTCTATAGTACTCTGACTACAAAAATACTTTAAAATATGGCATATTATTGTAAGGGAGGAAAAGATGAAATTCCTATCTTTTTGTTGACCTTTGAAGCCTGTATGGTTCATTTGAAAAAGTGTCACTTCTTTGAAAGCTATTTTCTAAAGCTACATGTAAATCCATATTATTGGACTCTTAGTAACAGGAGTAACTGCTACTATTTGGCTCTGTTCCAGTTATTGTTTTGCATGCATTGACTGCTCTAATTCTTACCACCAACCCTGGTGTAGGTATTATTATCTCATTTTGGAGTTGACAGAGTGATGGAATTCAGCCAAGGCCACAAGACTTGGAGAAGACTTTCAAACCTGGATACCTCTGACACCAAAGCCTGTGTTCATAATCACAAGTCCCGTCTTGACTCTTACATATTTTTGCTCAAATAGGGGTGTCATTTGATAAGAAGACTGAAATATTATTTTTAAGTCATGTGATTATTCCTCAAGGGAATGTATTCAAACAATATCTCATACTGTGGTATTTCCTACTTGCATTGGTTAATCAATGCCGTGTTATACATACTCTAGATATAAATCTATGCTAGGCCCACTGAAAGAAAAGAATAACTATTATTTATTGAGCTCTTACCATGTGCTAGACAATATGTTAGGTCCTTCATATACATGATCTCACATAATATGCACAACAAGCCTATTAAATAGTCTTGAAAGCTTTTACAGTCTAGTAAGATTGCTGCGACATATACTTGCATGCACAAAATTGTGGTTAAAAAAAGAGTTAAATAACAATACACAGCACCATCAAGCAGCATGTGACTAATTTCCAAATGAATCCTATCAACAATATGTGCCCTACTTTCAGAGGAGGGTGTGAACCCTCTGGGCTGTCCTGGGCTAATCTGGACTCATTTAATGTGTCTATTTACTGTAGAAAATGGCAAAGTTTATATTCATTTGCTAAACTACAAAACATGAGATCTAGAAACACCCTTTTTGAGTCATTTTCTAGTTTTTCATTTATAGACACCACACCTCCTTTATCACCTCAGTAAGGTGGTAATATCTTATTTCTCATATAGTCCATGATAATTTATGCAGCCCTTTCATTTACATGGTGTTTTGGTTTGCTAAAGCTTCATTGAAGAAAGGCTGATGGCATCTGGGGTTCCTCTGTCATGTGGGAAGGCACTTGGCCATAGTCTGCTGGTCTTCTCCCAGGTCTAGCTTCTGGTTTCCATGGCTTTCTCCAAAATGTCATTGGGCTTCTGTCTTAGCTTCTCTTGTGGGTTCTCCTTGCTTCTCCTGGGGGAAAATTCTGGATTATATATGTTAGCTTCTCTTCAAACTGTCTCTCGCAGCTTCTCTCAGAGGCAAACTCTGGGCTTCATCTCTTAGCATAGCATCTCCAAACGTCTTTCTGTCCGAATCTCCAAGCATCTGGGTCCTTGTTGGCTCTGAGCTCTCTCTGTCCCTGAGCTCTCTTAAGGACTCCAGTAAGCTAATTAAGACCCACTTTGAATCAGTGGGGTCACACCTCCATGGAAACAACCTAATCAAAAGATCCCACCCATAATCAGTCTGCCCCCACAAGAGTAGATTAAAAGAACGTTATCTTTTATGGAATACATAACAGATTCAAACCAGCACATGTGGTTATTTACGTTACCCCATTTGATTGGCACACAAACCACATGAGACAAGCAGACCTAGGTATGTTATCTCCATTTCCCAGATGAGAACTTGCTGCTCCCTGAGGCTCAATGATTGCTCTGGTCCCACAGTAAAGGAGGGTGCTGGGAGCCCCCAGTGTTCTTTCTCCCGCACGCTGCTTGTCTGCAGTGCCCCTCCTACAATTAAGAACCTGACTCGATGGTAGTCTTCCTGATACCATGAGCTTTGTCCACTGCTGGTATCCTAATTTCCATGTCAGTGCTAAAACGCTTTCTTGGAAATAAATATAAAATAACGTTTCTTTGTTTTGTAGATGTGGAAGTAGCCCTAATGCTGGAAATCCAGGAAATGAGGTCAGTCAGTCACTGACTTAGTTTTCTCAGGCTGCTGTAACCAAGGGCTACAAGCTTGGTTGGCTTAGAACAACAGAAATGTATCGTCTCACGGTTCTGGAGGCTACAAGTTGAAATCAAGTGTTGGCAGGGCCACAATCCATCCCAAGCCTGCAGGGAAGACTCTGCCATGCCTCTCTTTAGGCTTTTGGTGGTGGCTTGCTGGCAGTTCATGTCATTGCCTCAGTTGTCACATGGTGTTCTCTCCTCATCTCTCTGACTATGTACAAATTTCCTTTTCTTCTAAGGACACCAGTTTTGCCTCATCTTCAAACACCCTATTTCCAAAAAAGGTCACAGTTATAGGACCAGGTGTTAGCCCTTGACACGTCTCTGGGGGAGACACAATGCAAGCCCTAACAGTCACCAATGGCAGCTAAGTCACCCACTTTGTCGCAGATGTGATTCCAATGCCTCTCTGTCCACGGTGAGGTGAGCTGATACTGGCTGCTTTTCCATGGGTGCTCATCAGTTCAGTTAACTAGTAGGAAACACTGATAAGTTATCACTACCCCCAGTCCCTCAGTCAGATGCAATGCAAGCTTCCAGACATTCGCAGATGGGTCCAGTTTGAAGTTATTCTTTTGCCCAGTCCTGAGCTGGCCTTTTCTGGATTCAGTAAGCAGGAGTTAAAGATCATGCTGATGCCTCTGTAGACCAAAACCAGGGGCAGGGAGCCTGGGAGTCAGGGTGGGTCAGGGGCAAAGAACAAAGGTGTTTGCAGCAGAGCAAATGGGGGTGTGCAAAGGGCTCAAGCCTTTCTAATGAACAGGGTCTGAAGAGGGTGAATTTCAGTTTGGACACTGCTTCTCCTGGTCCATCATCACAGTGGTGGTCTGCTGTGATGGAAAACAATGAAAGACCCTCCCACTAGGCGAAGCCTGGTGCCAAGGTCCCTTGCCTTCCCCACTCCTCTATCAGGCCTTGACTGATTCCTCTGGAAACAGTTTAAAAATCTGGGGGCAAACCTATGGCTGAAATAACTGCCCAAACTTGAGAGTCAGTAGAGACAAACTGATTCTCTTTCTAATTTTCTTTAGATATCAGTAATGGTCATTTTTCAAAGAGGTGCTTGGTGGGCCTGCAAAAACCAGCAGACGTTTTCATTTACAGCCCAAATTCAGCCATACTTTTCTTCTATTGGGTCAGGGCCATCTTAGACAGAGGGTAAAATTCTGGATACAGTCTGGGAAAGCAGAACAGCATAGAGGTTAAGAGCACTGCAGCTATTTGCAAGCCTTCAGCAAGTTCCTAAACTCTGGTTCTTAGTTTTCTTATCTGTAAGATGGGCTTGTGGCTGAATCTTACCTGTTAGGGTTGTGTGAGGACTAAGGGCCTATTGAAAGAAAGGGCTTGTGTCTTGGTTTGCCAGGACTACTGTAACAAATACCACAGACCAGTTGGCTTAAACAATAGGAATTTATTGTCTCATGGTTTGCAGACCAGAAGTCCAAAATCAAGGTGCTGGCAGGCCAGGCTTTCTCTGAAGTTTGTAGTTTTCTGGAGGTGGTTCAGTGTCTGCCTCTGCACCTGGTGATCTTTCTCCTTCTGTCTGCTCCTCTGACTCCTAGCACTGTGTTCGAATCTCCTCTGCCTATAAGAACTCCAGTCATACTGGACTCAGGCTCACTCTGATTTCGCCTCTCTTAAGAGGATCTTTGAAGATCCTATTTACAAATGAGTTCACACCCACAGGATCCTGTTTACAAATGAGTTCACACCCACAGTACTGGGGGTTAGGATTTGAACATGTCTTTGTTGGGATGTGACTCAATCTGTGTCTTAGTTTCCCATCTGCTAAAACAAATACCATACAGTGGGTTGGCGTAAACAGTGGAATTTATTGGCTCACAGTTTTGAGGCTTGGAGAAGTCCAACATCGTGGTGTCAGCAAGGCAATGCTTTCTCTCCAAATACTGTGGCATTCTGGAGCTGGCTGCTGGCGATCCTCGGTCCTTGGCTTTTCCATCACATGGCAGTATACATGACAGTGTCTTCTCCTTTCTCTTCCAGGCCCCATTGACTTCCAGCTTCTCTCTGCTCCCCATGGCTTTACCTCTGTGTCGATTTCCTTTGCTTATAAGACCTCAGCTGTATTGGATTAAGGCCCATCCTCCTTCAGTGTGGGCACAATTTGACTAATGACATCTTCAAAGGTCCTGTTTGCAAGTGGGTTCTCACCCACAGGACCAGGGGTTGGGGCTTGAACATGCTTTTTGTGAGGGACATGGTTCAACCACCAACAATCCATAATAGCTTGGAACAGGCTTGGCACCAGAGTAAGTGATCAAGACATTTTAGCTGTTCTTGGATTTACAAAAATTTTTTCTTTCTTTCTTTCTTTCTTTCTCTTTCTCTCTCTCTCTTTCTTTCTTTCTTTTTCTTTCTTTCTTTCTTTCTTTCTTTCTTTCTTTCTTTCTTTCTTTCTTTTTCTTTCTTTCTTTCTCTTTCTCTCTCTCCCCCTCCCTCCCTGCCTCCTTCCTTCCTTCCTTCCTTCCTTCCTTCCATCCTTCTTTCTTTCTTTCTTTCTTTCTTTCTTTCTTTCTTTACTACTCTTATTTTTCATACATTTAAAAAGGGGTTCTCTAATTCTTTAGCTTATTTTTATAGCTACTATAATATTTTATTTAGAATTGCTTATGCTTTAATTTAATTTCTGCCAAGAAACAAGTTGAGTTTTGTGCACTTCTCATGGGGGGAAGGGGCATACTTGTTTGAACAAAAGCAGGGTTTTATATTTAAAAGTTATTTCTAAAATGTTGAATTCTTTTGCACCATTTGCTTTACTTTAATGATCGAAACAAATTATCATTTCATCTCTGGGTAAATGATTTGTTGTCTTAATTTCCATTTTTATATTCCATTTCCAGAAATCTGCACATTGCAGAACATAGGGTACGTTTAGGGGGATGTTGTGTTTGGTTGTGAGCTCTGATAACTGTCCTCAACCCTCAGGAGTGAAGCAGAAGCTGCTACTCCCTGGTAGTCTTTTTCCAAATGTGTTTATGTTCGTGGGCAAACTCATGTCGCTGTTATTATGCAAGAAGGGCTGGGGGCAGAGTTTCTGAGACAACCAGCTTCGCTGGATCGTTTGCAGGCCCCCGCATCAGCCCGGGAGCCACAGCAGAGTTACTTAGGTCTGTTAACAGGTGGTAGGAAGCAGAGAAAGGCCAAGAACCAGAGTGAGGAAAGCCCCCTTTGCTTTCTGAACCCGCCCTGCCTCACTTGGGGAACCTGAAGACTTGGGAAGGGAGCAAAGCAGAAACAGAGCTAAGTAAGTCCTTGTCAGTTTGAGAGGTATTTTTCCTTCCTCAATACAATAATTCAAGTAAAATGAGAAAACGTATATGCTTTGATATTTTTATTGGCCTTTTCATGTCCTCTCTTTGTCTTACATGATTTGAATATCCAAATTTTCCAAGCATCACAAGAACCCATATATGTCCTTCCAGCAGAAAGTACTGAAGTGTACATCTCTTTTTGTTGTGTTTCAAGCACAGAGAGAAGCTATGAGCTTTTGTGTTCTTTCTATGTGCAACCTTCCTTCTGCAAATCATATAGGATTTTCATAATAATCCTTTTTTTCTTGCAGGAGGAAAATGTAACTGCAGAGCACATGTAGTTTATAACTTTTTTCTTTTACTGTTTGTATTTAGAGGGGCTCACCTGGCAGTATTAGTGATTGGAATACACAAGCAGGTGGGAGGGGGTGTGGGTGGGCAGGGAGTTTTTTAAAAGTAAAATTTAAAAACTCAGTGAAAATGAGTTTCCAGTGTGGTTGATAGTAATACACTTAAAAATTCTGCTGGTGGAGTATCAATTGGTAAATCTGTGGGGAAAATAATTTTGCCATATAACTCAAGAACACTGAAAATAACCAAGTACTTTGATTGTAATTCAACTTCTAGGGAATTATTTTAAGGAATTGATAGAACCATGGACAAAGATTTATACAATAAAATAATAATTGCAACAATATTTATAAAAGCCAAACAATAGAAACAATCTAAATAAATGTTCAAAAATAAGGAAGTGGTAAAGTATATTACAACTGATCTATTTGAGGTAATATTATGTAGTCATTATAAGTTTTTTAATAAGGGATTTCAATGACATGTAAAAATTCTTATGATAGAATGTTAAACAGAAAAAAGAAGCAGGCATTTTTTTTTTTAAAAAATGCAGTGTCATCTCAACCATGTAAAAAAAAGGTATGGAAAAAAAAATACTAGTTATATCTGGACATGGGAATCTGAGTTCCCACATCCACATTCCCACATTCAGACCAATAGGATTTCTTTTCTTCATACAGTGAACTCCATTTTATGAGAAAGAAATAAATCACAAGTGACTAAGTTAATGAGAAGAATTTGTTTAAAAGTGCACGTCCCAGAGTAGGTCTGTGGAGAGCAAGTTTATTCTCCTACAGCTCTTAAAAATGCCATGTTTAATGCTGACATCCAGGCACGTTACATTCTGAGGTGCCTTCTCAATCAAGAATGATTTTGCTCAGTATGGTTTTAATACTAGGTGAATACATTGTCCTCTAAATCTTGAAAAGCAGTGGTCTATGTATCGGGTATACACGGCTCTTGTGTGTAAGATGCAATTAACCAGAGCTCTGTCTTCTGCCATCTCTATGGGTAATGTGGAACTTAAAATCTTGTGGCTGCAAGTTTTATTGATTTCAGGAACTAAAAAAAAAAAATTATTAATTCCTTAATTAGTGCCTCTTACTTGGGCCCCAAACAGACTCCCATAAGAGAAGGTCTACATCTAAATGATGAGAACAAAGCAGTTTCCAAACTTCTTTTGGGCAACCTAAAATATTGATTCATGCCAACTGAAGAGGCAATTTCCACCATTAATACATGGGGCTGTGAGAACAGAGACAGACCACCAACGCTTTTCACACAGGCCACTACATCTCCCATGAGCCCCTCCTGTGGTGGGAGTTTCCCAGGGGTACCAACAGAAGACTGGCTTCTCTCCAGGAAGTGAAAGGCTCCTTTTCATACCCAGAGCAGCCATATGTTTTGAGTTGATGTTACTTGAAAGGTTTTGCAAAGTGGCCACAGGGCTTTGCTTGTAGATGGGACTTTGGACCTGCTTCTGAAAAGTGCACTCCCATGGCCATTCTGGGTACATTAACAGCTTCGTTTGCAATTAGGGATGCATATTTCAACACGGCCTAGAAGCATATATGAGCTCTGTATTGAAGACACACATTTAAACAGGCCACCGAAAATGTGCTCCTTCAAACCAGCTTCATTTTGTGTGGCATGTTTTTGAGTCCCATAGGCAGGGCTCCCAAGCTTTCCAGATTCAAATATTTCAAGAATCCCTTTTTCCAACCAGTGACATGACATCTGATTCCAGGTCACTCTCAATGACACCTGGAGCTTCCCAGACTTTTACACCACGGACACTTTAACTGCAAGAGACTGGATAAATCATTCGAGGTCTATGCTAATCACTAACAACAGTGGTCCTTGTCAATAACTTCCTCCGGGAGAGGAGGGGCGTTCAGTTTAGTTTTGCAGAGGGCAAACATTTTGCTGAATGTCTCATAAACAGCATATTAATTTCATGGGGGAGGAATGAGTCTAGGGAGAGTTGATGAAGGCCTTTCACATTTGATTTGGAGGGTTGTAGATCCCAGAATCACGAAGAGAACCAGTAGATGTTCTGTGCATAGTAGATCATTGAATGAATAAATGGATGAGCATAAATGACATGAGAAAAACAATGTAACAACAGTCTCTATATGGGTACCATATAAGGTATAAATTGACAGTTTGAGAAAATTCAGCCTGTGCAAGTGTTCAGAGTGGGCTAGATTTAAGTGAGGAAGTTGTGGAGAGATTTGAACCAGGTCTTGAAGGAATAAACTAGGTTGATTTTTTGGAGTTTTTGTTTGTTGGGAAAGAAGTATCTGTTTATTGGGGCAGAAGAATGCAAAAGTTCTCTCTGTGGGACAAAGTATGTCCCTCTGATTGTTGAGGTTTTTCAAATCATGAGTATGATAACAAATGCATGCTTACCCAATAAAATTCCAGCACATGGGTAGCTGTTGCCACAGATTCTTTTGAGAAGTCTATTCTACCATTTGTCAATAATGTAGGTTTTCTTAATACACCAAATCAAAACTAATTCCTCCCCAATAGAGTTTCCATTGCACGTTTTCTCTTTTTGTTCATTCATTCATTTGTTCATTCTATAATTATTTATCAAATGTCTCCTCTGTCCCGGACACTGTGCTCAGTACTGGGAATACAAAACAGACAAGACCTCTGACCCCAAGAATCTTGGTGTCTAGGGAATATAAGTAAATAGGCAATTAAAATACAATGTTCCTACAGCATCTCTATTGTACGTGTTTATTTAGAAGTCTGTTTCTATTTATTTTGATGACTTAATTTGAACTATGTGAGGGCACAGAGACTGGGTCTCATATATCCTTTGATTCCCTAGCATCTGGGATCCATCTTATATGCTTAAATACATTTATTAAATTTAATTTAACTGAGTAAAATCTAGCATATGATGGATCTAGAAGTAGTATCCAGTACTTATTTTTTTCTCATATTATGATGGAACTCTTGTTTTTTGGGAAAATACTGTATATACTGAGTTCAAACTGATCCAGATCTGAGTCAAAATGCTATGATTTTAAAATTTTATTTTAAGAGGAGTAGTGTTAAATAATGCTAAGGACTTAGAGTTTGTACTCAAAAGATCCAGATTTCAGTTCCTGTTTAAGTGATATCTTTTCTGAGACCCAGTTTCTTCCACTCTAAAATAATGCCATAAACAAAACCTCATAAACTTTCAAATGATTAGGTAATATACACTGTGGTGGTTTGGAGCTGTATGTACCCCAGAAAAACATGTTCTTAAACTTAGTCCATTTCTGTGAGTGTGAACCTTTCGATGAGGTTATTTTAGTTACGGAGTGACCCACCTCATTCAGGATGGGTCTTAATCCTATTACTGGAGTCCTTTACAAGCAGAATGAAGTTCAGACATAGAGAAAAAAGTCACAGAGGAAGCAGCCAGAAGCTGAAATCAATGGGTTCGAGAGAGAACAGGAGACACCACCATGTGCCTTGCCATGTAAAAAAACTAAAGGACTAAGGATCTCTGCAGCCAGCCCTGGAAAGCTAGTCTTTGGGAAGAAAGTATCGCCTAGATAACACGTTGATTTGGACTTTTCCTTATCCTCAAACCATGAGTAAACCTCAACTTAACCACTGCCAACTTCCCTGCCTCAGAGTTCTGGATGCTCTCTTTTTAGTCTGGGACTTTGTTGAGCAGAGAAATCAATCCCAGAACTGACGCAGTCCCCTCTCAGGCCAAAAGGATCTAATTACTGGTGATTATAGTAATTATTCCACCCAATTGACCAGTAATCACTGTAATTCCTAAACATTATTTTACAGTAATAAGTTGCAATGTATTTATTATTTGTACATGAATAAAGTAGGCTGATAGCTAAAAAAAACAACAACAAAAACATAAGAAAATAAATTCCCATTATTTAAGCTGACCCATCACATGGTATTTACTTGAAAGCAGCCAAGGAAACTAGAACATGCATGAAAATTGTTTTGTAAACTCTAAAGCGAGAAACAATATTGGGGTGAATCACAGGGTCGATTAGTCAAACTAACGGGTATTGCGGTAGGCAGTTATTGCTACTATTTTTTCAATTCATCTTTGCTTCCTTGGGGAACTGCTGTTTCCTCATTATGTGGGATTCTGTTGTGCCTTCTGCATCTGTCATCCCAGCACAGAGCCATGGCTGAGGCTAGGCCAGGGAGGCTCTGTCCCAGAGAATTGAAATCTTGAGCAGATACCCAGATACTGAAGGCCTTTGGAGCCAAGTAGTGTCCCAGAGAGTCCACTGGGCCCTGCTTATGATGTCTGAGGTACCCTGGTTCCTGTGCATCCTGAGGCCTGGGGTTAGACTTCCCCTGAAATCTGTGAGCTGCCCAGTATTCTTCTCAACAAACTCCTTTCTTTTGCTTAATCTAGTCATGATCACCTTTTGTTTCTTGCCACCAAAAAACGTTGATTAAGTTTCTTTCCCAGGTTGATTTTAAATAATTTTAAGAAGCATCTATTGCATCGTTGGGAGTGTGTTGCAATGTATGCACAATAATATAGGGGCTATGCTTTCTCTTTCTAAGAAGCTCAGTCTCCTTTCTAACCTGTTTCCCAAGCCATCTCAGGGCAAGGGTTGGGGGAGCTGGAAATAGTATCACTGTCACAGCTACACAGCAGTACTTCTCTGTGGGAGCACATGACTCCCATGAAGTGCATGGAAGTCCCAGGAGTGGCTCAGAGGGAGGCTGCAGAGCAGTCTTCTGGATCACTCCTTAACTCTGACTGTCTCCTTTCCTGCCTCCTGCTCCAGCTCCCTCTCTCGGTGATATCTTCTTTTCCTGCCAATGCCCAAAGAGGCAGCTGGGCCAGTGGTGCCTTCTTAAAACTGGAGTCATTGCCCTGAAACATGGAAACCCATGGGAAGATCTAACAGTGACTCAAGGTAATTACTATTCAATGTCAAGTGAGTGCGACAGACAACTAGGACCTGAGAATTCCCCTGTAGCTTGGGTTGTAGTTTGGGGGAGGCTTCTTGGAAGATTTGGGGCTTCCACTGGTTATTAGAGAATGTGTTGGGCTTGGGTAGACAGAGGAGTGACATGGGGTGTAGGATGTGAGAAAACAGAGATGCTGAGGCACTAATGAATAAGGATTTTTAATAGCACAAGAAATTGACAAGTCTGAAATGGAGGGAAGAATTACTACGGATCCACTGAGCTTACTGACCGGAAGCACTCACCTGAGTGAAGCACCTGGTCTGGTCTGGCCTGGATGGGTATGGGTGTGTGGGATACTGAGTCCCTCAGTCTCTGGGATGGCCTGGAGGGGGCTGGAATTGTGCAAGCCGCTGGAACAACCACCCCTGGCTGTAAGCAGCTCTGACCGTTTATTCTACAGTGCCAGGCAAATATTATCATTTTCTACATGTGCCATGAATTAAAAAGGTTGGGAAGCATGGGCAGAAGGCTAGTAGAAGATGAGATATGAAAAGCAGCATAGAGGAAATTGATGCTAAAGTAAAGAATTGATATTTCCTTGAGGTCAGTGAAGAGCTACTGAAGGATATTGATTAACACAAGATTGGCTTTATCATAGGGCCATGAACTCTTAGACCTGGGAGGGACCCAAATAGAAATCATTTCTCCACATGCCCTCAATCAAGCAGGAGAAGGGAAAGGAGGGAAAGACTATGCACATAATAGTGCCATTTGGAGACTTTTTCAAAACATGTCCCCTCCTCTTCCACTGCAGATGCTGGTATATCTGATGGGGACAGTGGCGGCAAATGGCATCTGTATATTAAGCTCTTTCTCCAGGTGAATAGTTTGGTTCCCCCCAACTAGACCCAGAGTTTTCCCAGATATGTAGACCAAAATGTACCCTGGTAACCTACCAACCTTCCTGTTCCTGTGGGTCCTGGTATCCGTTAGTCACTACCTCAGATTTCTTTGAGTCTGACATTCTGATACCACTTCCTGTCTCTTTGGCCTATTATAGTTGTCTCCTCCAACTCTCTATGGCAGCATTCTATTTCTGCCATTGAAATCAGGGAGCCTGAATCCATAGAAGCACCCCACACCCTCATCTCTGATCTGGAGACTCCCCTGCGTCTCTTCAAGAGCTTTCCAAGGACAGTTACACTTTTCTCACCAAGATATTTCTTACCTGGGGAAGCATCATATGGGTTTTCCTTAGTGGAGGTGGGGGCAGAACAGGGGTGGGGATGGCTGGGCAGATTGTACATAATATATCTGCTCTACCATTGACAACTCCCTAAGCTTTTGTAGTCCTTCTTCTTCCAAAGGAAATTCTCAGCCTCATTTACTGATTCAATTAACCAGCTAAGGAAATTGTGCTATAGCGGTGGCTGTTAGAAGCGTCTAGAGTGATTTCAAAATTCCTGATGTCCAGGCCACACCCCAGAAGAATTAAATCAGATTCTCTGGGGTGGACTCCAGCATCATCAGTATTTTTTAAAAGTGGTTCCAATGTTCCTCTAAGGTTGAGAACCACAATGTAAAGCCTAAGTAAGTATATCTGTATCAGTACATTCAGCCCCACCCAACCTTATATTTTGTGCTCCTTGGTCCAATCTCTTACCTCTACCCATGCGTTTTAGTTTCCAAGACTGCTCAAGCAAATACTGTGTGGTGGGTCAGCTTAAACAATGGGAATTTATTCACTCACGGTTTTGAGACCAGAAAAATGTCCAAATCAAGGCATCAACAAGGCAATACTCTCTCTCCGAAGACTATGGTATTCTGGGGGGCTGCTAGTGACTTTTGGTTCCTCTGTCACATGGCAAGGCACATGGCAGCATCCCCTGGTCTCTTTCTCTTCTCTTCTGGGTTCCATTTCAGCTTCTTGCTTCCTGTGGTTTTCACCTCTTTCTCTGTCTGAATTTCACTCCTCTTACAAAAGACTCCAGTAATAGGATTAAGACCCATCCTGATTGGGCTGGGTCACACCTTAACTGAAGTAACCTCATTAAAAGGTCCTACTTAAAATGGTTTCACACCCATAGGAATGGATTAAATTTAAGAATGTGTTTTTCTGGGGTACATACAGCTTCAAACCCTCTTGCCCCCCAAAAGACATGTTCTTTTTATATGCAAAATAAATTCATTTCATCACAATATCCTAAAACTCTTAAGTAATTTCGGAAACAAGGCTTAGTACAGTGTCATCAAAATCGGTTATGGGCATGGTCCGTCCTGGAGCACATTTCCTCTCTGTCTGTGGATCTGTGAAAACTGGAGAACAAGTTATCTGCTTCCGATATACAATGGAGGAACAAGTATAGGGCAAATATTCCCATTCCTAAAAGGAGAAATTAGAAGGAAAACAGGAGCCATAGTTCGCAAACAATTCCAAAACCCTGCAGGGCATACTCCATTAGATTTCAAGGTCTGGGGGTCATCTAAGGAATGACACTTTGTCCTCCGAGCCTGATGAAGCAGCAGCCCCACTCCTTCCAGTGCTTATCCAGCAACCATGTGCTTTCTGAACACTGGGGAGAAGGCGCAACCCTCTGCAAGCATCAAGATGGCAGCCAAGCTCTCTGCAAATGCCAGGGCACAGCTCCACCCTTTCAGAGCTCTGGGGTGGCAGAACTCTCCCTGAACAACAGGGCCAAAGCTTGCCCCTTCCAAGCACCAGGGCAGACTTACCTTTTCCACACACATGGTTCGGCTTGCTCTCTTGACCTGAGACGATGTCTTTGGTTCAGATTTCAGCTTCCATGGTTCTGCCCTTGAAGTGATTTTTCCTTTGATGTGTCCGTTCTCTGCCCCTTTCAGTCCAGGCTGGCTGTGGTTCTGGTCATACAGATTACACAAAACACTTGCCGGTTTTCCACATAGTTCACAAGGGGTCCAATCCATCAGACAAAAGAACTTTCTACAGATTCTTCCTGGATAACTGCATTTCCAATCCTGACTTCCACAGAAATTGTTGACTGGTTCCATGTACTGTTAAACCCTCATGTGAAGCATTATCTCTGGGGGATCACTTTCTGGAAACTCAGAATTTTCCAGACCATTAATTTCTAGTGTCTTTGTGCCCAGGAGTTCAGTTCTCAGCTTATCCCTTTCCTCTTGCATTTTACTATAAGCCTCAGGGAGAAACTAGGCTGCACTTTCCACACTTGGCTTGGAAATCTCCTCAGCTACATATCCAAGTTCATCTCTCTCAAGTACTGCCTTCTCTCTGCCATCAGAACTTAATTTTGCCAAGTTCTCTGTCATTTTAAAACAAAGATGACCTTTCCTCTGGTTTCCAATAACATATTCAGCATTTCCTTCTAAGGCCTCATCCGCAGTAGCTTTAGCATCCGTATTTCTATCAACAGTCTCTTCAAAACAATCTAGGACTTTTCTATCAAGCACCTCGCAGTTCTTCCAGTCTCTGCCCATTACTCAATTCTAAAGCTGTTTCCTCATTTTTTGGTATTTGCAAAAGCAGCACCCCTCTCTTCTGGTACCAGAATCTGTTTTAGTTTCCTAGGCTGCTCAAGCAAATACTATGCAATGGGTTGGCTTAAACAATGGGAATTTATTTGCTCATGGTTTTGGGGCTGGGAAAATGTCCAAAGCAAGGCATCAGCAAGGCAATACTTTCTCCTCAAAGGCTGTGATGACCCAGGGCTGACTGCCAGTGATCCTTGGTTCCTCTGTCACGTGGTGTTCTGGTTTGCTAAGGCTGCTGTGCTGCAAAACACCAGAAATAGATTGGCTTTTATAAAAGGGTGTTTATTTGGTTGCATAGTTACAGTCTTGAGGCCATAAAGTGTCCAATGTAACACATCAACAATCAGATACCTTCACTGGAGGGTGGCCAATGGCATCTGGAAAACCTCTGTTAGCTGGGAAGGTACGTGGCTGGTGCCTGCTCCAGAGTTCTGGTTTCAAAATGGCTTTCTCCCGGGATGTTCCTCTCTAGGCTGCAGCAGCATCTGGGCTTGTGTGGCTCTTTTTAAAGTGCTCCAGTGATCCAATAATGATCCACGCTGAATAGGTGGAGTCACACCTCCATGGAAAACATTCAATCAAGAGGCTACACCCTAATCAGAGGTGTCACTCACAGTTGGGTGGGTCACATCTCCAAGGAAACACTCAATGGCAGGGTTCCAACCTAATCAACACCGATATGTCTGCCCCTTCAAAATTGCATCAAAGCTAAAGGCATTTTGGGGGACATAATACATCCAAACCGGCACACATGGTAAGGCATGTGGTAGCTCTTCCTGGTCTCTTCCTTCTCTTCTGGGTTCTGTTTCATCTTGTTGCTTCCTGTGGCTTTCTCTCTCTCTCTCTCTGCATTTTACTCCCCTTATAAAGGACTCCAGTAATAGGATTAAGACCCTCACTGAGCTGGGTTATACCTTCTTAACTGAAGTAACCTCACCAAAATGTCCTACAATGGTTTCACATCCACAGGAATGGATTAAATTTAAGAACATGTTTTTCTAGAGTACAAACAGCTTCAAATCAGTATACCATGTTTCCTAAATTCCTGCTGATAAAAATTTGCAAGCTCATGTGGCTTCTTCAGTGAATAAACCTGTGTCCCTCAGAAGCAATTTCCCCTGAACTGGGAGGAGGGCTGCTGGGCTGTGGCTTTAGAGCTATGGCTCTCCAACTGGGTCCTGGGATCAACAGCAAAGTCTTCACCTGGGAAGGGTGAGCAATGCAAATTGTTGAGGCCCCCCCCCCCCCCGCCTGGTCCACACACACTCCAGCTTATAGAATCAGAAACTTTTGGCAGCAGACAATCCCCTCTAGGGCAGAGGCTCTCAGATTCAAATCTAATGTCAGAATCATCTGGAGGGTTTGTAAAAAACACAGATAATTATATCCCACACCCTACATTTCTCATTCACTAACCCTGGGATGGGGCCCATGTATTTGCATTTCTAACAAGTTCCCAAGTGATGCTGATTCTGCTGGTTGGGAAACCACACTTTGCAACCTTGAGCTCCCTTAGGATTACTGAGTAAGGTCTGAACAGGCAAGGGAAGGAAGTAATGCTTGTAGTGGCTTGGAGTTATGTACCCCAGAAAAACATGTTCTTTATCTTCATCCATTGTTCGTGTGAAGCTATTGTACATAGGACTTTTTGATGAGGTTACTTCAGTTAAGATGTGACCCCACTGAATCAGAATGGGTCTTACTCCTTTACTAGAGGCCCTAAAGAGAAAGCCACAGAGAGAGAAGCCACAGAGAGCAGCCAGAAGCTGGAAGTCAACGGGACGCAGAAGAGAAAAGAGAAGATGGCGTCAGGTGCATTGCTGTGTGACGGAAAAGCCATGGAAACCCAAAGATTGCCGGCCAATCAGAATATGTCAACCCCAGGAGGAAGAAAACCTTCTAGTTTCTGAAATTGTGAACCAATAAACTCCTGTTGTTAAGCCAACCTGTTTTATGGTATTTGTTTTAGCAGCCAGGAAACTAAAACACTGCCCAAAAGGAGGAGGGAAACAGGGAAGAAATACTCCAGTTTTTCTCTCCTCCCTTTTTCCCATCTCCATCTGTACCTCCCATTGGCTGTCGGGAAGCCAGCTGGCAAGGGAATCTGATGATAAAGTCCAAGGGGTCAGCCTCACCGCGGGCACAGCAGAGCCAAGAATGGATTTAGGTAGTAGGACAAAGGGAAACTAAGTAGCAGATCAGGTCACTCATCATGTGCCCTCTACCCCTGCTTCACTTGACAAACAATCTAGTTCTTCCTTTCAAATTCAGTATTTTCCGTAACTTGCCCGAAGTCGAACAACTGGTTAGTTGTAGAACCAGCACCAGGTTCAGGTCTTTTGACTCCAAATGCTTAATCTGGAAGCACCATGGGACAGAGATTGGAAGCTGTGTTTATCTGTGCATGCTGGGGGTGGTGTAGGAGGCTGTCTGCAAGCAGGGGAGACAGTTTGGAGCTTGTCTCAAGAATCTGGATAGAAAACTATAAAACACAGGACCAGGACGGAGTCAGCAGGGGCAGGAATGAAGGACTGGATTGCAAGGGCCCTTGAAAGGAAGAATTGCAGTGATTTCATGAGTGACAGGTTTATCCAAGGTGAAGAAAGACTGAAGAGGATGCCTAGTTAGGCATATGGGGAAGGTAAATGAGATTTAGATGTGTTAATTCTCTCAACTGAGGCACAGAGAATCAGAAGCTGGCCCTGGCAGCTGGCAGAGGCCGTGTGTGCTGCTCTGTCTTGCTTTCTCTCTTGGCACCACTTGTGACAGCAACACGCTCTGAAAGGACAGCTGGCTGGGGTTCTGGTGAAGTGAACATCACCAAGGTGGTCGGCTCCCCAAGAGCAGCCTGTGATGTTGACTTCAATACACCAGAGTGGTGTCAGATCCACCTGGGCTTGGGACACAGTCATACCTTCTGGGGCCTTTGGGGTCTGCACTCCAAAATGGGGGTAAAAATAATATCTACCTTTTTATTGTTATTTTTAGTTTTCTAACCAGCAAAACTAACTCGCCATAGATTTACAACAGGGACTCCAAGTGAAATAAAGAAAATATTGGCATCTCCTTTCCCAGTCCAGGAAGCAGCAAGGTTATCAACTTGCAGTGAATTGAATGGTGCCCTCCCCCCACCAAATTCATGTCCAATTGGAACCTCAGAATGTGGCCTCATTTGCAAAGTGGGTCTCTGCAGGTGTAATTAAAGTCAGGTTCAAGAGGAGATCATCCTAGACTAGGAGGGGCCCTAAATCCAATGGGTATATTCTTAAAAGAGACAGAAAAGGAGATGACACTGGAATCCAGAGCAGAAAGCCATGTGAAGAGGGAGGCAGAGATCGGAGTGATGTGTCTACAAGCCAAGGAACACTAAGGTTTACTGGGAGCCCCCAGAAGCTGGAAGAGGGGCATGGAATGGGTTCTCCCTCAGGGTCTCCAAAAGAACCAACCCTGCCAAACCTTGACTTCAGACTTCTAGCCCCCTGACCTGTGAGGGAATGCATTTCTGTTGATTTAAGCCACCAAGTTTGCAGAAATTTGTTACAGCAGCCCTAAAAAACGAAGACACTGCTTTTATAAGAAAATAGCACAAAGTGAATAAAAGAAGCTTCTGTTAAAGTTAATTGCGAGAGATTGCCTCAAAAGGAGGGCGCGACCACTATTGTAAGAAGAGGAGGCAGCTTTAGTCAAGTATATTTTCTCTTCCTGATAGGCTTAAAGAGTCAATAATCATTACCTCTTTCTAAAGTATGCTTAGATGACTCTTCTTACGTAGAAATAAGTCATTTCACCTGATCAAACATTCATGGATATTTTGGATCATTTGGAATTTTCAAGAAGCAGGGAAATCTTGTTTTTTTTTCCTTGGGAAGACTTTTTGATAGTGAGCCTTACCATTTTATAGTGAATATTCTCAAGGGACAGGTTGAAAATATCCATGTTTGTGCTATTTAAAAGCTAGACTAGTCTTCATACTCAAAATGCAAATGCAGAGGCAATTCCTGTGCTGGGCAGGAAAAGCTGTATCAAGACATTCATGTTTTTCACATCCCACATCTTTTCCATTTATTTTTAAGCCTCCCATGATAGGAACACTGGGTCATCTAGAATAAGCCAGAGTTTTCTAGCACTTAAAGAAAATAGCAACACTGCTACTCCTGCAGTGTTGAATGAAACAATTATTACTGAAAAATGGGAATTGATAAGCAATATTAACCCCTATTTACTGCAATTGTCAGACCTACATTTACATCCAAAAACCATGATTCCAGGGACTGTTAGCCACAGAAGCAGGTAGCTTTAATGGAATCTGCTGCACTAAACAACTCTGTGTTGTTTCAGTCCATCTACTCAGCAACTCAGAAGTAAGTAATAAATTCCCATTTTACAGATTATGAAATTGAGGGCCCAAAGAAGTTAAACAGTTTGCCAAGATTGCCAAGCTGGTAGGTGATAGACTTGGAATTAGCTAATTCTGATTCATTTCATAACACCTTTTCCCTAGATCATACATTGTCCACCCTCATTTCAGCAGGAACTCACTTTTTCAGATCTTGGCCGTTCCCTTGAATGTTTCTGATCTCTTGGGGCAGCAGTGTGATTCCCTGGAAAGAGCCCCGGTCTGGGTACTCAAAAGACTTGAGTTCCGGGTCCAAATCCACCACCTACCAGCCATTGCAATGGCTCACAGGACAGGTCTCTTTGATCCCCAAATAAATTTTTCCTGGACCCATCATCTCCCAGGGTGCTTGAAAATCCTGGCATTAAAACTGTGTTTCTTTTGTTTAAACCAGTGTTGAAATCCCTTCGAAAGTCTCACACATTCAGCCCTGTTTATCTATAAATATAGTTGTGTTAGTTTTTGAAACTGGTTTTCCATAGGACGGTGAACTGTGAGATGGGACATAAGACATGGATGCAAGGAAAATAAATTTTGATATTCAAGAAGGGGGAAAGAAAGTTTCAGAGAAGAAGCTTGCCTCAAGCTGGGAGGACAAAGCAGGGGTGCACAGTGAGAGAGAGAGACCTCTGCTATTCCAGGAGTAGGAATTAGTGCGAGGGCAGAGGAATGGACTGGGAGGGAGATGGGGTTAAGGAAGGGCCACTGAGGGCTTACATAGTTCCCCTTTTAGAATTTTTACCTAACGCTGGCTCTGAATCAGGGGTTGGGGCACATGGGAAGGGAAAAGGAGATTGGGAACAGAGAGTGCCTATATTTTAGTAGTTGTCCCCCTTACTTTGGAAATGGGTTGAAGAGCTGAAGGCTTTGGCTCTCCCTAAAAGGGAACACTGGCAGGCAGTGGTCCTGGAGGGTGATAGTAAAATCCAGCAGACCTGGAAAAGGGCTGCTCACACAGGTGGGAGCCGCCCCCTGGGGTGAAATGGGAAGTCTGAGAGACAGCAGGGTAAGAACACCCCCAAAAGGAAGGGAAGTTCAGAAGGGAAGGAAAACTCAGGATTGAGTTTAATGCCCACATTCAAAAGAAAAATGAGCTCTACCGTTTTGTGGCGAGGAAGGACCCAGAGCTGGGAAGAGCCTCAGGGGCTGCAAGAGTCACCCTGCCCCCCCACCCCCCCCACCCCCAGCACACCCCCCTAGCGCGATCTGCTTGACCTTCCTCTTGACCTGTGGCACCTTGCCTGGGCGGGAGACCCTGAGCCACTCTCCAGCCTCCACTGTGGGTGTTGAAGTGTTAGTCCCATAATCCAGCCGACGAGTGGTCAGTAAGACCGGTGCGTGGGGCACCGTGCAAATTCCACCTCTGTAGATAAGCTGTCCATGGTCTGGGGCTTTCCTGATCAAAAGGTGCAGACTAGGATTAAGATTCCAGATAATTTGAATGAGTGTCTGGGGAGAGGCCCATTAAATCCTTTGAGGCAGACTGTGTAACTTGTGATCTTTATTTAACGCACTCAGAGTCAGGGATTCTTTTCTATTTCGGATGGGTTTAGAGGACAGCCTATCTCCCTAATGGCCTGAAATATAAATATTGTGCACACCAGAATGAGGTATTTCCCCCATGCAATGCTAATGGCTGGCTGCTGACTCTCCTCTGGGAGGGCAAACTCTAAATACCACGAGTGTTTAGTTAATAATAATGATAATAAAAAAGGGCCATGTTATCTGCTCCTCATCTGGAGCACAAAATGAAATTGGTTAACTGCCTCCAGGCTAGGAAGGTCCTGACTAACTTTCCCCTGTAATCTATGTACTAGCAGTGGAAGTTCTGAGGGTCTCACCTCAAAACTTTCATTTCACAGATTTTCGAAAATTCTGTTTCACAGATTTTCCTTATAAAATAACTGGCTCCTGGGTTTCTCTTATGCAGGCTCTGCCTGGTTGTCCCAAATGGACGCAGTATGTCATGCCCTTACCAAAAGTGGTCCCCAAATACCTAGGTCCCTATCTGAGATTCTGTGAAAGATTCACTCACTGTGTTTTATCTCTTAGAAACTTAAGTCCACTGGAGTGTTCCCATGCCAGACAAGTCCTAAAACCCCGAGGGAACAGCCTCTTGAAGAACAAAAATCAGATGCAGCCCCCGCCCCCTTCCCCATACTGTGGTCACCCCCTTTCAATATGAAGAAGTTAGGGTGGTCACTGCCTAGACACCGCTGAAGATGGAGAAAAAGATTAAGCGAGAGGAAGGAGTAGCAACAAACAAGATTTAACAAGATTTCAGTCTGTGAATACTGAAACTTCGTATAAATATATATACATTTCAGTCTGTGAATACTGAAACTTTATATAAATATATATACATTTTTTGGATGCTGGGGTATTGGAATGGCTAGAAGGGGACAGATGACGTGGTAGAGCTGTCCCCTATGGCATCCTTTGAGGTTTACTGTGTGGCTGCTCATTGAATTGTGCTTTGAGGGTCTTCACCTTTTTGTATATACCCTATATTGCATAATGGGGAGGGGACTGAAGCTGTGGCACTGTATCCCATAGCAGGTTAGGTGATTGCCTGTGTAACTGCTGAGCTGTACATCGAGGGTTGTCACCTTTCCGAATGCATGTTGTATTTTACAGTAATGGAAGTGGCTGAGGTTGTAGAACTGTGACCCATGATATTCTTTGAAGTTTGTTCTCTGCTTGTTGAATCATACTTTGAGAGTTGTCACTGTTATGTATATGTGTTCACAATAAAAAAAGGCATTAAAAAAAAAACATATTGTCACCTCAGTACTCTAAGCAATACCTTTGAAGGAAGAGGCCTCCCTAAATCTAAGAAGGAGCAAATGGAAGGTCTGAATTGGAAATTGTTTAGACTGGCCGTTAACTGCTTTAATAATGTTGAGTTATTTGCATGGTTATACATTGACTTTTTTCTTTTTCATGTGACATCTGAAGAATGAATTCTAGAAACTAAGTGAAGAAATAGCTAATTTTTTTTAAAGGAAAGCACATTTATTTTGTCTCCCCCCATCCTTTTTCACTTTATAAATTGTTACTGAATGAATGAAACATATACACAAGTAGATAGAACTCTATGCTGAAGCCTTCATCCCCATCACCCCCAGCTTCAACCACAATCAAGTCCTCAACTGTCTTGTTTCACAGAAATCTCCACCAAGTCTTCTTTCTTTTTATTTTGAAGCAGAATTCAGAAGTCATTTCATTTCATCTTTAAATATTTCTGTATGTTCTCGAGCTCATTTAAATTCAAGTACAGAGGAACAATTTAATTCCAGCAATAAAAGAATCTTTGAAAAATACCCTCCTTTGAAATAAAAATTCTCTCCATTTTCTGAAAAAGAGTGCCCCTCTATTTTTTCTAGAATATCTTCTCTAACATGATTTTTAAGAATCGATTTTTTGGGGGGCTAGGGGGAGGTCTGGGGAGTCCCTGAAAAGAACTGTACAAATTTAAATTTGCTCTTGGCTCTAAGTAGAAGCATCCACCATTTTCGTGGGTTGTAAACAGGGACTAGCTGATTTTTTAATTGTGTCACATGATCAGCAGCTTTTGCAGTATGGGGTGGCACAGGGTATGCTTAAATCCTTTAATGAAAAACACAACATTATTTGAAAAAAGGGTTTGATATGTTTTGATTATATTTGTGCTTTATAACTTTCTACTTCTCTAACAGAAATCTAGACGTTTACATGCTCCTGGCAACCAAATTGCCCTTTAAAACTTGAAATAAACAAAATCTCTTTGATGACTGACCCTTAGTGTCATAACTAGGGAGAAAAGTGTAATGAAAGGAGCTGGCAAAAACCATGAAAGTTTTATGGAACAAATGCTACCAAAATAGAACCACAAGCTTCTACTTGGTGACAGTCAACAAAATGTGTTTTCCAAGGCATCTCTAGTGAAAACTAAGCTGAAGTTGTATGTCAAATATTGTTCAGTTGACTTTGCTGGAGTTGCACTAAAAAAAACGTCCTGGGTTATAAAACTAAAGCCACGTGTTACTCACCTAGTCCTTCCATCAGATATGCTCCTCCCATTTATATTTGGAAATCTAAGGCAGCATTAGCATCTCATGGGTAAATTAAAAAGCGCCACATTTCTCTCTTCCCCAGGTCAGCTACTCTCTCAGTTCCTTCTTCCTTAGCTCAGGAAAAGAACCCAGAATCTGAGCTCCTGCGAGAACCTGTCTGATTTGAGCACTGCCAAGAAAACATGAAGTCATTCACCCCACGCTGCGGTGCAGACTGGCTGAACAGTGGGGCTGGTCTAAAGGGGCAAATGGTTGGAGTGCTGAGAACCACAAGGAAAACCATTTTTTTTTTTAGTTGAATATTTTTATTGCTTAAAGAACAGATTTGGAATGTTCACACACTTATGAACAGTTTTGAAATAATCTACTTATATGTATATAACATTGGCATTTTACTTTGCATTGCAAATCACATTTCCATCCATTACCGTAAATTGCTTATTTGATCTTTAGAGCAACCCAAAAGTTTTGTTATCTAAATTTAAGGTACATAAAAATTGAAATTCAAAGAGTTAAGGGAAAGGGTCCAGGGTCAAAGAATTATTAAATATACGGCCAGGAGAAGAATTAAATTCATCCAAATATACATTTTGTGTTACTGTATGTTCAAATATAAAGTGAACGCCTGTTTAAAGCCACACAATTAAGGAAACCCATTTTAAATAAAAGGTTTCACTCAGCATCCACACCACCCGCACCTGGTTTTGGATCTCCATTTACCTCGCCTTTAAGGAAGCCTCGGGTTATTGTTTAGTTAATTTAAAAGCAGCAAGACCACGCCAAAAAGCGAGAAGGCGAATGGGGCGGTCCCAGCTCCCTTTCGTTGAGGAGGTTATCAGCACTCCGGGACATCACCAGTCGCCTCCTGGGAACGCGCCTTCGTTTGGCTAGTGCCTGAGGACTGACTGCAAGAAGCTGTCTCCTGATACTGAGTTCCTTCCTTCCCTGCTGACAGGCAAGCGCCACTCCCAAGTTCCCTGCGATATTCCCGGCCCAGCGGCATTGTCGCGCCCCGACTCCCATACCCGGGACTAGAATTGTGGTTAGAAAGAAAAACAACGTCCCTGGGTGCCGCAGTGTAGAATGGCAATGGGAGGAAATGACAGAGACACAGGAAACAGGGAGAGTGTTTTCTTACACAAACAAGCCCGGGGAGGAACAGACTAGGGCAACAAAGGGAAAGCCAGGCCCACGGGAAAATGTGGCCCAGCAGGGGCCTTGGGGAGGGGAGTGGGGACAGGGGGCCTGGGCCTGTGGCAGCGCAGCCAGCAAGTCTCTGGGGGCTGCTGAAGTCTCAGGCAGGAGAGAGGCCAAGGAGGAAATCTAAGAATATACCAAGCCCCTGGGATCGGAGCCTCCACGCAGGGCTCCCTCATCCCCGTGGGGACCCCTCCGCTGCCCGGGGCCACCCAGCAGGGACTCCACATGGGCCGGCGCACAGCCTTGGCCCTGGAACCGCGCAGCGCGACGTCGCCTCCTGCGCAAAGCCTGAACTCCTGGCCTCCAGGGTGCCGCCGCCCCCTAGTCCGCCCTGCACGGTTGAGGAGCTGGTTTCCGCGGGGCGGGCCTTGCCTCAGTGGCTCCCTCGCCTGGTGCCCGCCCGCGCCCTGTGATGGTTACTTGGTTTCCCTTTGCTCGCCTGTCCCGGTGACCCGCGGCTTTAGCACAGAACCTGCGCTTAGTGGGCGCTCAGGAAAGGCGTGCTGACCCGAAGTTCTGGAACTTCCTGCCTGGACTCGCCCCCAGGTAGGACCCTCCTGTTCCTGGGCTTCTGATGCTGTCCCCTCCCTGGGGACCCATCTTGGCCACTGGCAGAATGCGCAGGGCCTGATTCTGTAATTTCCCTTTAGAATCCCTTTAAAACTCACACATTCTCCCAAAAGATAAATGGAGATTTGAAGGTTCTCTCAGGGCTAAAGGAAGGACTAGCTGAGGCCAGGAAGGCCCGGTTCAGACAAGGTCACTCCCTGCTCCAGGCTTTCATTGTGGGAATACTCTCCATCTACACTACGGAAAAGTCATATTTAGCAGATACAGTTTGCCATTTCTTCCTTCATATTTTGTGATTCTCCTTAATTTTGCGCAACTATTCAGTGATAGCCACATACCTGTACAACTTCGTGAAGTGAGGTTTTGGGAGGAAGGGAGGGATGTGGCAGCAAATGGAGGTGTGGCCTGCTCAGGAAATCACCCCAAGGCACTGGAGGAGGAATTTCACATTGGGGGTCCTCAGTGAAGAGCAGCCAGGTAAGTGGGGGCCATGGTGGAGCAGGAAGGGAGCAGTAATCAACTGGATGACTTGAAAGCAGATGCAAGATGGAGGGAAGTGACCCCACAGGGGAGGGACCAAATGGCCTTTGGAGTCACATGTTAATTGAGTGATCATTTGTTTAATGGGTGTCCCTCTCATTGATCACAAGCTCCTTGTGGGCAGGAACTGTGTCCAGAATTGTAATATGTTTATAAACTTTTGATTTTTCTTTTGGATGTCTTTTTTTGGGGGGGGGAGGTATTAATTTTTTATTTTATTTTATTGATACTGTTCACATACCATACAATTATCCAAAGATCCAAAGTGTACAGTCAATTGCCCATGGTACCATCATACAGCTGTGCATCCATCAACACAGTTAATTTTTTTTTCAATTTTTAGAACATTTTCATTACTCCAGAAAAGAAAGAGACAAAAAAAAGGAAACTCAAATCCTCCCATATCCCTAACCACCCCCTCCATTATTGACTCATAGTATTGGTAAGTACAATGGTTCCTGATGAAAGAATGTTAAAATACTACTAACTGTAGTATATAGTTTGCAATAGATATTTTTTTCCAATATGCCCCTCTATTATTAACTTCTAGTTATAGTGTCATACATTTGTTCTGGTTTGTGAGAGAGCTTTCTAATATTTGTACAGTTAATCACAGACATTGTCCACCACAAGATTCACTGTTTTATACATTTCCATCTTTTAACCTCCAACTTTCCTTCTTTGACATACGTGACTCTGAGCTTACCCTTTCCACCACCTTCACACACCTTTCCGCACTGTTAGTCATTCTCACAACATGCTACCATCACCTCTGTCCATTTCCAAATGTTTAAGTTCATCCTAGTTGAACATTCTGCTCATAATAATCAACTGCTCCCCATTCTTTAGACTCGTTCTATATCCTGATAACTTACATTCCATGTCTGTGAGTTTACATATTATAATTAGTTCGTATCAGTGAGATCCAGCAATATTTGTCCTTATGTGTCTGTCTTATTTCACTCAATATAGTGCCCTCAAGGTTTCTTCATCAACCCATTTTTTAAAAACGGTTTTGTTCACACACCATACATTCCGTCCTAAAGTAAACAATCAATGGTTCCTGTATAGTCATGTATTTATGTCTTCACCAACATCGTCACTATCTGTATAAGGACATCTCCATTTCTTCTGCAAAGGAGGAGGAAGAGTCAAAGAAGGTAGACAGGCAGGAGAAAAAGAAAAAAAGAGAGAGAGAAAAACAAAACAAAACAAAACATGACAGCTAGGAAGCAACAACAGGAAAGATAGCATTAAACTAAAGTAGAATAAGGAGTCAGACAACATCACCAATGCCAGGAGTCCCATACCCTTCCCCAATGTCCCGCCTCCCCCCAAATGCATTTAGCTTTGGTATATTGCCTTTGTTACATTAAAGGAAGCATAATACAATGTTTCTGTTAACTATAGTCTCTAGTTTGCATTGATTGTATTTTTTTCTCCAATACCACCCTATTTTTAACACCTTGCAAGGGCGACATTCATTTGTTCTACCTCATGTAAAAACATATTTGTACCTTTTATCACAATTGTTGAATACCTTAGGTTTCACTGAGTTGTATAGTCCCAGTCTTTATCTTTCCTCTTTCCTTCTGTTGTCCCACATGCTCCTAACCTTCCTCTTTCAACCATACTCACAGTCATCTTTGTTCAGTGTACTTACATTGCTGTGCTACCATCACCCAAAATTGTGTTCCAAACTTCTCATTCCTGTCTTATCCTTTCTGTCTGTAGTGCTCCCTTTAGTGCTTCCTGTACAGCAGGTATTTTGTTCATAAACTCTCTCATTGTCTGTTTGTCAGAGAATATTTTAAGCTCTCCCTCATATTTGAAGGACAGTTTTGCCTGATATAGTATTCTTGGTTGGTGGTTTTTCTCTTTAAGTATCTTAAATATATTACCCCACTTCCTTCTTGCCTCCATGGTTTCTATTGAGAAATCCTCACATAGTCTTATCAAGCTTCCTTTGTATGTGATGGATCGCTTTTCTCTTGCTGCTTTCAGGATTCTCTCTTTATCTTTGATGTTTGATAATCTGATTATTAAGTGTCTTGGCATAGGCCTGTTCAGATCTACTCTGTTTGGGGTATGCTGTGTTTCTTGGACCTGTAATTTTATGTCTTTCATAAGAGATGGGAAATTTTCATGGATTATTTCCTCTATGATTGCTTCTGCCCCTTTTCCCTTCTCTTCTCCTTCTGGGACACCAGTGACATACATTCCTGCATTTCATTTTGTCCTTAAGTTCCTGAAGAAGTTGCTCATATTTTTCCATTCTTTTCTCTATCTGTTCTTTTGTGTGTAGGCTTTCAGGTGCCTTGTTCTCCAGTTCCTGAGTGTTTTCCTCTGCCTCTTGAGATCTGCTGTTGTATGCCTCCATTGTGTCCTTCATCTTGTGTGTTATGCCTTTCATTTCCACAGATTCTGTCAGTTGTTTTTTCAAACTTTCAATTTGTATCTTATGTACACTCAGTGTTTTCATTATACACTTCATCTCTTTTGTCACATCTTCCCTAAACTTTCTAAATTGACCCAGCACTAGTTTTTTAAATTCCTACATCTCAGTTGAAGCGTAAGTTTGTTCCTTTGATGGGCCATAACTTTGCCCCTCCTAGTGTAGGTTGTAGTTTTCTGTTGTCTAGGCATCTGGCCTCCTTGGTTACTCCAATCAGGTTTTCCTAGACCAGAATGGGCTCAGGTCTTGGAAAGAGGCAATAGTTTCAGGTCTTTCTGATGGTGTGTCTTAGAAGATTGGTACACCCTTCAAGGCCTCAAGTCACTGTGCTTTTCTTCCCAGCAGGTGGTGCTTGTCAGCCTGTCACTCCTGACTGGTGTAAGAAGGTGTGGCCCATGGCTGTTTTCCCCCAGGCTCTGGGGTCTGGTTCTGAATGGAAAGTGAGTTATAGAGCTTGGTACCACCTCTTTCCTCTTAGGGAAGATATACCCACTGGGGAGAGGTCATTTGCATTTGAATTGTCTCTGACTCTGCTATCTCCACCCTTGTCTGGGTCTGAGCACTGGGAATTGAAAATGGCTGAGGCTTTCTCCACCGAGCCAAAAAAGGGACAGAAAGACCCCCTTTAGGGTCAGTCTGCGGCCCCCTCAGTTTCATCTGTTGGCCAGGGACGGCACCTGGTCCTCTGGGCTCCCCCTCCCTCCCAGAGAGGTCCTCCATCTCTCCAAGGTCAGTCATCACCAAAAGCCTCTGTCTGCTTGTTGGGGATTCATAGGTTGAATTGAGCAGCCCATGCTTGTTAATTAAAACCCCAGTTGGAGCTCAGCTGAGCTATATTCACTTGCTCAGAGAGTGTTGCCCTCTAGCGCCATGAGGCTTTGCAGTTCAGGCCGTGGGGGGTGGGGGCTCCTGGCTTGGATCCGCAGTGTTTACTTACAGATTTTGTGCTGTGATTTTGGGCATTCCTCCCAAGATAATGAGTGGACAGTTTAGTTTGTCCCCCCTGCATTTATTCCAGATTATTAACTATTTGTTCCTGGTTGTTTATTAGTTGTTCCAGGGGGACTGACTAGCTTCCACTCCTCTCTATGCCACCATCCTCTCTCCTCAATTTTTGATTTTTAAAAAAATAATTTCTTATTTATTTATTCATTTCACTCAGTCATGACTCAAAATGATTATGTAAAATGACTTAATCATTTTACGAAATCCAAAAACATGTTGACTCCTGTCTCTGGGCAGAGCACTGGGTTGGCACTAAGAATAATGTGGGGCAAACAGAAAAAAATGAAGGTTCCCCCTTAGGATATGCTTCTATATGGTAGTTTCTAAAATGTACAGAGCTTTCCTGCAGGATTCACCCCTGTAAAAAGTCATTTTCATACAGCATGCTGAAAATCAGCCCCTGTATACGTACTTAACTGGATTTACTGAAGACTCCCCTGGTTCTCCCAGTTGGAATTCTCTCTCCTTCCTTGTCCTTCCAAAAAATACTTAGGATACTTAAGAATTTTAGCTCAGTTATTTCTCAGGCTCTCAGAGCACCTAAAACAATGCCTAATTTGCTTGAATTAAAGTGAATTTCTGAAGTTATGATCCATCTCTAAATCCATTAAGGTAGAGATGAGTCTACATTTGATGGTAAGCTGATGAACACAGCACCATTTTCTAAACATTCTGGAAGTTAGTATAGCCAATCACCTCTTGGTCTTGGGCAAAGACTTACAGGATGGGGATTTTGAAACTAGAAGGCAAGTTGAAGACTACCTGTATACATTTCTCATTTTATAAATAAGAAGAGAAGACAGAATAAGAATCAGCTTCTACTTTTAGCTCAGCTATTCAATATTGGTTGCTCTCAGGCAACTCCAACCAATGGTTTCTTAGTTTTCTCAGCATCTGCCTTACCTACCTCCCATGATTTTTAGGAGATTATAGTTATGAGGATGCTCTGAGAAGTTTAAAGGGCCATGTTAATGCAGTGCTTCTAGAAAGCTAGGTGTATGATGGCTCAATTTTCTAGTACCCGAGAAGAGGCTTCAGAGAAAACAAATTATGACTATTCTTTTAACTGAGATAATACACATAAAGCTCTTAGCATAGTCCCAGGCCCATAGTGAGTAGTGCTCAGTAAGTGTTTGCTATCATGATGATGATGGTGATGATAATGATGGTTAACCATTCTGGGAAATATAAGCATTTCAGAGCCCCAGATGGGCATTTGGAATTATCCTGTCATGGTTTATACTAAAAACTCAAGATGTATATGGGATATCTTTAGCTTGACTCATACAACAATTCAATATTTTCAGGTTGAAGGAGTAAAACTCATGCATTAACATCTAGAAATAATCCCAGAGAGAAAACTGCTTTTATTTTATTCCTGAATAAGTTGCCATCTTTCTTTATCAACATTGTTTAGGTCAAGTACCTTGGGTTGAAACTTTATTTTTAAGGATCAGATCTAAAATGATACTGTATGACCCAATGACTTCTATTTGATAATTGATGCACCATGGTGGGTACAGATGATTATGAGAATCCCTACTTAATCCTCACATTTCAATTGCTGGAGTAAAAAGATGAACTAATTTTTACCAAATAGTTGAAGCTTTAAAGAACAAATTCCTTATTTAAAAAAATTATGTATGTGTGTGTATGTATGTGTGTTTGTGTGTATCAAGCATTTTAGGAATAGGATTGTATAAATTTCAGACACTACTGAATAGGAATGTATTCTCTCAGTTTTCCCTAGGTGGGACAATTAAAAAAGCCACATAAATGTGTGATTGTTAAAGTGATTCTAAGAGGAAATTAAAAATAAATGTCTCAGGCCACTGTTGCCCATTCTACAACCTTCCTCCCCCATTTGTGTTTTTCCGTGTTCTTATTCCATGGGCTGATGTTTCGTCAGGGATATTTTATCGCTCACAGTGTTCCTAATCTGGCATTTGGATTATCCTTTAAACAGATCAAAACTGGAATGAGATGCCTTGGGACAAAGTGAACTCCATCACTGGATATTTAGTCAGACTCTAGATGGCCGAATGCTGAGGGTGTTGAAGAGAGCATCCTTTGGGATTTTATCCTGTATGACTAATAAAATCCTTTCCCATTTCTGAGATCTTATTCTAAAGCTCTAAATTAATCTAATCACATTTATCTTTTGCTTTTTAAAATCTAACTCTTCGTTTGTATGCAATAATTTGGCATTTTACTTAACTGTGTGCTATTTCCTTTTTTCTTTATGCAGTGGCATACTTGATTTTAAAACCACTTGAGAGCTTTTGGCGATACCTATAGGCAGGTGTCACAAGGGCAGGCCCTCTGGAGACTACTCAGTGGTGGAAGAGCCTCCCTGAAAAATGAGAGTCCAGAGTAGTATCGGAGTATGGATTCTAGAAAGTTGTCCAGGAAGCCTGATGGGCGTAGGCATAAAGGGAAACAGGGGCACAATAAAAATGATTTAGATGACAATTTAGGAAGCAAAAATCTGAGATGGTGACATTTGTAAAGACAATTAAGTGTTTTCTCAAGGAAAGTAGGGAAGACCCTTCCCAGGCCTTCTTTGATCAGGGGGTTGCATTTTGTTCATTGCAGCCTCATTAATGAAGAAAAATGCATGGGAGTCAACGTTGTCTCATAGGGTTATTCTCCTTCTGTGTCCTTGTCTCCTCACTGCTAGGATTTCAATTGTTTTAAATTTTTCTTGGGTAAGCTAAGCTCATGAATAGGGCCCTGCTTTAATTCTCTTAGAGCCCTCCAAACTTGCATGCCTTGCACAGTGGGGTCCTTGGGTGACTGGCCAGTTGTGCAAACACTGGCTCTGATGCTCCAAAAGTAGGAGAAGAAGCTGTAATGGCCAGTTGCTGAATTCCTTTCTCTATCACTTTCCGGAAGACTTGGGCTGTCAAGGAGCTCCGGACTGATTTTTTAGTAAATGAGAGAGATGGGCAAATAGAGAAACTGGGCCATAAACTCAGAACCGTAAGAATGTTAGAACCAGCACATACCTCGGAGATGGTCCATTCATTAGTTCTCAATCCCTGCTGCACATTAGAGGCATCTTGGTCACTTTAAACAACTACAACAACAAACAATAGCACCAATTTTGGAACTCTACCCTAGCCAGAAAATTTCTTTGAATTGGGCCCAGAAAACTCCCTTCCTCTTTTTGATAAAGAAGAGGCCTTCAGGTTGTGTTCCAGAGCAAGTGGTAGCAGAGTGAGGCTAGAACCAGTCTCAGGCCGGTGTTCTCCCACTAGTAAACATTTCTTTATGTGAGATTTTTCTCTCACCCCATTTTTTCCACTTCCAGATGGAAATGGCGATCCTCCAGTTTTTCACCCCAGTTCTCTCACCATGACCTCCTCTTTCCCTGAGCACTAATTACATCTTTGAAGGATCCCTCTTGCAAAATACCTTGGAAATTCGAGACTGTTTTGTTTATACTTAAAAAGCCCCAGACCAGGGACACCCAGATAAAGTAAGATCACGGGGAGTTTATGAAGCTCCCTGTATTTATGTGCACATATCTTGAGATGGAAGCGACCAAGTGGAGGGGTTCAAAAGGCTAAGAAAACTGATTGAAATGGTCAAATGCACAGGAGGGCTTTCTGTCTGTCTGCCCTCTGTTTTACTCTGACCTGTAAACCACACTCCTTAAGTAGGTCACACGAGAGGCTCCTCAGGAGCAGACAGAGTGGCCCTCTGACCTGAGGGCTGTGTTTTCCATTCCACGAGTGAAAGGAGGCTCTAAGGCTGAAAAGGGGCTTTGACATTGGAAGGTGCTTGATTTTAACAACCGGGGACAAAAACTCAAAGCTCTCTGTTCTTAGTCTTTCTTCATCCTCTCCCCTTTCTTTTCAAAGAGCAACAAACCCTGGCTGGTTATCACTTATGCTCCACCCCATTCTTCTAAGTCAGCTTTTGTGCAGGAAAATAGAGGACTGTTTTCGTTGCCTTATCAGCATCCCAGGAAAGGGGAAAGGGGCGTCTGGCTGCTATCTGCACCTTGAAATGCTGAAAGCAGGCTCCATGGGCGAGGGGGTTGCCACTGCAGGCCCAGAGAGTGTCTGCAAGGACCAGTGGAAGAGGGGATGGAGGAGGGGCTTTGCTTAGCCTGCTGAACACATAATAGCCCCTGGGTGGGCTGTTGCAAACAGGAAGGATGTGGGCAGGATCTGAGAGCAGATGCCCATTCCCACAGTCTTTGATCAGCAGGCGAGTGGCATTTCGTGCCCTGAGATAAATGCCTGGTCAGAGGGTGTGGGTGGCTGTGGAAAGGGGATAAGAATTAAAGATGAAGGTGTTTCATAGCTGGCCTTAAGGATATGCATTTCAAACCTGGGATCAGGTAGGTGCTGGGTGCAAGGGAGCAGAAAGGTTTCCCAGGACGGTATTCAGTCAGTCATCAAACATTGGTTGAGCTCCCATTAAGCTGAAAGCACTCTGCTAGACGCTGTGGGAGATGCAATAGTGAAAAATGCGCAGTCATTCCCTGCAAACTGTTACTAATCTAATACAATGAATCTCAAGTGTGGGAAGGTTATTTGGGATGTTGGAAATTGGTGAGTGGGGTAGCAAGATGTGGAGCTCTATATAAAGCTCTATACATTCTCCCTAACCATAGAATCAGATACTCACTGCCCTTGCTCCACTCCTCTACACATTGTGATGCTTGCCCTGTGGTTGAGAATCACTAGGAGCAAGGAATTTATGCTCTGGATATGTGAACCGGGTGGAGGCAGCTAAACAAAAACAAGGAAAACTGCTTCATCTAATAGCAAAACTAAGACAAATACAAAACATACAAAAACAAAAATGAACAACCCACACCTTCAAACACATATTTGAAAGTACTATTGCAATGGGGGAGATGGAGATCTTGAATAGTAAAAGTTAAGAAGAGAGTTCCTTCCAGCCAGGTTGAGGTGGTGATGGTGGTGATGGGGATGGGTCAGAGGGTTTCATGGTAGTCACAATCCCTGGAGGAGGCCTTAAAAGAAGGGTGAGATGAAGTTTCAATGTGTCGTGATAGGGAAAGGATGGCAGGGAAGGACAGAAAGTGTGGAATGAACATCTGAAGGCAAATAAAATGCCATAAATATATCGTAGAGGCAGAGATGTACACCATAGTAAGAAATAGCTCAATTTGGCTGGAGAATGGGTATATTTACACAATCGGAGAGAAGGCTGGAAAGCAACGTAGAGTCATTCTCTAAAGGACTTTGCCTATAGACTAAGGACTTTAAATCTGTTTTCAGGCCATAGCTAGTGGAGATGTCTTCCTTTCACCAATCACTTCCCATCCCTGGGCTCTCTCACAGCTTGGAGAACATTCCATGAAACATCTGATGTTATGTCCTGACTCTGGGCTGCACCCAAAGTTTGGGAGCAACACACCATAAAATTTCAAGAAATGACCCAAATCCTTCTAGGCCAAGGTCTTTTATCCCTCATTTATTAATTCATAAGACAAGGATCTCATGGAGACATACTATCTGCCAGACATTGTTCTAGGCATTGGGGGGTTACAGCATCTAACAAAACCCACAAAATCCTTTACACAAAGAGCTAATATTCTAATGGGAGAGAATCAGACAACAGGTAAATGTAGCAAGTCAGGGTCATAAAGAATAATACAGGAAAGAAAATAGAGAGGAGTGGTTGTTGGGTTATTTTCTATAAGGTGATCATGGAAGGCATCTTTAATAACAGTGATATTTGGGCAGAAGCATGACAGAAGCAAAGGAAAAGCATTTTAGGCAGAGGGCTCAGTGCTGGGGAATTTTGTCCTTTCTATAGTGGGTGCAAGGAGGAGGGATATTGCCAAGTCACTTATGAAGGGCAGAAGGGGGCAGGGAGAAAAGGGCCCAGGCTCAGGAAAGGGAAAGCCAGTGCTGTATGCTTGACCTGAAAACAATCCCATACCACCTTTGAGGAAGTTTTGCTCATTGGTGGTCAATTCTGGGTGTTGCTTTATATAACCTTCTTAGGATGGAGACAAACAGAGTTTGCCAAAAATATCTCCATAGGCCCTGATTTGGGTGAGCAATGCTGGATTAGCAAAATGTTGTGGTTTAGAATCATTGTATGAGTTGAAGGGAGTTTTGGAAAGGAGACTATAAATTTGTAAAGGATGTCAGAATATAGTGGAAGACCTTCCTATAAGTCAGTTCCTCTTTAATCTAAAAAAAACCCACTGTAATGTGACTCTTCATCCCTCTTGCCTGCTTGCAAGCCAGAAACTTGCTAGGAACAACTTGTGAATGTCAGCATTTTCGTTGGCTGATGAATTCCCTGCTAAAACACTGCAAAATGTGTTATATTTCTCCATGCCCTTCACTTGTCTGTTGCTTCCTCAAACCCCAAATGTAGGTAGAAAGTTAAAAAAAGCACGGGTAATGGAAAAGGACACATGTGGAAAAATTGGTATGCATAGTCAGTCTCATACTTGGTACACAATGCTTTTCTGAAAATGAGAAAGTGTGAACCATAGACATACCCATTTCCTGAGAGCTAAACTACAAAAAATTCCTAATTATTAAAGAAAAATTTAAACATAATTCAAGGGCCGTTAATATTAATTAAGGTTGACAGTGATTCCTCTTATTATCACTAATCAGGCTTTTAAAAAATTTTTATTTCATTTTCAAAAAATAATAAGGGAAAATGTAATAAAATAGGGCTTTAAAGCTTTTCTCTAGTATTCTTTTTGTAATAACATTTCCTGGGGTCCAATTCTACCTGGATGACCTCTTTTTAAAGATATGATCACACCTGCTTGAGTCCATTTTACTTAGCTGCTGAGGTGCTCTTGTATTTTGGCCCCTGACAGGTCTTAACTATACATACTTTGGATCTCTGAAACAGTCAGCAAATGTACAATGGGTAAATGGGTTATTAAGCTATATGATCATCAAACAGGAAGATTTAACTAGAGAAGTGAGATGGTTTGAAGCCATATGTACCCCCAAAAGATCACGTTCTTAAAGCTAATCCATTCCTGTGGGTGTCAACCTATTGTAGGTGGGAACTTTTGATAGGTTACTTCAGTTGACATGTCCCCCAGCTGGGTCTTAATACTCTTACTGGAGCCCTTTATAAGAGCATGAAATAGAGGGACAAAGACACAGAAGCACATAGAGAAAAGACGCAGAAGCTAAGAGAGACAGAAGACAGAGAAAGGACAGAGAGAAACTCAGAGAGAAAAGCCAGAGAAGCTGGAGAAGACCCACAGAAAACAGAGAAACCACAGAGAACGGAGAGGAAGTCACTGAAGCCAGAAGCTGGAAGCAATGAAACCTGAGAGAGAAAGGAGAGACGAGCAGATATTGCCATGTGCCTGGCCATGTGACAGAGGAGCTGAGGATCACCAGTAGCCAGTATCTGGGGAGAAAGCATTGCTTGTTGATGCCTTGATTTTGATTTTTATGGCCTCAAAACTGTAAGTTGTAAAAGTTAATAAATCCCCATTGTAAAAACCCATCCATTCTGGTATATTGCATTTTGTTAGCTTTAGTAAACTAAAACAAGAAGGAAACTTATTCCAAAGTGCCTTTAGTTTGCTCTGTTTGGATCCCTGAAATTAAACATGCACGCATACATACATACATACTTATGCGCATATGTAATGCATGCATACATATTTACATACATACCTACTGTGCTGGTTTGAATGTATTATGTCCCCCCAAACACCATTATCTTTGATGTAATCTTGTGTGGGCAGATGTATCACTGATAATTAGATTGTAATTCTTTGAGTGTTTCCATGGAGATTCAACTCACCCAACTGTGGGTGATGACTCTGATTGGATAGTTTCCATGGAGGTGTGGCCCCACCCATTCAGCATGGGCCTAGTTTAGTTTACTAGAGCACTATATAAGCTCAGACAGAAGGAGTGAGCTTGCTACAGCCAAGAGGGACACTTTGAAGAATGCATAGAAGCTGAGAGAGTAGCTGCAGATGGGAGACAGTTTGAAGACAGCCGTTGAAAGCAGACTCTTGCTCCGGAGAAGCTAAGAGAGGACAAACGCTCCAAGAGCAACTAAGAGTGACATTTTTGAGGAACTGCAGCCTAGAGAGGAACATCCTGGGAGAAAGCCATTTTGAAAGCAGAACTTGGAGCAGACACCAGCCACGTGCCTTCCCAGCTAATCGAGGTTTTCCGGACGCCACTGGCCATCCTCCAAAGGTACCCGATTGCTGATATGTTTTATGGCCCTAAGAATGTAACTGTTTAACCAAATAAACCCCCTTTTATAAAAGCCAATCCATTTCTGGTGTTTTGCATCCTGGCAGCGTTAGCAAACTGGAACACATACATATATACATATATACAAACTATTTTAAAAAATAGGCATAAATATCTAGAAATTATAACTGTTTTTCTCTACTCATGACCACTAATCTTTTTCTTTTCTTCCAAATCTCTTGCAAAATGCTTTAACCATCTCTTTGCTTCTTTATAGAGCAATAGACCCTTGACTGTAAAACACTAGCCTGTCCACGGAAATAGATTCTGCCTCCGGCTTGAGGAGCCAAGTGCCTGAGGCCTGGGACTCTGGGATGACCATTTGGCCCAAGGCCACCCATAGCTCCCCTGGTACTGCAGGCTGGTGGAACTAACGACTGGGAGAGGACATCTCTTTCCACCTGCTCTTAGACTGGTGCTTTGCTAAGAGTGATAAGCTTCATTGTCTTAAACAGAATACCAAGGAGATGGGCAACAGAACCAACTTCCCTCCCTCAGGGATTTTGCTTAATTCCTAGGGCAGGTCCAGGATCAAAGCAGATGCTTCAGGCCTGGATAAACTCCATTTGATCCCAAACTACAACAGCAGACAGAGGAGTCCTTGGGATTAGTTCCTCTTTCTCCAGCCACATTGTGGCTCTGAGAAGCTGGGCAGGCACTCTAACCTCCTGAGCTTCTCCTCCCACACCTCTGTAATGGGGATCACAACTACTCCTTCCTAGTGGTAGTTGAGGCTCAAATGAGACACTGTGTGGGGGGGCACCCCTCATAATGCCTGACACAGTAGGTGCTTAAGGCATGTTAGGGCCCTTTTCCCTCTTCTCTTCCAGGATGTGAGCATCGGCTTAGTTGCCGTGGTCATGGGACTAAACTCTGCTCTCAGATCCACCTGGCATAGGAACACAGAATATGCAATTATTTCAGAATGAGTTTTGAAATCATGAAATTCCACTTTCTTAAAATCAGCATTATTTCACTCAGTGTGAATGTCTGTCAGGTTCTGCCTTACACTTTAGAGATGCAATCCCCAATAAATTACACTCTTCATCTTAAAGAAGTCAAGTTCAGGGGAAAGCCCAGGCACACAGATAAGGATTACTCCAAGGATTACTTGGATTGAACCTGGCAAGGAGGATGGAGAATGGAAAAGGCATTCCAGGGGGAGACAATTTTAATAGGGTCACTAGATTGTTCAGATGAAGGTGGCTCAATGAACATACTTGAACAAACCCTGCTCTTAAACACCTTTATTCTAGGAGTCTAATGGAGGTGGTTTTTACTAGTAATGTTGACCCTTTTACAGCTAACTTCAAAATCTAATCTGGTTTGATTGCTGTGCATCAGTCTGATTGTACCCCTACGTTTGCTTTTTACCTCCAACCCTATTTACCAATAAAATCACATCCAAGATAACAAGCACCCAGATGATTGAATTCACTTAGCTTCTTCACAAACACAGACTACCACGAGTTTGTCCTCCAAGATGGCAGGACTGTTCTGAGACCTCCAAGTACTACAAATGAATATGAGCAGCCTCGCTGATTGAGAGACACAAGGGATCCAATTGTGTACCTTTGGTACATCCTGATCTCAGCTGTATGTTGGTACCTAGAGCTCCTTCAGATGCATTCATTCTGAATAAGGAATGAGCATTAAGTGTGCAGTGGAGGCATTGCACAATATTGGACCATCCTTTTGTTGAGTGCTGTTATTGTAATCACCTGTGGGTGGAGGTTGTGTTTATATAGCACCATAGCAAATTCAAGAGTGAAAAATTCAGCCAACTGATTGTGTCATCTTCATATTGTTATACCAATGATCTGTATTATTTTCATCTAACTTCCACCAAAATGGATATGTATTTTGGTGGGTGGCAGGAGCAGGTGTGGGTAAGTATTCCATCTGGCGTATGTTATTTTCGTTACAGCTTGACTTCTCGAAGATCTGTTTCATGAGAGAAAATCAGCTTGGGTGCTTGCACAGACCTAGTACACGTGCTTTTAATATCAACATTCACTTTTTCCAAAATGCATAACTCCACAGGGCACAGACTAAGGTGTCAGCTCTGCAGCTCCCAGCCCCATTGCAGTATAATCTCCCCTTCGGCCAGAGGTGGGATGGCTGATGTAGCAGTGTTGGGGTTTACTGTCCTGTAAGGTAGAGCCAACTGCTGGCTTCCCTTCTTCTCTGGAGAATTTTTTGTTTTTCGATTTGAAGTGGCCTGTGTGAGATGCGGGTGGCTAAGTGATTTTGTTAATATGGAGTGTTTCACACATTGTAATCAACTGGAAAGGACTGTAGAGAATTACATGGAAGTAATCCCCTCTGGAAAGTCTAGGGCAGCCTCAACCACTCAAATTCTAGCCGTTCGGTTTACAATGTCACAGGAGTCCCTTGCTGGGATTAAAGCTGCGTATCTCCAGTCAGTTCGTCTATTATTCCTCGTGAAGAATGTGTGTGTGTGGCTGCAATGTGTCAGTGTTTGTTAGGGGTTAACGTTAAGCTATCACATTCATTTTATGCAATCTGCCAAGCATTGAGACCCTTTGAAAATGGCCACTTCTTTCACATTTATAAAAAGCATGCCATTTAGTTGACTTCTCTTTACTTTTCCAGTTGTTTGTTTTGAAGTTTCATTTTATTCCAGAATTAGACATAATTACTAATAAATGTAACATTAGTAATTAAAACTTAGACCTTGAATCCTTTGCTGGTTGGCAAAAAATTCCCTATGTGCTACAAATCCTCCTCATGGGATATCCTCTTTCTTATCTGGAGTTGAAAGTTAGGATTAATCCAGATAATTAAGACAATCTTTCTAAAAGATACTCTGCATCCTCTTTAAAATTAAACTGTTTGCAAGTTTCCTTTCTTTTCTTACTAAAACAGTAGTGTCAATAGTAAAAGTAAAAGTAAATCACAGGTATGTTGGTGTTTTTGATAGGTGTTTTTAAAATTCAAAGACAGTGGGATTTTCCCATTATACCAAAAAACATGGCATTAGGATATAATTTTGAACAAATTGATATAATATCAACAAAATAATTTGATATTAATTTGACAATTAATTCAGAATCCCAAAGAAGCTGCAGAAATACATAAAGAAAAAACTTTTGATTCTTTCTATTAAATTATCCACTCACAAAGCCTTCACCTAGTATATGCGGCATATATGAGCTTGAGCAAACACACACACACACACACACTCTGCTTTGTAGATTCTGAAAGGAGGAAACCCTTCTGTAGATTGCATTATTGAAAGTTTCTCACCTTTCCCTTTTGCTTTTTAAGGCATGGAACAGCAAGGCTCCTTCCCAGACAGTCAGATGTGCTATAAAAAGTAACATCAGCCATGGGGATTATAAAGAGAGAAAGGATACACCATAAACAGGGATAAACATCTTCCTTTATGCAAAGCTGTCAGATCCATTTAAGCAGACACCTGCTTCTTGTCCCCACTACAGCCCCTCTTTCCTGTGCAGAAACCGATGAAGCAGGGTTTTTCCCTCCTAAGTGATCCATGGGGAGAGGCTTAGATAAGGCACAAAGTTGCCCTTGATAGATTTAAAACCCCCATCTCTGGGATAAAGTAGGAAAGCTAGACTTTTGTTACCACTCTATCAAGGAGAAAAATAAATCCCAAGGAAAACATCTACTGTACAAAGCCTACATTGTCTGCTGAGAAACCCTGATCCTTGCCTATTGTTTCCAGTCTTATTTATGCAACCAAGATGGGTTTTCAGAGGTTTAGCAAAATCATCAGCAGGGCAGCAACAGGATGCTCTGAGTTTATTTGGTTAATACACTCTCCAGCTCTCCATTTTCTCAAGGAAAGAGAGAGAGAGCACTCAATTTTATTTAAATAAAAGTTACAGAGGGAAAGATATAATGTTCATTTCCAAACAGGAATGACCTCTTATTATAGAAATGCTCTGATACAATAAGGAATGTACTTTAGTCCAAGCCTCATTCTACACAAATTATGGATATAAAATATAGATATTATATATACATATATAGTGTATGCAATATACATTATTATTTCAATTCTTATATATATGAATGAGTACAACTACTAGCCATGATGGCCTTTTATGACCAACCCCCAAATTCAACTAGATTTTAAATAACACATAATGCTTTCAGCTCTTGGAGGTGTTTCTGTTTTAAACATCTTCCTTCTTCCATGGAATGGCTTATCCATGGTAATGTGGCTGCTTTTCTTTTATCTGAGCTGCCATATTACCATATGAGTCAACTTTGGAAATCAGACCACAAAAGCCATCTGTTCTAGTTTGCTAATGCTGCCAGAATGCAAAACACCAGAGATGGATTGGCTTTTATAAAAGGGGGTTTATTTGGTTACACAGTTACAGTCTTAAGGCCATAAAGTGTCCACAATAACACATCAGCAATTGGGTACCTTCACTGGAGGATGGCCAATGGTGTCTGGAAAACCTCTGTTAGCTGGGAAGGCACGTGGCTGGCGTCTGCTCCAAAGTTCTGGTTTGAAAATGGCTTTCTCCCAGGACGTTCCTCTCTAGGCTGCAGTTCCTCAAAAATGTCACTCTTAGTTGCACTTGGGATATTTGTCCTCTCTTAGCTTCTCTGGAGCAAGAGTTCTGCTTTCAATGGCTGTCTTCAAACTGGCTCTCATCTGCGGCTACTGTGCTTTCTTCGAAGTGTCCCTCTTGGCTGTAGCAGCTTGCTCCTTCTGTCTGATCTTATATAGTGCTCCAGTAATTTAATTCAGACCCACCCTGAATGGGTGAGGCAACACCTCCGTGGAAATTATCCAATCAGAGTCATCACTCACAGTTGGGTGGGGCACATCTCCATGGAAACACTCAGAGAATTGCAATCTAATTAACACTGATAAGCCTGCCTACACAAGATTGCATCAAAGATAATGGCATTTGGGGGGACATAATACATTAAAACTGGCACACCATCTTCTGGTAGTTTGGGATTAATAAGAAATTTTGCATTTTTCTGAGAGGTCAGCAGAAGCTCCTGCCTGAAGCATTGCATAATGGTCTGGCAACTATTGAGATTTATCTGATTTGCTTTGCAGGATGCACCCAGCCTTAACCAGGATTCTGAACTATGGGTTATTATTCACATTTTGGAGTTGTGGGAAACTGAGGTACAGAGAGGTTAAATAAATTATTCAAAGCTACACAACTGGAACATGGGATGGAAGGAATTTGGAACCAGGTCTTTCTGGCTCCAAAGTCAATGCTTTAAAAATTTTATTGTGAAATATTTTAAAGCATGTGCACAAATATAAAGAATAGTATAATGAATACCTGTATAGACGTGACACCCAGGATTTTCCTTCCCCACTGTGGGACATATATGATAGTGTGGATGAAAGTTAGATGTCAGTAAAACTAGTAGTCAAGAATTAGAAAAGTAATTGAAAATCCAGTTACAGGTTAGATATTTCCAGCAGAGGTGAACACTTCTAGATGAATGAATATCACAAGAGACCACAATAAATATTGGGGTAGTGGTGTTTCCCATGGACTTTAATGTCACTCTGAAAATCCTGATTGTTCATTTTATAACAAATTTGCTGGAAGATATGCTCATTAATGTTGATCATATCTGAAGCATGGATATAAAGTTTATGCCAATAAAAGAAAGGATGTTAATAATATTATTTGAGGCAAAGTTGCTTGTATTTTGTCTGGAAAGTGATTGTAATGTAAAAATACATTTAGATTAGTGTTTGCTGTATGAATACAGCAGTTTCTGAAAATCACAGTGTTTCTTCCCCAAGTTAACTTTGAAGTTATCTATAACTGAATGTTTGCTTCCTAGTAATCTGTATGTATTTTAAAAATCATTCAAATGCAATTATTAAGATAATTATGTCTGATACCCTTGAACAATGATAAAACTTCCTCATAATCTTAGTCATAAGAGAGAAGAATCCTAAAGGATTTTTAGTTCGTGCGCTGCAGCTACTGGGCCCATGATAGAAATAATAACTGAGTGGACAAAACCCAAGTTTTCTTGTATTTGGCCTCTGATATCAGGGCCACAAGGACCACCATGTCTGTTCTAGTTTGCTAATGCTGCCAGAGTGCAAAACACCAGAGATGGATTGGCTTTTATGAAAGGGGGTTTATTTGGTTACACAGTTACAGTCTTAAGGCCATAAAGTGTCCGAGGTAACACATCAGCAATCAGGTACCTTCACTGCAGGATGGCCAATGGTGTCCGGAAAACCTCTGTTAGCTGGGAAGGCACGTGGCTCCCATCTGCTCCAAAGTTCTCATTTCAAAATGGCTTTCTCCCAGGACGTTCCTCTCTAGGCTGCAGTTCCTCAAAAATGTCACTCTTAGTTGCACTTGGGGTATTTGTCCTCTCTCAGCTTCTCTGGAGCAAGGGTCGGCTTTCAATGGCCGTCTTCAAACTGCAGTTCCTCTCTTGGCTCCTGGGTGTTCTTCAGAGTGTCCCTCTTGGCTGTAGCTCCTCTTCAAAATGTCACTCTAAGCTACACTGAGTTCCTTCTGTTTGCCAGCTCATTTATATGGCTCCACTGATCAAGGCCTGCGGTCGCAGTTGACTCGTCTGGGGGAGGGTGGCGGCCGGTTGCTAAATCCTAGGCTCTCAGGACTGCTTGGAGGGCACCGGCGGCGGGGGCTCTTTCCCGGAGGCGAGGGCGAGGCGGGGGACTTGGCCAGGTCCCCGGCGGGGGCGTGCAAAGTATGGAGGGCGGCGAGAAAGGAACAGGCAGGACACGGTTCTTTTAGGATGATAAAAACCAAGAGAGAGAGAGCTTTATTAGGGGAGAGTACAAGCTTATATTGGGCATTTAGAGGGCGGGGTAGCTGCAAGGGTTAAAGGCTTGGATTGGTTCTGAGAGGGCGCGGAGGTTGATTGAAAAGGGGCGAGAGTTGCTCCCGTAACGGTGTCCGGCAACAATGTATGCGCACCGGTGGTGATGGGAGTTGCGCTGGCAACGGGGAGTGTCCGGGCAAGATAAGGGGGTGGGGAAAAGGCGGTTCCCTCCGGCAAGCCTCTCCTAACATTTGGTATATTTTGGGTGAGGAAATGGGGCCTGCCTCCGGCCTCACTTTCCCAGGCCCGGGGGGCTGTAGAGGGCACACTCACCCGTACCCACTACCCTCCCCGGGGGTGGATCCGGTCCCCCAGCCCAGGCCCGCCAAGTTAAGGCGCGTAATCAGTGTCCCGCAAAGGCCCACCCTGAATGGGTGGGGCCATGCCTCCATGGAAATTATCTCGTCAGAGTTATCACCTACAGTTGGGTGGGGCACATTTCCTTGCAAACAACCTAATCCAAATGTTCCAACTTAATCCCCACTAATATGTCTGCCCCACAAGATTGCATCAAAGAATATGGCTTTTTCTGGGGGACATAATACATTCAAACCAGCACATTCCACCCCCTGGACCCCAGAAAAACATATTCTTTCCAAATACGAAATACATTCATCCCATCACAATGTCACAAAAACTTAAATCATTTCAGTAACAATAAGATCCCATCAAAATCAATTATAGGCGTGGTCAGTCCTAAGGCATAATTCTCCTTTAGCTATGGATCTGTGAACTTAGAACAAGTTATGTGCTTCCAACATACAAAGGAGGGACATTCATAGGATAAACATTCCCATTGCCATAAGGAGAAACAGTAAGGAAAACAGGGTTAACAGGGCCAAAACAGTTCCTAAAACCTGCAGGACAAACTCCATTAGATTTCAAAATCTGAGAGTCATTTACAGAACGGCGTTGCATCCTTGGAGCTTGAGAGAGCGGGAGCCTAACCCTTCCTAAGGGCCTTTGTGGCAGCCCTTTCATCTCCAAATGCTTGGGTGAGTGCTCCAACATACCTACACATTGGGGAGACCACCTTCTCGGCTCCACCCTCTTCAAACATCGGGGCAGCACCCGGTTCCCTTTCATCTCCAGGGCACACACTCAACCCCTTCAGAACAGTGGGGTGGCAGCCAGGCTCTCCCCAATTCCCTGGGAATGTGTTCCACCCTCTTAGGGCCCTGGGGTGGCAAAACTCTTGCAGAGCATTGAGGTAGAAGGCCCACCCTCGACCTCCGGGGCAAACTCACCCTTTCTATGCTTGTGGGCCACACCGCTCTCCCAGCCCAAGGCCTCTTGACTCCAGACCTCAACCTCCATGGCTCTGTCTTTGAAGAAATTTTTCCTTCAATTTGTTCCTAGTCTGTCTCCTCCAGTCCAGACCAGCAATGGCTCTGTCTTTAAAGATCTTGGAAAAATTCTGTTGGCTTCGCATGAAGCACACAGGGGTCAAAGCCTTCAAACAATAGGACTGATTTCATAATAGGCAATGTTATGATTATATAAAAGAAATGCTCTTATAAAATATTATTTTTGTCTGTTTATAAATTGGGGTATAAAGTACTGTTAAGCAAGAATGAAGATCATGGCTCTAAGTATACTTTCTTTATAAGGAGTGTCATGGTTAATAGAGGAGCCAAATGGCTACAGAAACTCTGTTTAAAACAGTGTTTTTTCCTTGTTTCAAGATAAAGTTGAAACTTAAAACCCAGACATGTAGTTTGTATAGTAACACGCACAAGTGTTTTGTGAACACAACTGGATGTTGTAGAGAATTGAGTGAGATCATCTCTAGATGAAGTTCCTTTTGTACAAACATCAAACTGCATCTTTAAAAAGTCTCAAAGTCATAAGTATGTCTGGGCAAGAGTCATGTGGATTTTTCTGGCCCTGTGGGGCTCATTTCTCCTTTAACCAAATGCCAATTCATCCTTAATTTTTAAAAAATCACTTGTATTTTCGAAAAAGAAAGCACTTCCTTTATAAATATTCCTGTGGGAATGTTTCATTGCTGTGGTCACCGTTTAGAGTGGAATACATTCTCCATGTCCATCATTGTTCTAATAACACCAAAGAGCAAATATCATTTCCTGTTCCCAGATTTTACAAAGTCAAAGGAAGGAAAGAAGAAGTAGGAAGCAACCTGCGAGTCACTGAAGCTTATATTTCCCTTAGATGATGAAGATTGGATGGAGGCTCTAATTTGTCGCCAAGGGAGGAAGGGGGAATGTTAGAAAAATCTTTATTAATACAGTGTCCTGACTGAGTAATAGTGTTTAATTATTACTCCATTTACAGTCTTGAGCATTTAAATGTTGACATTGATATTAATGATGATGACGTACGGTTACTTTTTGATCTGTTGAACCAATACTAAATTAGATAGATGCAAATTTCTATTTAGAAATTAAAGAGATATGTTTTATTTTAATCTTATTCCCTAGGACATTGGTTTGATAAAATCATTTCCCCAGCAACTAACTGTCACTTGGTTGCCCTTTCCCTTTCCTCTTCTGGTCTGTGGAGGATACACACTTCTGGAATGTGGTTGCAAGTTTGCATTGACACTGTCGGTTTTGCTGATGACCCTTTTCATTCCCCAATTCCTACCTTCCTCTATTACTGCTTCTTCCAGTAGGCTTGCTTTACACTTTTTGCTTGTTCTTTTGAAGGGATCATCATTTTCTGTTTCTATGATTGCTCTCTTCTGTACTTTTCTACCAAGGTCCTTAGGTATTCATTGGATTATCTTGCAGAGAGAGTCCAAATTACCTAATTTAAATTCTGTCACTTTTCATTCTGGAACAGCTTCCCCTGCTCCGAGACCAACATAGTTACCTCTCACAGCACTGAAATAGTCCATCTGGGTCATAACTCAACTAGGCTGAACTTGAGCTAGTGACTCAGCAGTGGAAAGATCCTTGATCACTTGATCTCTTGCATCCCCTGCATGAGACACTTTAAACAAAAGACATTCAGAGCTAATCATCTGAAAATCCTGCCAATAGAAAAACAAGCAAAACTTCAAAAACATGTTAAAACAGGTGGAAAGGGAAGTATCCTTACACTTAACTGAGCATACATTTGAAATCATTGTTTTCTGTTTACAAGGTAAATGCATGGAGGCAAGAGTAGCCTAGAGGTTAGATTTTGGTCTGAGTTCTTGGGATAGCAGCTTGATTGGGATTTATTCTGCATCTCAAGCAAGTAACTTCTTGCCTCTATTTCCCTATGAAATGGAAATGATGCCTCCATCCCCACGGTAAAGTGCTTCAGAACCCACTGCCTAAAGGTGCTCCTCAAGTTCAAAGAACCAGCATGAACAAAGGTTTATCATATTTATAAACCAGCAAATCCTTTCCAAGGGTGTAAAATAATTCTTCCTAAACAGATTTTTAAAAAGCTTCAGATCCTTCCATACTATCAACTTAACACAATGTTCCAGCCATTTACATGCATAAAACTCTTCCTATCCTCTTGATTTGCAGCATATGCTGAACCCAAGACAAAAGAATGCTCTACTCACAAGTGTGACTCATGTGAAAATTGAAACTTCATGCTTCATTTTATTAAGGGCCTTGCTTTCTTTCTGTGGGTTAGAATAATTTGGAATAAAGATAAACTGTAAAATAAACATGAACACTGAATTAGACTAATAAATTTGAATCAACTGTTGAGTGGCAAACCTAATGGACAAGTGAGAAAACTATTCAGAAAGCTAGTCAGAAAGCTCTCTGAATCCAATATATCATTTCATTGGTGACTGCTGGGTCTAGATGCAAAAGGCATTTCTGAGTTGTTATGGTTATGAACTAGTCCATTAAAAACTTGAATGAGTTAATTCTAAACTATTTCAGGATTTGTAAGATGTCAACCTTGGTTTCTTGGGTATGAAACAAATACTTCAAATCTGAAATTTCCTAACCATGTATAGAAACTCCTTTTGCCTCTTTGGGGAAGACAGGAAGAAGGCAACTCTGGTGAACTACAAGGCCACAGCCTAGAGTCAGAAGATCTCTGCTTGAATCACGACTCTTTATTTTGCTGGTTTATATCCATGGACAATCACTCAACAACCCAAGCTTTAGTTCACAGAACCTTAAAATAGGGGAACTAATGTTGGCCCACACAACTTTAATCCATGGAGATCAAGCAAGATACTATACTGTTTAAGTTGGTATTATTATTATTAGAATCATTCCAATATATGCAACAATCTTTGTTTCCATGTCTACATGATGTACAAATGACCAATTCAACCATTCAATTTCACAGAAGGAAAACTGCTTGTTGACATTATATAAATGAACAATAACCTAACATTTTTTTCCCTTTCCAATGAATTTCTTTAAATGATGTAATTTATTATTCCATACTGTCTTAGTTTCCTAAGGTTGCTGTAACAAAATACCACAAACTGAGTAACTTAAAAAAATGGAAATTTATTTTCTTACACTTCTGGAGGCTAGAGATCTAAAATCAAGGTGGTGGCAGATTGGTTCTTCTCAAGGCTCTGAGGGCGAATCTATTTTCTGCCTCTGTCCTGGCTTCTGATGGATTGTTGGCAATCCTTGGCATCCTTGGCTTGTAGATGCATCACTCCAATTTCTGTCTCCATCTTTACATGGCCTTCTGTTCTCTGTGTGTCTGTGCCTCTGTGTCCAAATTTCCCTCTTCTTATAAGGTATATTTGGCAGGTTTCCCTAGGGAAACAGAACCAATAGGAGAGATCTGTAGATAGTATGAGATTTTACAAAGGTGTCTCACACAACAGAGGGGATGCACGAGTGCAAACTCTATAGGGCAGGCTGCAAAGCTGGGACTCTAATGAAGGTCTTTGATGAATTCCCCAGGAAGGGTGTCTGGCTGAAATAGTGATGAAAGTTCTGTGTCTGCTGAAGCATCTCCTCCCCCTTAAAAGTATTCAACTGTTTAGATTAAACATCTCTTTCCTTGGCTGACTGCAGATGTAATTAGCCAGAGGTGCAATCAATGTACTGATGATTTAAGTCCACAAAATGTCCTCACAGCAACAGATAGACCAGTGCTTGCTTGACCAGACAGCTGGGCACCATCACCTGGCCAAGTGGACACATGAACCTAACCATCACATGAGGATACTAGTCATTGATTTAGGGTCTACCCTAATCCAGTATGATCTCATCTTCTCTTGGTTACATCTGCAAAGATTTTATTTCCAAATAAGGTCACATTCACAAGTTCCAGGTGGACATGAATTTTGGGGGAATACTATTCAACCCAGTACACATGCCCAATTTAAATTGTGTTTTAGTTTCTTATGCTGCTCCAAGCAAATACCATGAAATGGTTTGGCTTAAACAATGGGAATTTAATAGCTTAGTTCTGAAACTGTGAACATGTCCAAATCAAGACATCCTCAAGGTAATGCTTTCTTCCTGAAGACCAGCTGTCAGTGATCCTTGGCTACTCAGCCACATGGCAAGGCATATGGTAGCATCTGCTTGTCTCTCCCTTCTCTTCTAGGTTTTGTTGCTTTAAGCTTCTTGCTTCTGTGGCATTCTCTCTTTCTGTCTGAATTTCATTCTCTTAGGACTCCAGTAATGGGATTAAGACCTATCCTGAATGAGATGGGTCACACCTTAGCAGAAGTAGCCCCATCAAAAAGTCCTAATTACATTGGGTCCATACCCATGGTGTTCTGGTTTGGTAATGCTGCCACTATGCAAAACACCAGAAATGGATTGACTTTTATAAAGGTGGTTTATTTGGTTACAAATCTACAGTCTGAAGGCCATGAAAATGTCCAAATTAAGGCTTCAGCACAAGTATACCTTCACCAAATGAAGCCTAATGGTATCTGGAACACCTCTATTGTCTGGGAAGCCACATGGCTGGCATCTTCTTCCTTTGCTTCCAGGTTGTGTTTCAAAATGGCTTTCTCCTAGAACATGTCTCTCTAGGCATCTGGGGGTATTCTCTTAGTTTCTCCCACGCAAACTCTGAAGTAGAAAAAGTCTACTTTCAATGGCCATTGTCAAAATATCTCTCTTGTCTGCAGCTCCAAAATGTCACTCTTAGCTGCTCTGAGATCTCTCTGTTTGTGAGCTCTTTTTCTAAAATTCATTTTTATTGAGATATAGTCACATACCATACAATCATTCAAAGTGTACAATCGTTTGCAATACCATCATACAGCTGTGTATTCATCACCCCAATCTATTTTTTGAACATTTTCCTTGTACCAGAAAAAGTGAAAAAAAAGAATAAAAAATAAAATTAAAAAAGAATACCCAAATCATCCCCCCCTCCCACTCTATTTTTCATTTAGTTTTTTGTTGCCATTTTTCTACTCATCCATCCATAGCCTGGATAAAAAGGACTGCAATCCACATGGCTTTCAGAATCACGCTGTCACCCCTTGTAAGCTGCATTGCTATATAATCGTCTTCAAGAGTCAAGGCTACTGGGTTGGAGTTTGATGGTTTCAGGTATTTATTTCTAGCTTTTTCACTGCACTAAAACCTAAAAAGGGTTATCTATATAGTGCATAAGAGTGCCCACCAGAGTGACCTCTTGACTCCATTTGGAATCTCTCAGCCACTGAAACTTTGTTTCATTTCATTTCACATCTCCCTTTTGGTTCAGAAGATGTTCTCAATCCCATAGTGTTGGGTCCAGATTCATCCCCGGGAGTCAGATCCTACACTGCCAGGGAGATTTACACCCCTGGGAGTCAGATCCCATGTAAGGGGGAGGGCAGTGAGTTGTGAGCTCTTTTTATAAAACTCCAGTAATTAAATCAAGACCCACCCTGAATGGAAGGGCCCATATTTCCATGAAAATAATCCAATCAAACTTTTCATTCACAGTTGATTGAGTCACAACTCCATGGAAACAAGCAATCAAAGGATTCCAACCTAATCAACACTAATATATCTCCCCCCACGAGATTGCCTCAAAGAACATGTCATTTTGGGGCACATAACACCTCTAAACCGGCACACACAGGAATGGATTAAGTTTAAGAACACGTTTTTTGGGGAGTACATACACCTTCAAACCACCCCAAATTATTTTCTCTCTAAGTTTTTTTTCCTTTAGTCTCTGATACAGGCATGGAACTAATATAGAAGGATTTAGGCAATATTGATTTAGTACTATAATATTTTATATTCTGGAAATTTTTTTCATTGATGAAATTTTTCCTCAAGAGTATTGAATTAGAACAACTGGAAAAAGAGAGCTATCCAACAAAATTTAGTATGCATAAAGACAAAGAAGTTTAGAACCATGCTGACAAAAAAAAGATGTAAATATCATAATCCCTGGAAACTGTGAATATGTTATGTTACATGGCAAAGAAGAATTAAGGTAGCAGATTAACAAGTTTGCTAATCAGCTGACCTTCAAATCGAGGATTATCCTGGATTATCCAGGTGAGTTCAATGAAATCACAACTGACCTTAAATGTGGAAAAGGCAGGCAGAAGAGTGAGTGTCAGAGTGCTACAATGTGAGACTCAACTGGCAATCCTGGCTTTGAAAATGGAAGAAGGGACTGTGGTGTTTTGAAACTATATGTACCCCAGAAAATAACATTCTTAAGACTAGTCCATTCCTGTGAGTATGAACCCATTATAAGTAGGACATTTGATGAAGCTACTTGGGTTAAGACATGACCCACCTTCGTCATGGTGGGTCTTAATCCTCTTACTGGAGTCCTTTATAAACCCAATAAATACAGAAAGAGAGAGAGAAAGCCAAGGAAGCAAGAAACTGAAAGCAAGGAAACCCAGAAGAGAAAGGAGAGACCAACAGATGCCGCCATTTGCCTTGCCATATGACAGAGGAGACTGACAGCAGCCAGATTTCAAGAAGAAAGCACTGTCTTGATGGTGGCTTGACTTGGACATCTTCATAGTCTCAAAACTGTAAGCTAGTAAGCTAATAAATTCTGATTGTTAAAAGCCAACCCATTTCCAGCATATGGGTCTCAGCAGCCTAGCAAACTAAAACAGGGGCCATGAACCAAGGAATATGAGCAGCCTCTAGAAGCTAGAAAAGGCAAGGAAATGGATTCTTCCTTACAGACTGCTGAAAGGAACACAGTCCTGTCAATATCTTGATTTTAGCCAGTGAGACCCATTTTGGACTTTTTACTTTCATTTCTATATGTTCTGGTTTGCTAGAGCTGCCATTATGCAAAATACCAGAAATGGATTGGCTTTTATAAAGGGGACTTATTCAGTTACAAATTTACAGTTCAAAGGCCATAAAAGTGTCCAAACTAAGGCTTCAACAAGAGGATACCTTTACCGAAGAAAGGCCAATGGCATCTGGAACACCTCTGTCAGCTGGGAAGGCACAAGGCTTGCATCTGCTGTTCCTTTGCTTTAAGGCTGCATTTCAAAAGGGCGTTCTCCAAAATGTCTCTTGGTCTCTCTTAGCTTCTCCAAGGCAAACTCTGGGCTTCGTCTCTTAGGTTAGCATCTCCAAGTGTCTTTCTGTCCACATCTCCAGTCATCTCTAAGCATCAGCAAGCATCTGGGTCTGCTCCTGATCCTCTTAAAGGACTCCAGTGATCTAAATTAAGACCCATCCTGAATGGGCCAGGCCATACCTCCATGGAGATATCTAATCAAAATGTTTCATCTACAGTTGGGTGAGTCACATCTCCATGGAAAGAACCTAATCCAAATATCCCACAAGATTAGATTAAAACACAGCTTTTGGGGGGACATAATATATACAAACCAGCACACTGTACAATAATAAATTTATGTTATTTTAAGCCACTATCTTTGTAGTAATTTGTTACAACAGTAAAAGGAAACTAGTACAGGAGTAATGGAAATTTCATTTTAAGATGTTCACTTTAACAAATATTTATTGAGTGTTTATTATATGCCAGAGACCATGCTAGGTACTTTATTTAAATACAGTATTTTAATTAATAGAAAAATGCCCAATTACAAAACATATAATGACTGTAGTAATTGGATTTTTATTCAAGGTATTAGGGGGCACAGAGGAGGAGAAGAGAGCATCTGGTCAGCAGCATGGGTGAAGGATAGCAGAAGGGTTGGATAAGGCCCAACAGGTTAGAGAGCCATCACAGGTTAGAAGAGTGCGAGAGAGTTCATACCAGACATTATGCTGAACACTTTACATGTGTTATCTCACTGACTCCTAGTAATGACTTTGTAAGATAGACATTATGATGACTTCCATCTTATTGAAGCTGAAAGTTTATGTAATTTTTCCAGGGTAATGGGACTAGTGATTGACAGAGCAGGAATTCCTGATTCCATGTGACTGCCTGTCTAAGCCCTTATACCACACCATGGTGCCATTTTGGAAAACAGCTCTATTAATCCTGAGAACTGTTATTAGGTTTCTTATTACTTGTTAAGAAGTGTACCCAAAAAGTGCCGTTAGTTTTCATTTTGTTCTAGTCCTTCACTTTCACTTCTTTGTGACTGTACAAACCCAGCTAAGCCCTAAGACTGAAGAAAACACCAGGCACAGAAGCGGACATGGGTTTAATTGGGACTTACTCACAGAGGATGATGGTCCACAGTTGAGGCTGGCAGTGGGAAGTGAACCACATGAGAAAGGGGGAGGACTGCCAAGGGGGGAGGGGGCTTATAAAGGTTAGTGACAATAGAGTTTCTCACGAGATTTGGTTGCTATGATTAGGGGAGGGAAGTTTTAATGTTTTCCCCCTGGGGGGAGGGGCCTGTTGCCTGGTCATGTGGGTGGCTGTGTGTATCTCAGTAATGGAGGAGGGGGCAGGGCCCCAGGCTCTGGGTCCTCACAATCCACCCCCATGCAGCAGACTACTTCACCATAGGACAGACATTGCAGGATAAGGGACAACGAAACACTAGAAATCCTTCATACGGAGATCCAGACTTTTTAACGTGTTGAATTCTGCCAGGCCAGCAGGGTGCTCCATGTAGTCCATTTTGCAGGGGTCACAGTCCAAGGAAGGCCTGTAGTGCCTGAAGACAGCAAACCCAACATTGGGTTCAACTGTGGGTGTGAGTTATTGTTGAAGGCCACTGTAGAAAGGTGTTTGTTGGGGCACTACGGGCAAAAAGAAAGATGTTTATGGGGAACAATAAGGGTTAATTACATTCTAGAGACCCCTTGGTTGATAATAAGGTACCAGACAGAGGACCATTATAGGGGGGTTTAAAATACCAGATATTCTCCCTCTGCACATTTTGCGAGTTTTCTACTGTTACATCAATCATTAATCTGGGTAAAAGAAGGGTCCACATAGTCATGCATAAAGTTCCCATGGGAATAGGAGGCCCTGGATTGCTGATAAAAATTTTAACAGACATTTAAATTTTACTACAATATTTTGGGTAACTCCTATTCCCCAGGGACTTAGGATTCCTAACCAATGTGGCTGCAGAGGCCAGAACCAAGGCCAAAAGACCTCATTTCCCTTGTTTTGTATGGTCTGAAGCACGGGCAATAATAAATTATTGACATTCCCCTTTTTGGGCTGTAAAGTGACTGGCCCTTTAATTTGGATTCCCAATGCTCGAATTGGTCCCTCCATTAGCATTTCAATGGGGGCAGGTGTAGCAGCCTTTGGCATTGTATAGAAGTTAGCTGAGGCCTGGTAGAGCTTTTTATCCATTTTTGTAGATATTTCATAGTCTCTAGCCTATGCTTGGGTCATTTGTCCAGTGAAAGGGGTTCTCCAATCACTGTCTATTTGTGTAGGCATGCCATATAGAGTGCACACTCTTTCTAAACAATGGATGGTGACCGTCTGGTTAGCCTTCGCTACTGGGAAAGCTAACAAAAGTTCTGTAACTGTCCATGGCATTAATACCTCAAGAGCAGAAGGGGACCGATGTAGTCCAGGTGTTCCATCTGGTGTGGTATCCTATGTGGTCAAGGCAGGGAGCATGAAGAGCACTCTCTAGGGATGTTCACTAGCTCCTGGCAACAGTTACCTTTTGTTGTTGGCAGGTGTCCCAGATGTCTTTCCACATGTCTTGTCCCCAGAGGAGGCAACTTATGCCTATCCATTTTTCCTGCCTCCAGGTTGCCATCCAGGTTGTAAGGCCTTTGTAAATAGCCCAGCTGTTGGTACAGATGGTTAGCACTTCTCCTGGTTCAGGCACTGTTAATATTCACACTGCTCTTACTTGGCCTATTGACTGCTTTGCATAGCACCAGTTTCCCCCATATAGGCTCAGTACTGGGTTGCACTGCCACAGCTGTCCATGTAGGAGGCTGCCCACTAGCAGACTCATGAGTGTACCAGGCAGACTCTGGAATGGTACCTGTGCTTTCTATGGTGGGCAGTTCAACAGCTACCTCAGGTGTAGCAACTTTAGCTGCTGCATTTACTCAGAGAGCTGGTATTAAAAATGCTGTGCTGTAGCAGGCAGACTTTCCATTTGGTCAGTGTGCTCAGTTGGGCACTGCCAGAGCATGGCTTAGAAGCCATGTCAGTTATCCACCCCTAAATAGGGATGGCCATTTTTAAGGTGACTGGGCATCTTTGCGTCAGTCCCTTCACTTGCAAAAAGGCATTATATGCAGCACACAATTGCTTTTTTTAGGGGGCTGTATCTCAGTTCTGCCCTTTCCCATTCATGACCAAAAGCCAGGCGGCATTCACTTAAAATGTTGCGTCTGCCACAGACCCCAACCAAAGCCAACATCAGTGCTGGCTGCATCCAATTCACAGGGCACACCTGCATCTATGCCCCCAGTGTTTGTGCCTGTGCTATTGCTCTTTTTTCCTTTTTAACTGCGGCCTACTGGGGAGTATCCCATTCCCAGGGAGAGCCTTTCCTAATTAAGATATAGAAAGGTTTTAACATTTGGACTAAGTGAGGAACAAAATATCTCTAATACTCCAAAAACCCCAAGAAAGCCAATAGTTGCTTTCCACTTTATCAACTACATTGGAAACATTACACTTTATCAACTACAGCAGAAGGTATAGTTTTGTTTTACCCAATTATACAATGCTTAAGTCTGAAAGAGTTACTTGTTAGCATGACCTTATCACTTTACTGAAATGGAGTTACACTTGCAGGACTTTTTCACTTAGCCAAATCTTTTGCCACAAGACTGAGGCAGATGGTTGGGCTATGCACATAGCCTTGGAGAACCACAATAAAAGTCCATTGTCAGCCTCCCTAGGAGAAGGTGGATGCAGGCTGGCTTAATTTTCCTAGGGAGATACTAAAGAAAGCATTAGCAAGATCTAATCACTTTATATCAGAAGTGGAATTCCCCTATAGTGGTTTGCAACATGGCATTTTATTCTATGCTTACTATTTTTAATCTCCAGGTTCAGTTAAAAACAAACAGACAAAAAAAAAAAAAAAGAAAGAAAAGAATTTTAAACTATACCTCCCCCCTCTTTCTGCACATAGCCCTTCCTTCATAGCTGACTTAAGGGGTTAGGCTTTGGGGGCAGGGATAGGTGAGATGGAAAGAAAGAGGTTTGGCTTGCTGAACTTGGACTTAAAAGTTTTAAATCAGGGCAGTGGGATTTAGGGAGTTTCTATACCCTTCTTTTAATTATTCCCAATTATTAGTTATTTCACTTAAAGCTGTGACATAGACAATTGGAAAGGTCTTTGCCTTTTCCAGAGGCAACCCTCTGGCAGCCTTCTTGTGCCCTAGGGAAATTCCAGGGCTGATTTCTTTTTAATGTCCACATTTGTTTGCAGTAATTGCAAAATTAAGGCTTTGAAACCTGCTGCCCAGAGGGTTGTTTTTGCTTTTTTTAAAAACCTGTGTTAAAAAAATGACAGCCTGCTTTCTCAAGGCAGTCTGCTGTGGCTAGCCATACCACACAAAAATATGGCTAGCTGACTTCAGTATAGTCAACAAGTGGGCAACCCCTCCCCACATCAAGGATGAAGGCCACCCTAGACCTCCTTCCCATAACTCAGGCCCATTATGACCAATGGCCCTTTGGTCCTCCTGGCTGGCTCACCAATTGTTCCAATCCAGCTTAACCCTAAGACCGAAGAACACAACAGGCATGGAAGTGGACATGGGTTTAATTGGTACTTACTGACAAGGAATGATGGTCTAACAGTTGCAGTGGCCATGGAAAGTGAACTGCATAAAAAAGAGGCAGATGGGGATCACACCCCCCTTTGTCTAGTTTGTGGATGGATGAGTGGAAAGGTGGGGGAAGGAAACAAGCAAACAAACAGACAAGGGCACCCAGTGTTCTTTTTTACTTTGGTTGCTCTTTTTCACTTTAATTATTATTCTGGTTATTTTTGTGTATGTGGTAATGAGGGTGTCGGGGATTGATTTTGGTGATGAATGTGCAACTATGTAATGATACTGTGAACAATCGAATGTACGATTTGTTTTGTATGACTGCCTGGTATGTGAATGTATCTCAATAAAATGAATATTAAAAATAAATAAATAAAATAAAATAAAATAAAATAAAATAAAATAAAATAAAAAAAGAGGCAGGACTGCCAAGAGAGGGCTTATAAAGTTTTGTGACAATGAAGTTTCTTGCAAGATTTGGTTACAACAAGGTCTCATGAGATTTGGTTACTAACAGTGATTAGGGGAGGGAAGTTTTAATGCTTTCCCCCTGAGAGGGGGAGGGGCCTGTTGTCTGGTATGTGTATCTCATAACGGAGGAGGGGCAGGGGCCCTGGGCTTTGGGTCCTCTCAGTGACCATATTCCCTTTTCCTGAATCATATTTAGACTGGAATCCTGTTCTTCGAATAATTAGATTGTATTTGGTTTTAAGTATGACACTGGTAGTAAAACTATAAAGATATCAGGCATAATAATTTGTGCCCCCTTAGACTTTGGTGACAAAGGATATTGAGATGAAATTTGAGAATTTTAGAGAAATTGATGTGGAAAGTATTAGGAAAGAAGACACCCTTTTGAACACATTTTCAGGAAATTTGTACTAAAATGTATGCTAGAAAAGGAAAACTCTAGTTCTTGTAAGTTATTTGATGAAAAACTGGTGTCTGGGATGCTCTGAAGAGAGATACTTTTGTTTCAGCCATTTATATATTTTGATGTCTGCCTCCAGAAAGTTTTCTATAAATGGACCTTACCTTTTTTGAGATTATTCCTGAATGGCCATGACCTAATAGTACCTCAGTGCCAACTTTGCCTGTGCACTTCAGTAATCCATTGTCCTCTCCACACTGACATCTGAATTACCTGTTTCTCTATTTTTCACATTTCCAGTTTTAGTTCCATGCCTAGAGTTTATCTCTTCCCCTGTAGACTGGGACCATGAACTGCCTTTGGGTCTGCCCTCAGACTCCAACAGTTTGACCTACTTCCATGGATTGCATTTGGGCTCTCTTTTTCTGTTCCTAAACTATAGAATGAAAATGGATAGAGATCTATAGTAATCTTTCCTCAGGGATGAGAAAAGCAATGAGTTAAAGATACCAATGCCAAGATGATACTGACATATGACAAGGTTTTAAAGCAGCAGCTATCATAAAAATGCTCCAGCAAGAAATTTCGAACACTCTTGAAATGAATGGAAAAATTGAAAATTGCAGCAAAGAAATAAAAGATATAGAGAAGAACCAAATGGAGAATTTAGAACTGAAGAATACAAATAACTGAAATTAAAAATTCATTGGCATGAAGATGTCAGAGGAACTTGAAGATTGATCAATAAAAAGTATCCAATCTGAATAACAGAGATAAAAAAAAAAAGCTTGGAAATTAAGAAGATCAGAATCCCAGGGACCTATGGGACAATAAGAAAATATCTGATATTTGTTTTATTGAAATCACGGGAGACAAGAAAGTGTGTGCCTGAAAAAATATTTGAAAAAAATTTCCAAAATTTGGGGAAAGTCATAAACTAATAGATTTGTTTTAGTTTCCTAGGCTGCTCAAAGCAGATACCATGAAATGGATGGGCTTCAAACAATAAGAATTTATTAACTTACCATTTTAAGGCTGAGAAAAATGTCCAAATCAAGGCATCAAGGAAATGCTTTCTTCCTGAAGACTGGCTGCCAGAGATCCTTGGCTCCTCTGCCACATGACAAGTCACATGGCAGTGTCTGCTGATATCTCCCTTCTCTTCTGGGTTTTACTGCTTTCAGCTTCTTGCTTCCATGGCTTTCTTTCTCTCTGTCTCCTCCAGTAAAAGGAATAAGACCCTGGGTCATGCCTTAACTGAAGTAAGAATATATTTTCCTGGGGTAGATACAGTTTCAAACCACCATACTGCATCCTTTGGACCCCAAAAGACATGTTTTTTTCCTATATGCAAAATACATTCATTCCATCATAATATTCCAAAAGCTTTAAATCATTTCAAAAACAATTTTTAGTACAAAGTCTCAACTTTATGAAGAGTTCTACAAAAACTGTATAGCTAACTTATACTTAATGGTAAAATACTGAATACTTTCACCTTAAGATCATGAACAAGGCAAGGATGTCCAGACTCACCACTTCATACTAGAAGTCCTAGCCAGTGCAATAAAGCAAGAAAAGGAAACAAAAATGTATGGAGATTAGAAAGGAAGAAATAAAATTGTCTCTATTTGCAGATGACATATGTTTCAGTTTGCTAAATCTGCTGGGATGCAGTATACCAGAAATGGATTGACTTTTACAAAGGGGATTTATTAGTTCACAAATTTATAGTTCTAAGGCCATGAAAATGTCCCAATTAAAGCATCAAAAGGATGATACCTTCTCTGAAGAAGAAAGGCCAATGACATTCAGGGTTCCTCTGTCACACGGAAAGGCACATGACTGGCTCTGCTGACCCTTCTCTCACAGGGTTAGCTTCTGGTTTCAGTGGCTTTCTCAAAAATGTCTTTGGGCTTCTGTCTCAGCTTCTGTGATCTCTCTCAGTTTCATCTGTCGTATATCCTCTCATAAAGGACTCCAGCAAGGGGATAAGACCCACTTTGAATGGGTGGGGTCATATCTCCATGGAAGCAACCTAAACAAAAGGTCCCACCCACAATAGGTCTACCCCCACAGAACATAGGCTTTTCTGGGGTACATAATAGATTCAAACTAGAACAGCATTATCTGCAAGAAATCTGTCAACAAAATTCCTGTCACTAATAAATAAGTTCAGCAAGCTCAGAATATACAAGGCCAATACCCAAAAATCAATCATATTTCTGTAAACTAGCAATTTAAAATTGTAAATCAGAATTAGATACTGCTTATAATCATTCAAAAAAGTGAAATAGTCATAAACCTAACAAAATACCTTCAGCATTTGTATCCTGAAAATTACAAAATTCTAGTGAAAGAAATAAAGGAAAGCTAAATTAATGGGGAGAGATACAGTGTTCATGAGTTGGAAGACTCAACATAGTAGAGATATCAATTGTCTCCAAACTAATTGTATCACTTAGGGTTCTCTAGGGAAACAGTACCAACTGGAGAGATTTGTAAATATGAGATTTTATAAAAGTGTCTCATGCAACTGTGGGGATGCATGAGCCCCAGTTCCGTAGGGCAGGCAGCAAGCTGGCAACTCCAATGAAGTTCTTCAGTGAACTCCCCAGGAGAGGCTGACTGGCTGAAGAAGAAGTGAAGGTTCTCTCTTCTCCCTTAAAAGACTTCAACTGATTGGATTAAATCCAGATGACTGAATTGTCTCATTGCAGAAGACACTTCCTTTGTTGATGTAATCAGCCACAGATGCAATCAATTTACTGATGATTTAATAAACCAGCCTTCTGGTTTATTTTATAATAATAATTAATATTATTATTAAGCCACAAATGTCCTTGCAGTAAAGGAGTGCTTGCTTGATCAGACAACTGGGCACCATCAGCTGACCAAGTTGATACATGAACCTAACCATCACACTTATCTAAAGGATTCATGTAATTCCTATAAAAATCCCAACAGGATTTTTTTTTGTAGATATAGACAAGCTCATTCTAAAATTTATATGGAAAGGCAAAGGAACTAGAATAACTAAAATAATTTTTTAAATGAAGAAAGAAATTGGAGCAATCATACTACCTGACTTTAAGACTTACTTTAATTAGTATAGATAACTGCAGTACCAAGACAGTGTGGTATTAGAGGAGGGACAGACATATAGATCAGTGGAACACATAAAGGAGTCCAATAAGAGACCCACCTGAGTTCAGCCAACTGATTTTTGACAAATATGTAAAAGTAATTCAATGGAGAAAGGATAGTCATTTCAACAAATAATGTTGGAGCAAAACAGATATCCATAGACTTAATGAAATGAACCTTGACTTGGGCCTCATTCCTTATGTAAAAATTTACTCAAAATGGATCAGAGACTTAAAGGTAAAATATAAAACTAGAAAAGTTTTATAGGAAGACATTTGACAAAGTGCTCATTGCAAATGCATAAAAGAAAAATATCAATTGGACTTCACCAAAATTAAAAATTTTGCTTTGTGAAAGACCATATTTAAAGGGTGAAGATACAAATCACAACATAGGAGAAACATTTGCAAACCACACATACGACAAAGGGTTTGTATCTAGAATATAGAACTAGCTCTCTAAATTGAATAGTGATAAGCAAACCAGTTAGAAAATGGGTAAAAGATTTTAACAGACACTTTGCCAAAGAAGATGTATGAGGGGCAAATAAGCATGCGAAAATATGTTCAACATCATTAGCCATCAAGGAAATTAGAATTAAAGTCACAATAAGATATCACTACACCTGTCTCAGAATGACTAAAAATAAAAATACTGATAATACGATGTGCTGACAAGGATGCTCAGCCACTGGATCTCTCATTCATTGCTGATGGGAATGCAAAATAGTACAGAACTCTGGGAAAGACTGACAGTTTCTTATAAAGTTACACTAGCCATATGACCCAGCAGTCCTATTCCTGGGTATTTACCCTAGTGAAATGAAAAATTAAGTTCACACGAAAACCTGAACATGAATGTTCACAGAACCCTTATTTGTGAGAATCCCAACCTGAAAACAGCTTAAAAGTCCTTCAGTGGGTGAATGGATAAACAAATTATAGTACATCCAAACCATGAAATACTATTCAGTAATAAAAAGAAAACCAACTATTGATATATGCAACAATTTGGATGGGATTCCAAGGCATTGCGCTCTGTAATAAAAAGCCAATCTCAAAATGTTAATAATGTATGGTCCCATTTATATAACATTTTTGAAATGATAAAATATAGTGCTGAAGAACAAATCAGTGTTTGCCAAATGTGCTGTAAGTAGTAAGGATGCTTATATGGATAGCCAGGTGTGGCAAGGAAGAGTCACACCAGAGACGTAGGAAAGAACAATCTGTTAGTGCTCACAGGTCCTAGAATAGAAAGGAATGGCGCACCTCATGGGCTCACACATAGAAACACATCCTGAGTGTAGGTTCAACAAAGCAGGCTGGGAGCAAAAGCCACAGTGGATCTGGGGTTTCTGACTTTATAGTGTTCTATGGGTGCAGCTGAGGTGGATTGTCAAGTAAGAGTGGGCATTGGGGAGTTGGTATTTGATTTTTGCAGGGGTTGAACCCAAGTATAGCACAGGGAGGAGGAGGTGCTGTTTGTCTTGTATAAGCAGATGTTGAAGTGGTCACTGAGGAACCTAACAATAGTGTCTAAGATGCTGAAGTATCAGGCAGCACAAAGTCCCTTATGTCACTGTCTACCTCCGAGATGCTGAGGCAGCATAACGGTGTGAAAAGTCCTTTTATTATTACAATTCACTACACCAGGGATTAGAGCTTGGCTGAAGGTGTGACTGTAAATGGGTAATGAAGCAGTTCTGTATTTTGACTGTAATTGTGGTGTGATGGTTTGAAAATGTCTGTACCAGAGAAAAGCATGCTCTTAAAGTGAATCCATTCTTGTGGGTGTGGACCCATGGTATGTAGGACCTTTTGACCAGGCTACTTCAGTTAAGGTGTCACCCACCTCATTCAGGGGGCATCTTAATCCTCTTGCTGGAGTCCTTTATAAACAGATTGAAGAGAGAGAGAACGAGAGAGCAAGAGAGAGGGAGAGAGAGAGATAGACATAGAGATGAGAGACGGAGAGAGAGAGGCAGAGACAGAGTCCACAGAGCTGAAAGCAGTGCAACCCAGAAGAGAAGGGAGAGACCGGTAGACACCCCAATGTGCCTTGCCATGTGACAGAGGAGTCTAGGATAGCTGGCAGCTGGTCTTTGGGAAGAAAGCATCACTTTGATAATGCCTTGATTTGAACATTTTTTCTCAGCTTCAAACTGTAAGCTTATAAGCTAATTCCCATTGTTAAAGCCAAAGCATTTCATGGTCTCTGCTTTGAGCAGCCTAGCAAACTAAAACACATGGTTACAAAAATCTATAGATGTGATCAAATTTCACAGAACTATAGACCAAAAAAACGAAAACTGCATGTTAAAACTGGTGAAACCCAAAGTCTATAGTATAGTTAATAGTATTGTACCAAGGCCAGTTTGCTGATTTTGATAATTATACTGTGGTTATCCAAGATGTTATCATTGCGGGAAGCTGGGTGGAGAGTACATGGGAATTTTCTGTACCGTTTTTGCAACTTCTGTGTGAGTCTTAAATTATTTCAAAATAAATTTTTTTTTCAAAAATATGGCTAGAGAAACTGGTGAATAAATTTTTAATTTGGTTTGATTTTCATTACTATAGTGACAAGTGGTTAGTGGTTACTGTACTTGACAACACAGATCTATATTAAATTCTGCCAAACTCCTTTTCATCTTCCTTTGTTCTTACTCCTAGGCTCCTGAAGAAAAATATTTATGTATGAAAACTTCACCCACCACATAAAACAGAGTCCATATTATTTAAATGTCCCTCAAGCAGGTACAATACACTATCAGATCAGAGCATCATAGAATTTGAGGTTGGAAAAGTGAGGCTTTTGGTCATTTCACATTTTCTAACCCGTGCTGCTGACTACTACAGATGGGAGAATGTTAATTCCTCAGGTGAGGAGTAAAAGTTTTAAACAACTCAACTTATTTTGTAAACTCACTTAATAGGAAGAAGGTTGTAGTTGTTTAGGACCTTAATTATCTCTTTTTACTGACAAAATCTAAGCAAGTTACTACCGCCAAATCCCCAGGAATGAAGAGCTGGTCTTCTGACTTTCCCTTCCAGAAGACCCTTTAAGCCTTTTGCCAGCACAGGTTAAGACTTTAACTCTTCTCTCAGAGCCCACAGCAAGCAAAGGCCTCTGACTTGTGGAAGGGGGTTGATTTAGTTCTCTCTTTCCATTCATTCCCTTACACTTTCTGTTTCGGTTTGCTAAAGCTGCTGGAATGCAATATTCCAGAAAGGGGTTGGCTTTTTCAATTGAGATTTATTAGGTTGCAAATTTACAGTTCTAAAGCCACAAAAATGTTCAGATTAAGGCATCAAGAGATAAACACCTTCTCTGAAGAAAGGCTGCTGGCATCCAGGGTTCCTCTGCCACATGGGAAGGCTGCTGGCCCTTCTTCTCCCGGGTTCTGTCTCAAAACAGCTCTCTTGGTTTCTGTGTGTCCTTCTTGCTTCTCCCAGGGCATTTTCTTTCTTAGCTTCTCTCTACTCTCTACAAAATGTCTTCACCTTTTATCTCCTCATAGAGGACTCCAGCAAGGGGATTAAGACCCACCTTAATAGTAATGTGACTATCTGACTTTTAGTTGGTTTTTATCACTGTTTTAAATTTTCTATAGACACTATACCCCATTGTTGTCTGCTTCTGGGAAGACCAATCTCTCCACCCTCCCCTTTGAAAGCCACTGGTTTTCTCCCTTCTGTGCCCAGAAGCGTACCTTGCATTTTTTGGACAAAGAATCAGATGTTCCCCTAGAACATAAACTCTTGAAGGACAGGAGCCAGTCTGGTTATCTCTTGACTCCCTAACAGGTAATGCAATGACTGGCTTTAATCAATGTTCAGAAAATAGTTGTTAAATAAATACATGAATTAATTAGTTTATAGTCCATGAAAAGAAATGACCATATTTCTTTTCAAGCTGAGAGATGATTCCACAAAATGGATTTACTGCAATCAACAGAAAAATAAATTCTAGATTTCCATTAAGAGTACTTTTTGGAACTTTATTATCTTTGAAAGCTCTCTCAATGGAGGATCTGTAAGCACAAGAATATTAAAACCAAGATGTTAACTAATGCCCAGTTTGATCTTTACTTGATTCTTAAGACTCCAAATCTTATAATGGGCACTGTCTCCTCTATAAAGGTTGTCTTGGTAACAAGAACCAGCTGAGGTTCTATCCTAGTTCAGGTTCCCTAGAAACAGAGCCTGAAACAAGAATTGTGGTGTATGTGATTTATTGAGGGAGTGTTTTCAGGAGAAAGTGAGTGAGGAAGCAGGATAGAACAGAGGAAACAGCTAAACAATAATTGGCGCTAGCTTCAGCCTGATCCGTGGAGAGCTCTGGAACACGAGGTACACCATAGCCTTGGGCCAGTCTTCTGTACCTGATGTCACATTGGCCTCAGGCTGACAATGATGTCAGTCATTGGTCTTAGGCTCCCTTAGTGGGGAGGGGATGCGTGACCTCTCAGGAGAGGTCGTTCTCATCAGGTCAAAGGCAATCTTCCAGGTAAGGGGGCAGTGGTGAGCCATTAGCAGACAAACTCACAGAAGCTGGGAGATGAGTTAAACCTGGAGAAAAGGAATCTTGGCAGGGCGCCACAGCCTCTACAACAGTCTACCTCTGTACCACTCTTATCCAACAGTTTCTCACATTAAATTCATTCCAGGAAGAGGTTTTCTGGAATCTGGTTAACCAGGGAGACAGAGTTTAGAGGCTGGCTGACACCAACTTGCTGAACCATTCTGTCCACTTGGCCATTTCATGACTGGTGAGTTAAATGGGGATGATGGGACCCATGACCCACTTGTCCTTTAAGTCTTTGAGGCTGGCACTAATCTCTGCCTTTCCATGCAAGATGTGATATTGCTTTTCATGCATTATTTTGGAAGTTTCAAGGACATTCACTTTTCTCCTACAATAATAGCTCTTTTTCTACAAGTCAAAGTGAGGGCTTTTCCAAACATGAAGTATGCCTATTCTGATTATAAAATTAGCTAGCCAGGGGTAACCACTGGTGGGTCCATAGAACCTACGGGCCCACTTTGAGTTGGACCTGGGCTATAACACCTAACTGACATACAGCCGTATTCCAGAAGGATGATCTGTGATGGTGCTTCGGGTCTCCAAGTGCCATAGTCAATTCAGAACCCTGACTCAACCACCCACTTTCCCCAAGGAACATTTACCTGAGTAAATGGCCATAGGTCCCTTTGTGGAAAGAACGGGGGAACCATTACTGTGTAAACTTACCATGGTGTTTCAAAGCCCTTTCTGGTGGGAACCTGGCCACTACTTCAAGCATTGGCTTATGGATCTGAGAACTAGCTCAGTGTTAAGTCTGGGCTCTGGGCGTCTCCCCCATTTCCCTCTTTTGTGAAGCCAGGCTGTGCTGCTGTCCCCTCCCTTCCCCCACTTAGTGCTACTTCTGTTCGCACTGCTTGGCTGTTCCCTCCCTCCCCCACCTCTCCTGTTTAAACCTACAAACCAGGCATCGCCAAAGTTACAAGATAAACTATGTGTAATCCCCTACTGGCCAAAGCTCACATACCTTACATTTACAAGACCCCATGTAACCCCCTGATTGGCAGAAAGCCCTATGAAAATGGAATCCCACTACCCGACTGTGCAGTTTTCCCTCCGAGCAGTCCCTCTTTGCTGGCTGGGGCTGCCCTGTGGTTTCTCTCAATAAACTTCTATCGTTGCCTGCCAATTGGCTTCATTGCCCATCTTACGCACCAGACTACCTTATGCTCAGGTCTTTAAAGTAGGTAATAGGTGGCTGGCCTTAGTCTTCTGCTCATCTGTTCTTGATATATTCTGATAGGTATATATATTAAGGAAGACTCTTAATGTGGGCCCATCTCTCAGCTTAGGAACACCATGTTCCATTAGCCATCTCCATAAATTCCTGTGGATCAGGGCCTGCTAATTCACCTGCTGTGCATTTTGATATTCAGGCCCACCTTGCTTCTGATAATCAAGTGTTGCCATCTGGCCACTGCTATTCTGGGATCCTCTTATCCCTACTGCTATCAGGGAACACAGTTCTGTAACAGACTCTCTTGTCATCATCCCTGATCTACGGAGGACAACCACCACTGAGCCTCCTTACAATGCTGGTGCCCCCTCACCAAGCAGAGAATGTTCCCATTTGATGAAGGGAGAAGGGGGCAGCTGTAAGCCTTTAGCAGCCGATGCTCATAGCTGCTGGGGATGGGACACATCAGGCTGAAGAAGCAAACCTTGGCAGGGCAGCCAAAGCATCCATTACAGGGTAGCTCTACCTAGGACAGGCCTAGGACAGGGCCTTTCAGAAAGGAGGCACTCAATAAAAACTCATGGACTTGAACTCTACCAATCATAATTAAGCAATTAATTAATGAAGTAAGGATATAATGAATTATCTAGCACTTCATGTTTTGGGGATGAAAGACAGTGATGTATCTACAAAACAATAACAACAATCCTCAAAACAAAAAATAAAACAAACCTTATAAAACTAAGGTAGAAGTAATTTCTATTGCATAATCTATTTTTCTATATTTACAAATCCTTAAACTCTGAGAAATACAAATAAAACCTTACAACTCTTGTCAAGCAATCCACTCCAAATAATATTTACAGTATGACAGAAATTCATCAATAGCTCTCATTTCTCTTGATTCTCTCCAAGTCTCTCAAAGGCCTCAGCATTCTGAAAGGAAAACCAGAAACTCCCTAGGCTCTGTCTCTTTAGGACTTACTCTATAAATTATTCTTTTGAGATACAGATGAAATAGGAGCGAGTGGCTTGGGGAAAGGTGAAGGGGTGGTGATCAATCCACCCAGGCAAACTCAAGATCAAAGTAGGCTGTAATGTTTACTGTTGATACCAAGAAAAGGACTTTAGGAGACTTGGGACTTCAGAAAAGAAAATCACCATGTACACATGCAAGGCTTTCTTCATGGTGTCATTTAGTTTAAATACCTCAAATTGAGGTATTTTCCCCATGGTGGTCTACGTGTCTATTCTGAGCCCCACACAAATAATGACTTTGACCACCTAAGCTTTGTTTTCCTTACTATAAAGTTTTTGCTGAGGCCATCTTTTCAATCCATATAAGTCATGTCATCTGATTGCTAATTTTCTTTCTGGTTAAAATGCATCTATGATCCATGATTTCTACAGAGAATTTGAAAAATAATAATTCAACAAAAATAATGGGGTAAATAATCTAATCCTGCTATCTGGAGAAAACTACTATTAACATTTATTGCATTTACTTCCAAACTTGTCTTTCTTTGTATGTGCATGTGTGTGTATACATATACATATACATATATAGCTTATACATATACAGCTTATACATATACATATACATATATAGCTTATTTTTTACTTAACATCATTTTATGTGAATTTTATCATGCCGTTAAAAATAATCTCTAAGACCCTTTTTAATGATGACATGATATATTATTAAGATTGCACTATGATTTATTTAACCATTTCCCACACTGAGGCTTTAGGTTGTTCTTAATGTTTTAATACATGTTTATTATAAATAACACTACAGTGAACACAATTTTTCGCCCACATTTCTAATCACTTAATTCATTCAGTATTCATTTAGTCAACAGATATTTTCTTAGCCCTTACTTAAAGCCAAAGTCACTGCACAAACAGCTAAGGATACAATGAAAGACAAACCAGGCTGCTCTGTCTTCTCTGCCCTCCTGGAGATTATAATCTGCTAAGGAAGAAAACCCTGAAATTACTATGAATTCCCAATGTCATGGCTATTTAAAAAAAGGAAAATGCAGGGGAGCTTGGGAGCATGTAGGAGAGAATCCAGTTGAGTATTTTTTCATGTTTAAAAGAATCAGGGTCTTAGAGTAAATTTCCATTTAATTTGGATGCACTCTTTTAGGTTTACCAGATTTAGTAAATAAAATCAAAGAACACCCAGATAAATTCAAATTTCAGATAAACTACAAAGATTTTTTTAGTATAAGTATGTCCCATGCAATGTTTGGCATCCAGTGTTTTCTCTGGTTTTCATGCTTTAATATGCTTCAGCATGGTCAGTGCTTCAACATGCTCTCATACTTTCTCATTCAGGTAAGAAATCACATCCTATATATTTGTTATTCTGCCTGACACCTAGCATGAATATTTGTTTGTTCAATTAATGTGGGAATACTGAGATTAAGGGTTTCAAAAGTATCCAGGTAAAATGTATTGCTAGATTTGTCAACATTTCTGTGGATAATAGAAAGAGATGAAGACCATTTCTTCTGCTTTGTGCCAAATTTGTAAGCCTTCATTATTATTTAACCAATCGTTTTTATTATTTATACCATATAAATTGCCAAGAGCATCAATATATATATATGTCCTTTTCTTCACTTTACAAATAAAATGATTACGTGAAGGGAGGCTCTTTTAAGAAAAAGCATTCTAAATCCCTTAATAATTCTTCACATGATCACATTATAAAATGTCAAAGTCTGAATGTTCAGCTTTCCTTGAAAATTTGGTTCTCCAGGAAAACCGCTTCTTGTAAATACTCAGAACAATGAAGCAATGGTGTAGAGCTTCCAGAAGACGTGTTGGTTGCACCTCTTCACATCAATTCTTTGTCCCAAGGGTTTTTTAGGCAAGGTGGTTCTTATCTCGAGTCTAGGGTTTCAGCAGCTAGAATACGTTGTGACTCAATCACTTCTCTGCCTTGAAGGCTTTATAACTGTTCCTTGAAAAAACACTCAAACCAAGAAGGTGGCACAATTAACATTTGCCTCAATACTCTCACAGAAGTTCTAACCAAGATAATTTTACATTCAGCCATAGACGCATTATATGATTTTTTTCCAAGGGATTACCAACTGGAAATGAGAGCTGAAATGTATCCTGAGCAGTACAATTGTACACACAAAGTATTTGTGTCTTAAGATTAACAATGTCACCCTATCTGTGAAATCTAGCTGCCCAATGAAATAGCAAATATTTATTACATGTAAGTATCTGATTTGAATGTCAGTGTTCTCTAAATTATTGGTATCCCAAAACCTCTTCAGATTTCCCTCGATTTCTTTTCTTTCTCTTCTCACCTCTAAATCCATAAACAGTGCATTGTCGCACTTATCATCTCTTCAAGAAGTAAGCTCCACTTGAATGACCCAAGCTCAAGCTCTTGGGAATGGAGAATTTAAGAACATAAAATTTTGTTTTCCTCTTCTGGTTAGGCTTTGCTTTCATTAGTTCAGAGAACAGGAACCAGCGATTTAAAAATACTCTGGTAAAGGGTTGAGAAGAAAAACTTAGCTTTGTCTTTATGTGGAGGCATATGGTTTTTAGAAGCCAGAGCTACAAATGCTCTGATACAGAGCTTCAAGTCTACAGCTGATTTGCCTGACATTCTTGACCACTAGTCACTTCCAGGTTTGAACTCCTGCCCAGGACTCCAGCTTCACCAGCGCAGGCAGGGCTTTATATTTATTTTGCTCACCCCTCTTTTCCTGGTGCCTGGAGCAGTGCCTAGCACATGGTATGGTCTCTTTAAATATTTATCTAATGAGTGAATAAATAAAATATAGCCAAAAAAAAAAAAAAAAGTGTTCTTGATTTCACTTCCCCGATGTATAATCACGGACAAACATTTGGGAAGTAAAAGGGATAATCATAATGAGCGCTAATTTCTCTCCTACTGTCGAGGTGGGTGTTGATGAGGCACACCGACTCTTCTAATTAATATTTTGAAAACTCCCCTTGCCAAACATGAGTTTTGTCCTGCAGGGTTTCCAGACCTGAGAACAAACACAGGCACTTTTTGAAGGTAATCAAAGATTAGCTTATGTTAAACATTTCCGGATGACAGCAAGAGACAAACTTGGCGAGAATGGAAACAAATAATCTCTGGAAAGAAAAATGCCTGATTTTTCTCAGCCAGGTCTTGAAGGTCCTAGGCAGATTGATAGAGCTTGATGGGGCGATGTGCACATGGGCGCTGGGAGGTTGCCAGTGAAGGCAAACGAAGATCACCGTCTTACTCCTCGCTTATCCGAGTAACCCTTTACCTACAACAAATATAACCCCCCTGACTGGCTTCCCCCGGCCACGCAGAGCCTTTCTGCCATGCCTTTCATTCATTTGCCATTGAGTGTCCGAAGTCCAAAGCTAATTTTAATACCTGTTTGAAAGACAACTTTCTCTGATTGTATCGCAATTTTTTCACCTGAAAGTATCCTTTTATTTCATTTCTCCCATGATACATCAGGTTTTGAAAGATTTTGTCTACTTAAAAATTGTATTTATAAGCTATTAAATAATTTTCCATTTTAATTTTGAGAAACTCTGTTCCCCAGAGTTTCTAACCAGAAAATGGTAAGCTATTACCCAGGTGTTGAGTTAGTTCTGGCCAAGAGCCAAGAGACTCAGGGTTGACCCTGTGGAAGCTTTTCATGTATAATATATATGCTGTCATGAGGCTTTTTGAAATATTGGAGTAGTTTATGGGAACCCATAAGGGTCCCAAATACAGAATCCCATTAGGCTCCCCATTGGGACCAACTGGGGAATTAAAAAATGCTTGTGCCCAGGCCCTATTCCTGATCTATTAAATTAAATTTTCTGGACCCTGGAGTGATTTCAGTGTGTGGCTAGGGTTAAACCCACTACACAGTATGACATATCAAAAGCAATGTTAAAAACAACACAAAAGCCGGCCTCCGAGGGTGCATCAATAACTATGAGAAAGGCTTTGGGAAGTGAGGTTCTGGCCTCATTGGTGCTAATGGCAACTCCTGAAAGTGAGGGCAAAGGGGCCCCTCTCCTCTGAAGCACTTACCTCTTCAGGGCATGTCTCAATAATAGAACAGGGCACAGTCAAATCCGAGAGGAAGCGGGACAGTGAGCACCAATGCAAGATGTCTCAGGATTTAATTCCTTGCACTCAGTTGAATACGTGTAGGCACCATTTATTTCTCAACTGGCATTCCTCAGAATGAACAATCCTGCAATTGGAAATGGCTTCCCCTTCTTCCCACACAGCTTTGGTGTCATCCCCCTTTTCAAGCTCCAAGTTTGCAAACATTTCAGCCTTAACTAGGGTTACAAAGCTGCCTAATTGTAAGGGGGCGGGGCCTCTGTCTGCAAGGTTTCCTGTCCTTTGCAAGGTCCCCCAGCCCTGGCCCCTTGCTCCTGACTGGTTCTGCATTTCACTTACCTTTCGAAGCCTCAAGAGAAAGGATGTGTTTATTAAAGATGCCAAAATTACCTTTACCGTTTTGCAGATGAACAGAAGCATTCCAAATTAGGAGGATTGTTGCTGCAGGTCCTTGACCTGTAAAGGATAAGAGTGCTTTAACAACAAAAAAAAAAGACAATAAAATGAATGCTTAGCATTTTATGAAATATGAAAAGTTTCTGATTTGATATATTTGCAACTGTCTCATAAAAATAAAAAGAGGAGACTTCTGTAGGTTCACTTAGTTAAATCTAGTACAATTGTTTAAGAAAACATATACCCATGCTTTCTATGCTTTTTTTCTTTCTAAAAGCCCAACATTGAAGGACCTCAAAAAATCATCTGAAAAGAGGAAATTTTAGGTTGTATATATATTACTAGAATAAAAATTTAAAAACAAAAAATAAAAAAAAAGCAAGCCATAGGACTATAGAACACAAACAATAAACCCTAAACTAAATAATGAACTATAGTCTATAGTACAATTGTAATAATATTCTTTCATCAATTGTAACAATTGTTAATAATAGGGTGGGGGGGGTGTATATGGGAACTCTATTTTCTGCATGATTTTTCTGTAAATCTACAACTTTTTAAATAATTTTGTTTTTTAAAAAAATCATCTGACACAGCCCTCTTGCTAAGTTAGGGAATGTAAAATGTAAAAATCATTCCATGACTACCCTCAGAGGCAGGTAAGCTCAGTGGACAGAACAAGGGCAGGCCAGACCTGGAACTGAACCTGTGTTCTACTTCTTACCAGCTGTGTGAGTTTAGGCAGATGGCTATTTTTTAGGCAAAAGGGCAATGGCTTACCCTTCATGAGATACAGATTTCAAGTCTGAAAAGTGAGAATAATAATATTCACCTCATAAGGTTGTTGGAAGGGATTAAATGAGTGTTTTAATTTCCTATACCCCTTCTACAAGTACCATGAAATGGGTTGGCTTAAACAATGGGAATTTATTAGCTTACAGTTTGAGGCCAGAAAAATGTCCAAATCAAGTTATCAACAAGGCGATGCTTTCTTACTGAAGGCTGGCTGCTGGTGATCCTTGGCTCCTCTGTCACATGGCAAGGCGCATGGCGGCATCTCCTGGTCTCCCCCTTCTCTTCCAGGTTTCATTGATTTCAGCTTCTTGCTTCTGTGGCTTTCTCTTTCTTTCCTCTGTGTTCATTCCATTTATAAATGACTCCAGTAATAAGATGAAGACCCAACCTGAATGAGGTGGATCACACCTTAAATGAAGTAGCCTCATCAAAAGGTCCTACTTACAATGGGTTTACACTTACAGTGATGGATTAGATCTAACAACATGTTTTTCTGGGGTACATACAGCTTCAAACCACCACAATGAGTTATGTCTGCAAAGCATTTAGTACTGGGTCTGGTGTTCAGGGTCAATTCACACATAGTTGCTATTATCTTTATCATTATTACTCAAAGAAGTAGACGACTTTCCTTTTTCTCGAAGACCTTAAAAATCTTATTGGGGGAAGGATTAGTGCATGAAAAAATTGGAAAATAATGCAAGTATAATATAATTAAATTTGTAACTAATAAAGATAAAGGAAAAGTTTCTGGATTAATTTCCTGACTTGTTGTCTAGCTCTGGAACTGCCATCAATGACTGTGTGACCTTGGGCAAGTAACTCTGGGCCTATCTCCTTAACTGTAATATGCAGGTATTAAAGTAGATCAGGTGTTCCAGCTTCTAAGATTCTCTGAGCAATGAGAATCCTCAAACTATTTTTAATGTTTCAAGACGATGAATAAAATTGTAGGTTGTACCACAGTAAAGCTGCTCAGATGAACTAAACTGTCAAAAGTCTTCACTTTTGTAGGATTTTAAAAATACACATCACTTTAGAATGATAACATTAATTTTCACGCAGATGAGAAATTATGGTCAACCATGCCATTGCAAGAATTTACAAAAGAGATAATAACATGGATTCTGGGATATTAAAAGGCTGGAAACTACTGTAGGACAAAGCATTTTTCAACACCCTTCTAATTTGATTATTTCATGAATTTAACATATGTCAGAACACATGATCCTGAAAATCAGTGAAAAGGATTTCCAGTTTCGAGAACTTTTTACTTTCTTTTCTCTCAGATTCCCAAATAAAAACCTGTGTTCTGACAGTGATCACTTGCCCACTTCTAATGCTTGAGCTTTTATCTCCCTTCCCTCCCACCCCTCCCAGGCCTCTAGCTCGCTCAGGAGTCTCAACAGCTGCAGGACTTCAGCTCATCACCAGTTTGATTCTTCATCCCATTTAGCTCATTTTCTACTGTGTTTTTATTTCTTTCTTTCTCAGTCAGGCTGTAAATTCCTCTAGGGCTGATCATTGTTTTAGATCCATTTCCTAGCACTTATTTTGCATAAAAACTCTCTAATTTTAATTAAATAAATTGAATTGCCACACACATACCTTGCATCTTCAAATTATTTCTTTTGAGAAATTCTCAGCTCTCTGAGACAAAGAAGGCTATTTGTAGATGTTGAATTAAGTGATGATGCATGGGGGGCAAATACTGAGAAAGAAACAGAAATTCAGTTGGAATGCCCCTTGGAATTGTAAAATGTGTATTTGTATTATGTGACCAAGCCTGTATAAAAACACATGTTCAGTTATACTTAGCACAGGAAATCACAGAGGTGAACAAAATGACAATTGGCCCAAGCACATGGGATTTAAATTGGCACTCTCTTATTCCAAATGCCGCAGGTACATAGAATAGATTAAATGTATCATTGTGTTGTGTGAAACGTGCTTTCTGTAGCCCTTTTGGTTCATTATGAGCCAGTGTGTGATTTTATCAGATTTCACAACTGCTCCACTGTGAACAAAAAGGCATAATTTTTCTGTGCAAGGGAAGAGAGTTTTGCTAACTGCCTTTGAAAGAAGGCATTGTTATTTTTCAACACTTGATCCACTATTTCTTTTACCACTGAGTGACATTTTTTTAACTGCTCCTTCTGACCATAGGTAGTCTCTTATTTTATATATTGTAACTTCTCATTTTGAAATTCTCACTTAATTCTTTTAATCATTGCTCAATGTCAGAATAAAATCAAGTGTAATTATCTTACCAGAGAATTAAAATATTAAAATATTTCCAGTGTATTTCCCATCATCTCTGCCATTTCCTCAAACTGAGTTTAATCAGCATAATTCCTCACAATGAAAAACACAATGATAATTATTATGTTGGATGAGAAACATGACAACTGAAATTTACGTATCATACCCGCTTGGGAGGATTAGAACAAAATTTAAAATGAACTTAAAATATACAACCCATCAGATGTGAAGATGTAGGCTCCTTCCGTGGCTGAAGATCCAGTTGGCATGGTCGACTGAGTTAGGACAAGGAGTGAGAACCCACCTGGTTGTGGTGATGACAGCCAGGACCAAGGACTTAGTCCACGTGGTCAAGAGAATGATTACACACGGGGGACTGAGCTTGAAACAATATATGGAGGAAAATGGGAGCCAAGTCTCTCACTGTTGGTGAAGAAAGTGACAAATACGGAAAGGGGACAGCCAACTACTGCCCAGTGCTGTGCAATAATGAAATGTCCAGTTACTGTCCATTACTCTTCAGTTCTGGAGTAGAGTTTGCAGTATTAACGTAACTTATGAATTGTTTTCATTTTTACAGATAGATGTATATATGATGATAATAGATATAGGTACAGATAAGATAGAGTTATATATAATAAACACACCTAGCATACAGGATCTTTTTTAAATACTGTTCTTCCTTCAGGGATCTTTGGAGAAATGGCTGAAATCAGGGCTGGGCAGAGAAATACAATATGAGTCTAGAATCTCTTATTGGGTCAGATAGTGTGATGGCTAATTTCATGTGTCAGTTTGACTAGGTTATTGTGTCCAGCTGATTGGTCAAGCAAGCACTGGCCTGATTCTTATGTTGTGGATTTAAATCATCAGTCAATTGATCGCATCTAGGGCTGTTTACATCTACAATCAACAAAGGAGATTGCCTTCAGCAGTGAGAGGACTCGCCTCATACAATGAGTTGGAGGCCTTAAAGGGAGAACTGAGTGTTTCAGCAGTCAGAAAGAAGAATTTCCATCTCTACTTCAACCAGCCAGCTTCTCCTGGGGAATTCAACATCACCATCAAGTTCCAAACTTATGGCCTGCCCTATGGAATTCGGACTTGCCAATCCCCACAGTTGGATGAGATAATTCCTATAATAAATCTCTTAATATTTACATATATATTCTGTCCATTCTGTTTCTCCGGAGAACCCTTACTAATACAGACATTAAGCAAGTGCTCAGAAGCCAGCTTGAATGAGCTGTCATTGGCCAAATATGGGACAATTGGAGCATCAAAATAAATAATGAAAGTAATAGATTATAATCTATTGAATAAAATAGAAAACCATGGGTTCTTACAGATATTAATAGACAGGTAGATAGATAGACTGATAGAATGATAGATAAAAGTAGTAGTAGGGAAAGCTCTACCTTAATAGTTAAAGGAATGATGGAATTAAGAAATTATCATTTGGCAAGATCGATTATAATAATCCATTAAGGCAAAAATCATGAATGGATGTTCAAATTAGTAGGTGAAAGTTTGATGAAGATCAGGATATCTGTAGTCTCAAAGTGTATCCCACCAAAGTAACAGTACTCACTTATTAATAAATAAGTACAAAATATTTATTAATTAACTCTGCAATGGAAAGAACTGGCAGACATCATCTTAGCCATGTGGTAAAAGCTGTCGGCACCCGTAATGGGAAAACTGGCCATCATGAGCCTCCGGAGTGTCTTGGTGCTCTGAGAATGAGCTGTCGCTGCCGTGGCCTTTCTGCCTCAATGTGCCAGGAGGACAATCAAACAGACTTTGCTTTATGTTCCCCAAAGTAACAGTGCTGTACTCTTGAAAGCTGTCAAGAAAAACAAAGGAAACACAAGAAGAAAAAAACAAAAAACAAAACACAAGGAAGGACTGAAGAACTGTTTCAAGTTGAAGGAGACCAAAGAAACTAAATGCAACCTAACTGGAATGATCAGTAAAATTTGAATGTGGTCTGTGAATTCGATGATAATACTTTACTGATGTAAATTTTCTGACATTGACAGCTTCTATGGTTATGTAGGAGAGTAACCTTATTTTTAGGAAATAAACATTGAAATACAAAGGGGTAATAGTTGGGGCATTGTGTCTGCTACTTCCTCTTCAATGGTTTGGAAAAATAAGGTATCTTATACAAAGTAATTAATGTAATAATGCATATGTTTATATATAATGTAATAATAGATATGGTTTTATATATATATATATATATATATATATATATATAGAGAGAGAGAGAGAGAGAGAGAGAGAGAGAGAGAAAGAGAAAGAGAAAATGTGGTAAAATGCTAACCGTTGGGGAATCTGAGTGTTACATAGGCGTTATATAGATAATATAGGAAGGAGTTCTTTGTAACATTCTTGCAACTTTATTGTAAGTTTAAAACTATTCCAAAATGAAAGATTAAAAAATTAATGAACTTCAATACAAACAATATAGGAACAAAATTAAACAAATTACTCTAGACTGGGAATTAATAAATGTATGAGAAATTATTCATCCTGGAAGAACTTCCTAAGGTATGGTATATTAGAAATCATATATAATAAAAATTGTTTTGTGAAGATTTGTAATCTATTGATAAAGAACAAGAAATAGGCTGAAAGGAAAATCGAGAGATGTTAGAGGTTAGGCAAGAAGGGGAATTTCTTCATTGCAACTTCATTGTCCAAACCAGATGGTTATTTTTCCTTCATTCTAAAATGGAATATATTGAGGTGTGGAGTCATTGGAGAAAAACACCACTAGGCTTGCTTGAGAATTAAATATAACTATTGTCTAATTTTCCTAAGTGATCCAGGAAAAACCTTGCTAGGTTTACATCATCATGCCATTACTTGACTCAGCCCTATGTATATAACAGGCCTTACTCCATGGTAACGACTGGGAATGGAGATTCTTAATATTTTTTCCGCCTTACACAGCATCTACTGTGTGAGCAATTAAAAGTGCACAGCATGAGGATGGGGTGTGAGGAGAAGAGTGCTCCCTTCTCCTTGGGATAAAAGCTATAGGGACAGGGTGCTTCTCAGAGGCCCGAGGCCCGTTTGAATCTAACAATCACAAATGACCTGGTGAATTTAGCTCAAAGAGTCTTCTATAGCTGCAGTTCTCAAAATGTGGTCCTCAGATCTGCTGATTTAGTATCACCTGGGCACTTGTCAGAAATGCCCATTCTCAGTTCCCACCCTTATCTGCTGAATCAGAAACTCTAGAAGTGGGGCCCAGAAGTCTGAGTTTGAACAAGTCCTCCAGGAGATTCTGCTACACACTAAAGTTTGTGAATCATTGGTAAATCATCCACTAACTAAGCAAGTTTGAAAGAACACCGTCTGTTAGGAAATAAGCACCTGTGTACCCTCAGAAAGGGGACTAATTCCTAATTTCCTTACTGCTAAAAGCCTTCAGAAAGAACACCATCATTTAACTAGCTGCAGCTCTTAAAGAACTGCTTAATATCACCATAAATAAAAATTTAAAAGCAATTAAAGGGACTCAGAAACTCTTTTTATCCTCTGTGATCCTCTAAATGCACCAGGGACTTGCCACATGGCTATTATAATTTTATATCTACCACTATATTAAGGTTCTCGGTTTGCAGCATTTGCTTTTGGGAATCGAATACCTGTCATTTATGGCACCACGGAATGATTACTAAAGGCTTTTATATAGTGCACCAGATCGTAACGGGAATGCATCCTGTTCACTAAAGGAATATGGCCCGATGCTATGCCTGCAGACCAGCAAGCACGGAATTCCTTCAAGGGGGCAAGTAGACGCAGGGAGGCTGTCTTGAATTTAAGATGAAGCAGGCCTGGTTAGTCTAGACAACCTCCTAAGGGATGTGGGAGGGAGCAGGAGCTGAGGAAAGCTGAGGTGGGAAGGATGCTTCTAAACTTCTCATCCACCTGGAATGTAGGTAGGGATGGGCTTTCAGGAAAAGCACTTATGCTGCCATCCCCAGACGCCTGAGAGAGTCAGGTGCTTTCCATGCACCAGGCTCAAAAAAGAAGCAAGAGCCCCCCAGTCACCTTTGTTTTGCTGTTTCTAGTACAGAGATCCCACTCCTGGTTTGGCCTCAAGGCCAGACACACAGACAGGGCTGTAGTTACTTTCACCTGTGGACTCCCTCCAGGAGGCTCATACCTGGGCCTGTGCGCTGCTCTTAGTTTTCTGAGCCCCACGACTACTGAACATTTCAGTGGTGCCCCTGGAGGAAGTTCTTGTGGGCCAGTGGCTCTGGAACTTCCCGGACCACAGGCCCACTGCACCGGATTACTCCCAGGCCTGGGGCCAGTTAGCCAAACCCAGACGCAGCAGCCCTCCCCCAATCCCCGCTGCCCATCCCCCAGCCCCTCCCTGGGCTCTACTTTGCCTTTCTCTTAGCGCTTAAACACTTTTTCTCCTTTTTCTAAGGCTGGCTAACCTGAACATGCCTTCTCATGGAGTCTGCTATTAACCCACCACCTGCCCTTTGGAAGAGAGCTGCCTTGAGTGCTTAAAACAACAGAAATTTATTGTCTCAGGGTTCTGGAGGCCGGAAGATCAAAACCAAGGTGTTGGCATGGCCATGCTCCCTCTGAAACCCGTTGGGGGGCGTCCTTCCCTGCCTCTTCCTAGTTCTGGGGGTCTGCTGGCCAGCCTTGGTGGTCCTGGCTTGTAGACGTGTCCCCCCAATCCCTGCCTCCAGCGTCACATGGCCTCCTCCCCTCTCCTGTCTGTGTGTCTTTCCCCTTCCTATAAGGACACCAGTTTTGTCCTTACTTCAACTTAACTAATTCCATCTGCAGTGACCCTAGTTCCAAGTAAGATCATGTTCACAGATACTAGGGATTAGTATTTCAATGTAGTTTTTGTGAGGATACAGTTCCACCCATAACACAAGCTTTAATGGGAATTCTGCTCTATTATATATTTAGTCAGAAAAAATATACCATTTCTTGCCTCCGCTACAGTTGCCATCCCCAGACGCCTGGGAGGAGCGAGTTCAGTTTAGTTAATTAAATCCATCCTCTTTGCCCCCACTGTTCTAAACTATTTGCTTTTACTGTAACATTCATGAATATCTTTTTACCTCTAATTCTTTACACCTACCATTCCATCATCATTAACAACATCATAGCTCATGTGTATGCAATATTTACTATGTGCCTGATGTTTTTCTAAGAATATTACATCTATGTGTCATTTCATCCTCACAAAACTTTATTAGGTAGTTAATAGTGATAGCTCCACTTTTAGTTAAGGTCACTGAAGCTTGGAGGGATTGTGCAACTTGCTCAAAGGCTTATAGCTAGTGGTGGAATAAAATTCACACCTAGTTATTGTGATAGCGGTGTTCCCCCAGCGCCAGTCCTTCCCTGGCTAACTCTTACTCACTCTTGAGCTCATGGTCATCTACTCCAGGAAGCCTTCCATGATCCCAACCGGGCTCCCTCTTCTGCTCTCCCACAGCACCCTCTACTCTTGTCTCATAGCAGGAAGAGTTTTATCGTATGCATGTTATTCACCTCTTGCTTCTGGTTTGCACATGTGTTGAGGAGTGGGACATATGTAGATTAGGGGGTTTTATGATGCATTGTTATTTTTTTTGCCTTCAGGATGTCTGCATTTTTATATTGCAGTAAGTCGTGCAATAAGTTGTGGTTTTAGCTGTATTGATGAAATGTGCTGAAATTAGTTGAATTCTATCTGATTATCTTAGAACTTGAAGTGTTCAGAATAAGGGAAATAACTTTGGAAAAGAGGGATGAGGATTATATAGGTTTGGGGTGTTTGAGGACCCAGATTATGTGGGGACACTATAATTCCTCAGCTGTTTGAAGCTAGGCTCTTTGGCATGGTGTAAACACTGAGTTTAGAGTTGGGAGAACAGTAGCCTAATCCCAGATTTACCTCTCATTGACTGTGGGACTTTGTGCAGATCATTTAAAATTTTCTGAGTACCAGTTTCTCTTATTTAAGAGCTTTTCCCATTCTAAAACTATATGATCATGCTTCAAAAACAGAGTTAATAACACTGAGTAGGAATATGAAATGATAATTCTGGAAGAAAGCAAGGCAAAGGAGGATAACCATTCGTACACAGAACAAATTCTTTCAGTCTCAATATTAAAAAACACAAAAAAAGCATGGCCTGGAGAGCAAACGAATATGTGTTTACAAATGACTGCTTTTTGGTCCCTCTGTATTTGCAGTTCATGCAAAAAGAGAAAAAAAAAAAAAAGTACCTTTATAGACCCATTTAGCAACAACCCCAAAGGGCTGACTGCGCACATTCTCGAGCCTATGATTTTATCAGCTGCGTGATCCCAGCTGACAATAGCAGATTTTCAGACTTGGGGTTTCACAGAGGTGTGGACTGCATGATAAACTCTGGTCTCCCATAGACCCACTGTCCTCTTCCTTTTTGAATTTTTTGTACACAGTCTCTCTTCCCCTTGAGCTAGTATTCTAGGAAAGTCTAAAACAAAAAGTACAGAACCCGACTTGGACAGATTGCTGACTGTCCTTCACAGGCTGGATTTTACGAACCTCTCCGTGTATGACAGGGGTTTGTTTTGTTTTTAATGTATTTGATGGTGGAATACTGAACCAAACCATTGTGGTGGGCTCACAGGGGTTTAACAGAGTCCTAAGTGGGACTCATTAGGCGCCAACAGTGAGATTCAAATTATGTGTTCCACATAGGATATTGTCATTGAAAAATGGAGTTTATAGAGGTGAAAATGCTTGAATTTATTAGCAAGTTGTGCAGTCAGATGCAAAGCCATCTAAAGTACACTATTGCTCCAATGCAGTATTAGAAGGGAAATTGTCAAGGATGAATAGCTAATTTTAAATATCACCGCACCTCTGCAAGCTTCACGAGAGAGCCAATTAATTTAAAACTTCATAATCCATAGTGGTTTCTGAGGCTTTGCTTTCAGAAGGCTGAAGTCAAAAATCCATTCAGTCAAAAAATATAAATGGGTGTTCACCACCCTACGAATTATGGACACAGAATTATTCACTTTCTCCCTGGGCATTGCTGGTATATAAACATAGTCAAATCTCAATATTTTTTAGTTCTCAATCACCCACTGCTTTTGGAAGGCAGGGTTTAGGATTTTGGTGGGTATCAATATGTAGAATAAACCTTGAACTTTTAATAAGCTTGAAATTTATCTGGAGAGAAAGCCTTCAGAAAAATAACTACAGTCATTAATACTCTTTGAGGATTTGTTGTTTGCCAGGCACTCTGTGTTTTCCATGCATTATTTTATTTAATCCTTAAAGCAACCAGATAAGCAGATGTTCTCATTATCCCCTGTAACAGTTGAAGAAATTGAGGCTTAGAAACATGAAGTATCTTCCCCAACATCCCTCAGCTGGTAAGCAGGGCTGGAATTTGAGGTGGTGTGACCAGGTTCAGATCCTTTTTAGTGAGTGCTAGGCAAACTAGTACAAATGTAGTATAGACTGAATCCTTGAGCTCTGAGGAAGAAGCAGAAGAAGGAAGTAGGGTTTGTTAATAACTACATTTTGGAGATGAAGTCTGAGTATTTTTCACTCATCAGAATGGACATAGAATATTACTAAAGAGCCTCGTGAGGAGATTAAAATAAAGTAGTGAGTATATTTAATGCCAGTTTCTCCCACTAAGCCTCCTTGTTATAATGCAGACTTCCTCCCTAACCACATTCCCCTACCTTTGCCCCGATTCTCTGCTTAGAGCTACGGCCTGACAAATCTGAATTAAATGGGAAAAGGTGGTAGTGTGGAATTGAATTCTGTCCATCTCATTTGCAGAAGTGGCATCAGGTGAATAAAGGGGTTTATCTTCTGAATCTGTCTCCTCCAGACTTGCCTATGACCACCTCCTTCTCACCGGCCCAGTCCCCCATGTGGGACCCTGGTGGTCCAGGGGACAAGCTGTTCTGCCAGTGCCCTCACCACAACCCCAGGTTATCGTTTCCCCTTGAAATCTTTTGCAGCTTTCAGCTGTGTTCCCTCTATCTAGACCAGGGTGCTCGGGCCCTATTTTAAGGCTATTCATACGCTCCCTGGAGTCTGCAATGAATCTCTTTCTTTCCTTCACACTACCTTCACTTGGCCCAGACCTTTCTCCCCAGCATTCATTTCATCCTGTCCTGCTGACCAGACTCCACTCTTTCCTCTAAGTCATTCCAGCCTTCATTCAGCAGCCTCTCCACTCTGAAATGCCCTTCCCTCTCTTTCCTGTTTCTTAGAGCCTCCCTGATCTGTGTGATAATTGCTCTTTTTTGCCAATGCCCATGACCATGCAAACCTCAGACAAGATGTCAAATGATCATCTGTTTTGCTTGCTGGTGTATTTACTATTCAGGGCAACTTCCTCTTGTATGACTGGGTGGGTGGTTATGTTCCGTGCATTGTTAGATGCCCATATTGAATTTTAGATTTTAAACTTCTCGGAGCAGGAACCCTGTCTACTCTACTTCCTGTTAAAGTGTTTTGAGCTGCACTGTGTATATTTGGGCAATTGAAATCCATTTGTCTATTAGAACCAGTGGTGCACAATTCAAAGAAAAACAAGATAATACTAATTTTTGGACTGCTTTTACAGAATTCATTTATTTTTCTTTCTGTGTTTTGGCTAGCTTACGTGAATTTTATAGTAGAGTCATGCAAATTCTAAATAATTAAATAGAATGATCTGAAGTGGGGAAATTTCTAGATTACATTCATTTAAAACTAAAAACAGTTGTATCACTTTCAAGAATGCATGGTGATATGAATCATTTACAAAATGTTATCAATATTTGTGCAAGAAACCATATTAACTTAACAATCTGGAGGCCATATATTATATTGTGCACAGAAAGACATGCATTTGAATCCCAGTTTTGCCACATAGAAGCTTTAAGTCCCTGGACAAGTCCCTCATCTTTCAGACTGCGCATGTCTCCTCCCAAATCAGTACTGAGGATTCGGTGAGAAAATGTAAATAAAACTCTTAACATGCACATGTCGAGCCAACGATGAGTATTCGAGAATTGAAAGTGATATTAATATTTTAACTTAATTTATGAACTTTGGAAAACACTTAAACATTTGTTTCTTCCTATAATCTTGATTACCTTTGTAATTTACTCAGCAAACTGTTTTTTCATAGACCTTTGTCTGAATGATCGGCACACATTTCTTTAAGAGATTTCAACTTAGGTGTACTGGCTGACATAAGAATAAGAAAACCTTTTCTCTGCTGCTTCCTCAGCTCTGCATCTCCTTAAAGCTTCTGCCTTGCTTGAGCTGAGCATTATAGAAGCAGGAGGTAGTCAGCTGTGCAGCCTTGCAGCAAAGCACTGAGGGTGGGGATGGGTGGGCTCACAGTCTATGGTGGCCGGCAGAAGTAGGCACACCTGCCCTGGAAGTGGGACTGAATTCCTTCCTCTTTCGCCTTCCATTCCAAGTGAGAGCCCACAAACTTGCTCTCAGAATTCTTGTGAAAGCAGGAATGATGGCATAGTGGAAGTACCTCGCACAAGAGGGATAAGATATGTGGCTTAGAATTCATTAGACCACCAGTGTAGACATGCAGAAGACATGCAGTTTACCAGAGAAGAAATGAGGGAGGAACACTGCAGGATCTTCCTTTCCCACGGGTGGGTTTATTACAGGGAGCTGTGGAAAAGTTCTGCTTGATCCCTGAGGATTTCCACCTTGATAACAAGGAGGTGCAGATCTTGTTTCAAAGGACTCAGGATACCACAGCTGGGAGAACAAGTTGGACTCAGTGCCAATCAATCAAGAGACTAGGAAAGGTGCCCGGTGGCAGGATTAGCTTCTAATGTCTCAAGAGTGACAACTTCTTCACGACTCGTTGACAAGTATCTGAATTCCATCATTGTCGGGTGTTGCAACATACTGAGGACATTGCCAAGGTGACTTTGAAGGCTGCATGCATTGTTTGAGAGAAAACGATTAATTCAGGGACTTTAGAAGGTCTCACGCATACAGATGGCTTTTCTATTATTTATTTGGTTCATTTGTTTGTTCATTTATTTATTTACATCCAGCCTAGAAAAACCACTCAAGGTTTGCTGCTATTTTTAGTAATGTTTCTGAAATGTAGGACATCTTTCAGTACCCTTTAGGATAAACAAATACTTCCATGCTTCAGCCAAGCATCTAGATGGCCTCCTCCAGTTCGCCCATTTCTAATACTGCCTTCTCCCCACCACAGAGCAACTTTTCTAAAAGGCAATTCTAGTCATGCCATTTCCCTACTTAAACGGTCCCCCTTTGCTTGGAGGATAAATGTAAACTTCTGCACCTGCAATCCAGACCCTTTGAGAGTCAACTTCTGCCCCTGTGACAGCCTCAGCTCCCACGTTTTCCCTACTGTCCCCTTTGCCACGATCCTGTGGACCAGTTCACAGGTTCCTGGTTGTGCCCAGAGCTTCACCTTTGTTTGAGCTTTTCCACCTAACTGAAATGCACACACTTGCTTCCTCTGCCCTTGGCCAGCCTGGGGAGTTTCCACTCCTTTTTCAGAACATGGTTCAAGCATCACTTCCTCTCTCAGTCCAGAAAAAAACTGCCCTTCTCACCTTTCTACCACCACCAGAGCCTCACATTCTTCCAGGACCACACATTGCCTCCCATCTCCCCTATGGCTCGAGCTCCTTGAAAGGAACATTGGCCATGATAGTGCAAGCCACTTAATAATGTTCTCCAACAGTGAGTGTTGAATGAATGATTGACTAGGCGAGTAAAGACAGACTCGAAACATAGATTATATGCTGTTACAATAATAGTTGATTCCCTGCTGTGGTGGTTTGAAGCTGTATGTACCTCACAGAAGTATGCTCTTAAATTGAACCCATTCCTATGGGTGCAAACCCATTTTAAACAGGAACTTTTTATGGGGCTACTTCAGCTAAGCTGTGACCCACCTCATTCAGGATGGGTCTTAATCCTTTTACTGGAGTCCTGTATAAGAGAATGAAATTCAGACCAAGAGAGAGAAAGCATCAGAAGCGAGAAACTGAAAAGCAACAAAACATGGAAGAGAAGGTTGAGGCCAGCAGACACTGCTGTGTGTCTTGCCATGTGGCAGAGGAGCCAAGATCGCCAGCAGCCTATCTTGGGGAATAAAGCATTGCTTTGATGACACCTTGATTTGGACATTTTCCCAGCCTCAAAATTGTGTATGAATAAATTCCCATTGTTTAAGCAGTACCTTTTCATGGTATTTGCTTGTAGCAGCCTAGGAAACTAAACTACCTGCCAAGAATTTTTATCAATACATATTTCATAGACTCTCTGCAACCCTTCTGTTTGTGATACTGCTGTAGGTTTCGGGGAATCACAAATAACCCAGAGCTGATAGTCAGGAATTTATCGTTTTTTCTCTAGGGCTCATCTCACTTTCTGTGGTTTGGCTGCCTAGTTTGCCCACTAGTCACAGAATAATTAGAAACTAGGAAATGTTGCTGCTGTGGTGTTACAGAAATTCCAGACAACTCATCATCGGCCTTGAGACTTAGGAATCACTTCATCTAAGGACAATGGAACCACTACAACTAGATCTCCTGGCATTCAGCAGGGAAGTGATTTCCTCAAATCAAAGAATGCCAAGGACTTGGGTCCGGGAGGTGGAGAACAGTAGAAAACAGCAGAAAACAGCATTTACACTTGAGAAGGAAGATTATCTTGCATGTCAGAAAGCAAGGAAAAAATTATAAATTACAGATTTAATGGCTCCTTAATGTTAATATTCCCCAAACTGAGCTCCTGGAATCCTTTTGCCCCAAACTTCTGTGCTTTCCCTAATTTGACTATAAACAACTCCATCCTTCTTGATTCTTTCTTTCATACTAAGCATCTAGTCTTTAAGAAAATCTGTTGACTCTTCCATCAAAATCTATCTGGGATTCAGCCTCTTCAAACACCCCCCAGGTCCACCCCACCTTGCTCTAGTCACCACCATATCTCACCTGGATCGTTCCCACTTTCGTCTACCTGGGAACTTCCACCATCACTTGGCATCAGAATGTTTTCAACACAAAGCCAGAGTGATAGCATTAAAATTTAAGTCATCTCAGGTCACTCCTCTGCTTAAAAACTTCTGGTTATGGATTAAATTGTGTCCTCCAAAAGACATGTTCAAATCTTAATTCCCAGTTCTATAATTATGAATTTATTTGTAGGTAGGATCCTTGAAGATGTTATTAGTTAAGACGAGGCCACACTGGATTAGGGAGGACACTAAGCACATACGACTTGTGTTCTTGTAAGGAGAGGGAATTCGGACAGAGAGACAGACAACTGATGGAGAGACAGAGACAACCATGTGACAGAGGCAGAGACTGAGTTCCAGATTATTGGCAAGCCACCGCCATGGCCCTACAGACTCCAGAGGAAGCCCAGCCCTGCCACACCTTGATTTCCAACTTCCAGCCTCCAGAACTGAGAGACAATAAATTTCTGTTGTTTAAGTAAACTAGGATGTGGTATTTGTTACAGAAGCCCTGGAAAACTAAAATACCTCCAATGGTTTTGCATCTCATTCAGAGCAAAAGCCAAGATTCCTCAGACGAGGCACAAGGCCCACATCCTCTGCCTCGTGGTAATGCATCTCTTCCCCTCCTTCCTGGTTCACTGGGCCTCCAGGTACATGGTTCCTTAAACCCCCAGGTGCATGGCTGCTTCAAGCCCTTTACCTTCATTCTGGCCCCTGCTTTGAATCTTCTACCCTGCTTGGATAGATCCCTTATTTTCTTCAGTTCTTTCCTCAAAGTCTTCTTTTCAGGGAGACTTTTCCTAGCTGCCTCCTTAAAATTTCCTCTCCACCCAGTACTTCATAGACTCTTTCCCTTTCCTTCTTGGTATTTATTATCCAACATACAAATTTGACTGCTATGTTCACTGCTATATACCCAATACCTAGAACAATGTCTGGCACATAGGACATGCTCAATAGATATTTATTGAATTAGTGTTAGATATTTTAAGTAGCTATTTTCAAGAATAGAAGAATTATGGGGTATCTTTTGGCTGAGATTCTGAACATAGTGTTGAGCACGAGGCTGTGGTCGGGGGAGAAAAGAGAGAGAGGGGAAAAAAGAAAGATGATGTTTCTTGATTAAAATTTGTAAACTTTGGTGGTGTGTACTTGTTTGTGGCCCGTTAGATCCCTAAATGAGTCAGAAGGCAAACGCTGGAGAAGAATTCAAAGAAACAGTGTCAGCATCAAGAACTATATATTCCAATATGCAGATCACACTGTAATGTTGTAATTAATTGAAGTAAAATGTCTACTCTAGTTTTTAAAAAGCAAGAATTTGAGCATTCATGAATATAGCCGGAAAATGGTTATAGTCACAGAGTAGAAACTCCAACAGTGGTGTTCCCAAGGACGTGAGAGGATGTGCTGGGAAGGTGGTGGGTAGTGCTGACCTGATTGAGAATACTGAGCGTTTCAGGCTCACTGCTTACACTGGGGTACAGCTGCTCCTTGCACCTTCAGGAGTGTTTACCGTGAGCACTTGGGGAATCTGAAGCCTAGAGAAATTTGCTGCTTTGCGTCCAGATAAAGGGCCAGTCAACAAGGCAAGGATAGAGCCACAGACTGCCCTAACTTGTCAGGGAGCTTGTGGGTTTCCTCCCTCCATGTTTCCTGCTTTGAGATGTGTTCAGAACCACTGTCCCATCTGAACTCACTGAGCATGCTACTGTGCACTTTTTATATACTAAGGCAACACATTTGTGCTTTAGGTTTTATGCCCCATGTTTTCTGAAAGCCTTTCTGCAACCTTGCAGCACTCACAGATTTGTGGAATTCTTTACATCTATTCTTGAGCGCTCTAACATGATAAAGCTTTGCTAAGATTTGCTGCTTTTTCTTCTTCACAACTGATCTCTGAGTGCCACCGAAATTCAGCTGCAAAAGAAATTATTATAGTGGCAATTTGGGTGTGTATTATTATTTTGGTCTGAAAGAACTCAAGATTGTTGACCACTACAAAGACCCTAAGTCAGCTTTCAATATTTGATTTGTATGTGTGTCTGTCATGAAATTAAAGTTCTGTAAATCCATTGTCAGATTAATTCATTGTCAAAGGACATCCATTTTTAAATTTTGATTTGACTAAATAAATTAAGAGGAAGATTGAAGTATTTTATTTATTTTTATTTAGGTATGAAAGTCTTTAAGGATAAACATGCAATACTGTAGTATAACATTTGTAAAATCTTTCCCAGGATCTCACCTTTTTATTTTAGCAAATATCCACTTTTTCCTTTCCACAAATGCCACACATTTACTAGGAAACCTTCCACTCTCCCATGGAAGTGTAACAGATTTCAGTGTCTGGTAGGGAGCAGTTGAAGTTTATTTTACTTGGAAAAGCATGCAATAGGCTGCCTGTAGCCAAGGGATACATTCTAAGTTGTTCCAAAGAGAACAATTAGGACATCAATTGGAAATTATGAATAAGGAAACAGATTAAATAGGAATGTTGAATAAATTTGTCTAAATAAGGAATAGCATTATTGGAAAGTAGTGAGTTCTCTGTTTCTGGAGGCATTTAATCCTGTATTGGTTGGTGAGGTCTGTAGATATCGAAAAGAATACTGCATCTGGGAAAACCTGATTGGGGTGGCCTAGGAGGTCAGATGCCTAGACAACAGAAAACTACAACCTACACTGAGAAAAAAGAAGTTATGACACAGTCAAAGGAACAAACTTACACTTCAACTGAGATACAGGAATTTAAACAACTAATGCTAAATCAATTCAAAAAGTTTAGGGAAGATATGGCAACAGAGATAAAGGCTATAAAGAAAACACTAGGCATACATAAGGCAGAAATCGAAAGTTCAAAAAAACAACTGGCAGAATCTATGGGAATGAAAGGCACAACACAAGAGAGGAAAGACACAATGGAAACATACAACAGCAGATCTCGAGAGGCAGAAGAAAACACTCAGGAACTGGAGAACAAAACACCTGAAAGCCTACACGCAAAGGAGCAGATGGAGAAAAGAATGGAAAAATATGAGCAACGTCTCCAGGAACTTAAGGATGAAATGAAATACAGGAATGTATGTATCATTGGTGTCCCAGAAGGAGAAGAGAAGGGAAAAGGGGCAGAAGCACTAATAGAGGAAATAATCAATGAAAATTTCCCATGTCTTATGAAAGACATAAAATTACAGATCCAAGAAGCGCAGCGTACTCAAACAGAGTAGATCTGAATAGGCCTTCGCCAAGATGCTTAATAATCAGATTATCAGATGTCAAAGACAAAGAATCCTGAAAGCAGCAAGAGAAAAGCGATTCATCACATATGAAGGAAGCTTAGTAAGACTATGTGTGGATCTCTCAGCAGAAACCATGGAGGCAAGAAGGAAGGGGTGTGATATATCTAAGAGACTGAAAGAGAAAAACTGCCAACCAAGAATCCTATATCCAGCAAAACTGTCCTTCAAATATGAGGGAGAGTTCAAAATATTTTCTGACAAACAGACAATGAGAGACTTTGTGAACAAGACATCCACCCTACAGGAAATACTAAAGGGAGCACTACAGAGTGATAAGAGAAGACAGGGGTGAGAGGTTTGGAGCACAGTTTGGGGAGATGGTAGCACAGCAATATAAGTACACTGAACAAAGATAACTGTGAATATGGTTGAAAGAGGAAGGTTAGGAGCATGTGGTACACCAAAAGAAAAGAGGAAAGATGAAGACTGGGACTGTGTAACTTGGTGAAACCTAGAGTGTTCAACAATTGTGATAAAATGAACAAATACGTTCTTTCACGAGGGAGAACAAACAAATGTCAATCTTGCAAGGTGTTAAAAATAGGGAGACATTGGGGGAAAGATACAATCAACGTAAGCTAGAGACTATAATTAACAGAATCATTGTATTATTCTTCCTTTAATGTAACAAAGGCGATACACCAAGGTAAATGCAGATGGGGGGGGTGATAGGGGAGGGGTGTGACACTTGACATTGGTGGTGTTGTCTGACCCTATTCTACTTTTATTTAAGGTTATCTTTCCTTTTGCTGCTTCCTAGCTGTCACTTTTTTTTTTTCCTCTTTCTTTTTTCTGTTCTTTTGCCTCTCTACCTTCTTTGACGCTTCCTCCTGCTTTGTGGAAGAAATGTAGATACCCTTATATAGATAGTGGTGAGGGTAGTGAACACATAAATATGTGACTATATAGGGAACCATTGATTGTTTCCTTAGGAAGGAATGTATGGCATGTGGACAAAACCATCTTTAAAAAAAAGTGGATTGATGATGAAAACTTGAGGACAAGATACTGAGCGAAATAAGCCAGACACATAAGGACAAATATTGCAGGGTTTCACTGATAGGAACTAATTATAATATGTAAACTCATAGACATGAAATATAAGTCACCAAGATATAGAATGAGGCTAAAGAATGGGGAGCGGTTGCTTAGTGTGAGCAGAATGTTCAGCTAGGATAAATTAAATGTTTGGAAATGAATAGAGGTGACAGTAGCACATTTAAGAATAACTAACAGTGCTGAATGGTGCATGAATGAGGTGGAAAGGGGAACCTCAGAGTCATATATGTCACCAGAAGGAAAATTGGAGGTCAAAAGATGGGAATGTATAAAACTGAATCCTGTGGTGGGCAATGTCTGTGATTAACTGTACAAATATTAGAAATCTCTTCCATGAACCAGAACGAATGTATGACAATACAACTAGAAGTTAATAATAGAGAGGGAATATAGGGAAAAAAATATATATATATTAAAAATAAAAGAATGCTGCTCAGGTACATATAATCCAATTCTAAAATTACATGAGGAAATAAAATGTATCAACCGAAGATTGTTTTTTATGATAATTAGGTAAATTTCTTAATTCTAAAATTTTTTTTACTGCTGTTTTAAATCTAAATGAAGATTTATTTTATTCTTTGTTAAACTTCTTCTGGCCCTCTGGGTGGCTCTCTCTGGTAATGAGCTCCCCTGCCCTGGAAAAGTTTCCCAGAAGTTCCATGCTCACCTGCCAGGGTTCCTGTAGAAGGAAATCTTAGCCTGATAAGGTTGTGAGAGGAAGAAGGAAAAGTGTTGGTGATGAACAATGGACCAAGCACTTGGTACCTTTCCTGTCATCAAAACAGCCCTCTAAGTTAGATATCATCATGTTCATTTTATAAATGACTGAGATTTTTAAAATGTCTACAAACCACCCAGATACCACATATGGTGCCACTGAGATTCACCTTCAGGCCTGCATCCCTGCGTGGCCTCCTCTCTCAACCTTTCCATTCTGATACAAGGCTGTCTGCGTGGGGAGGCTCAGTGGACCATTGCTACTAAGTTGATCAATCAATTCAATCGAGCAATCTGTTCTTTTAATAATTTAACTGACTTATTTTTTCATTAAGTTAACCTCTTTGATTTCATTTTGCAAAACTGGACAGTTGTTTTGAGGTCTTGTAGAAAAATCCAAAAACATCTCTTACTCTCAGTTGGCTGTGAAATGAATTACTTATGGACACCGAAGCAGGTAGTTTGAATTGGCTTCTAAACAAAAATATACAGAACATGGGGGAGAGGAGCAATGGTAAGAGGAGGGACGGTAGATGGAAAGGGGCTGATGCAGAGGCCAAAAAGACCAATGGAGTGAATGCTTAAATTTTTAAATTCTTAAAACTAGAAACTGTTCAATGTGGAAAAGACCTCAGACAACATTTTTACGTGCCCTGTCACATTATCGAGGAGTGAACTGCACCCAGAGAGTTGAAGAATGCTGCCCTGGGCATGTCTGATTAATGACAGTGCCCAGCAGACCACCTGTATCTGCAATTCCTCATCCAGAGCCCCCCCCCCCCCCCCGCCCCTGACAACCTGCCACGATTAATGTGTGATCCTCCAGGAGACGAAACAGAGGCCTGACACACAGGGCCTCTGAATGGGTGGGTCTTTATTGGTCTGACACACAGGCCCTAAATTAAAGCAAGTGCAAAGTCACTTAAGTCATTGAACTCACTTACCTTCCAAGGGTCATGGGGTGTGTCAGAGTTTTTATGTGCAGTTTTGGATCAGGCTGCTTTAGTGTTTCAAGGTGAAGAGGGGACTCTCTCACTAATAAAGCAGCAAACATGACCAGCATGCATGTTAAACCTCCCTTGGCAAAAAGGTTGATGAAGTCAATATTTGCATGTTTGGGTTCTGCTTTTCCTTGGAATTCTGTACTAGTCACATCCTTAGCTGATAAAGAGCTGATAAAAAGATCATTGGGAGTCCTCCATGTTCTTCCTCCCCCACAGAGAGTCATAATTATAAGCCGCATGGTTTATCTCTCAAAGAGCAACTTCCACTTTGCTTCTTAAGGGAAATAAGGCCAGCATTTGCTTTATCTTCTGCAGTGTTCTCAGCCATCATCCACTTTGCCCTGCTCTGTGAGAGAGGAAGAGAGGAGAGTGACTCTAAGATTACACTAGCCTATTTCTATGAAACTAACTAAAAATCCATCTCCAGTACTCCTTACCCTCCTCCCTTCTCTGAATCTCTAGTCCCAAGCACAGTTCTCAGTTTTAAATGGATGTTAGATTACGTTTTCAAAAATAAGGAGCAAGCTCTGTAAGGATTGCTTTAAGACTGCCACATCCTTGTCTTTGGGGACCCCTCATTAGTAAAACAACTTGCTGGTAATGATTTCTCTTCATAAGGTGGTAGTTGCTTGTCAATGCCTTACATTCTCTGTCTATATACTCTTTGGCCCACAGGCCCGGTTATTGCTTCCAGAAAATGCTGACTCACATTTCCATTGGGCAGATCCAAGTTGACTCGACATGTTATGTCTCAGCCGCCTAATTGCTGCTTTTGGTGGATGAGATCCCAGATTTGGAGCACGGTTCTTGACCTCTCCGGGAAATGTGGCTGAGTTGAAAACTTCTGATAATATGCCTCCTCACACTAATTCTAGCTCCTTCAGATGAATCCCAAACCTCAGTAACCATAATGAATTGAATTCACACGCTACAAAACCCAATCACAGCTCAAGCCTGATTCTGGAGTATAACCATCTAAAGTCTAGATTCTAAACAGAGTTCTGGCTAAAACAGAGCCTGCCAGGTTAGCCAGAGTAGTGGCACTTGAGGACTGAAGGGTCTGAGGATAGGGGGAGCTCATTTGGATATTGTAAAACATATGTGTTCCATTTAGGACCCTTCTCCTGAAAACATGACTGATGCCTGTGCAGAAGGAACATGAAACTAACATACTCCCCTCAGCTGTATAAATATCACTTGGTCAAAGATACAAACTGGCATGCCAACAGTCAGAATACAGTCTTTCATCTCCATCATAGCCTCAGCTTGGCTTTTTGCCTATATCTGACCTTCTAGCTGGGCTCATTTGTTTTATTTCAGCCAATGGAATGCTGCAGTGCAGAGGCAGCGCTCAGAGGACTCCAGGAGAACGCACCGTAAGAGTTTCAGTGACGCAATGACACACGGTGGTCCTCCAGCCTCCTTTAGGCATTGGAGCATTCCCCATGATTTTCAACCAAAATTAAAGAAGAAAAGTTGAGATTCTACCCAGTCTAAGATCAAATCAATTCCCATTTCTCACTCCTCTCTGCACTGAGCATCCTCATGGCATCTCATGTGGGCTAGATTTGCCTTCTTTCCTGAACTGAAAAGGATGTTTCTCCCCAAGTCTCATCTAAACACAGAAAAGACCCACCTTTATTTTGGCTCAGCACCTAGTACAGAAGTTGCCAAACTTTCTTATTTATGATACCTTTAGTGTCTCAGTATTTTTTTTTTTTTTTTGACAATGAGAATAAACAGGCCCATTTATTAAGTAGACAGTTCCAGAAAACTTCATAGCAGTAGTTTGCCCAGTGTTCAGCAGGCATCACTCTGTTAAAACACCCCATGAGTTTTCTGTGGCACCCTGGGGCCCCTTGGAGGAGTTAGTTGCTGCACTGGACACAAGGAGGTGTTTGCTATAGTTATCTCCTGTCTTTAGGGAACTAAACAAATCTAGCAGAGATAATAATAGAAGTACAGTAAAACATATTGTAGAGCAAAGAAAGGTGAAAGGTGCTCTGCCAAATAAGGAAGGTACTTGATCAGCCAGGGTGCTTAATTGCAGAACACAGCATCTACCTATTTTGGGCAGGGAGGGGTATATTAAAGGGTATTAATTAGGTAGCCTATAGAATTGCTAGAAAGGCCAGGGAAGCAAAGTTGGAGGCTACACAGCCAGGAGAAATGCCCAAACAGACCACAGAATTGTTTAGTGAAAACCACACTGTCGTGGCCTCCACTGTCGTCCACTCAGCACTTTTGGCCCTAGGGATTCTGCACACCTGCCTCAGAAGACTGGAACACTCCTATTATAAAGTCAATTTCCCTGAGTGTAGCTGATCCTTCACCGTGGCCACTCTGCCTTCCAAGTCTCTGGTTAGCCCAGACATTAACTTGGGGAAACCTAGATCATAGGTAGAAACCCTAGCTGAAAAGGCTGGGATTTGATGTTTTTAGTATTCCCATCTCATCAGTACACAAAGGCAGTCCAGAGCCGCATTGGGTTGAATACCAAGTTTGCAGTATCTGCCACAGTACAAAGACAGTGATTGCTAAAAAGGAGTAAGAGCGCTGATTTGGTTGTGGGAGAATAGGAATCACTCAGACATGGGGATAGGATTTGAACTGGGCCTTGGGAGAATGGTGGTATTTCAATAGACAGAAACGTGGGTGGCCAGTCATGGTAGAAAAGTGCAGAGGCAGGAAAGTGCAAGAGATGAGTCAGAAAATAGTCAGTGATGGTTGTTTGGAGCATACTTTAAAAAGTAAGGAAGCTGGAGACATAAAGTCGGGAGCTGGGGTTGAGCCAATGTGGTAAAAATCTTACACCAGATAGGGGAGTCTTGACTCTTTGAGTACAGGATAAATGTTCCCTGAAGCTTTTTTATTAACCACCAAAAGAAATTTTAAAAATAGAAACAGGAAAATTCTTGGGCATCCTTCTCTTCTCCGCCTACGCTCACCCCCAGGTGGTCTCATCTGTTCCCAAGACTTAGAGAGGTTCAAATGCTAAAGACCCCCATTCCTGTATCCAACCCAGACCCTCTTCTGAACTCCGAACTTACGTATCTGACGACTTCTTTTACACGAGATGGATAAAGATACGCATCTCCCACTCAACATGTTGGAAGGAAACTCATAATACTTCCTGCACCCTAGAGACCTACCCGCCTTCTTCCCATCTTAGTAAATTGTGGATTCTTATCTGTAATTCTCAGGCGAGAAACCGTGGCTTCATCTCTGCCTCCTCTTTTGCTCTCACACTGCATACTGACTGTCGGCAAATCCTGTTCTCGTCAATTCTTCCGTCACCTCCACCCCTCTTCTAAGCCAATATCATCCGTTGCCTGGTATGCTAGTTAATTTTTTGTGTCAATCTTGGCTAAGTTATGGTGTCCATTTATTGTTTGGTCAAATACCGGCATAGTTGTTACTGTGGAGGTATTTTGTAGATAGATTAGCATCTACAGTTAGTTGACCTTAAAGGAGATTATCTTCCATAATGTGGGTGGGCTTCATCCAATCAATTAAAAGTCTTAACATCAAGGACTTAGGGTTCCAGAGGTCAGAAGAATTTCTGCCTCAAGACTTACTGGAATTTCCAGTTTGACAGCTTCCCCTAAGGAATTCAGACCCAAGCCTTCAGCATCACCTTTACTGGAATTTCCAGCTTGTAGCCTGCCCTATGGAATTGGCCTCGCCAGCCCCCATGGTTGCGTGAACCAATTCCTTGTAATATCTCTCTCGTTCATAGGTTTACAGAAAAATTACGCAGAGAGTATACAAGGCCCATATAAATCCCCCCAACACATAAATCTCTTTATATATATATCCTGTTGGTTCTGTTTTTCTGGAGGACCCTAACTGATACACCTGGTTTACGGTAAGGACGCCTAACTAACTTCCCAGCTTCCACTCTTTCCCTCAAAAAACATTCAGCAATTTGAATCAGATCTTGCCAACCCCTGCTCAAAATCATCCAGTGGCTTCTCATTTCATCACAGTGAAAACCAAAGTCCTTACAAAGTTCTCTTTGGTCCTACACAATCTGGTCCAGCTACTTCTCTGTCCTCCCTGGAGGATGACTACTCTCTCCCTTGAGCACTGTGCTCCAGCCTCAGACCTCTCACCATTCCTCAACTCCAAGCACGTGCATACTTGCTGTGCCCACTGCTTTAAACATTCTTCTGTCTGATCACCTTGTGTCTCTCTCCCTCATTTTCTTCAGGAATGTGCTCAAATATTACATATCTATCTTCCTTATTTGCATTTATCAGCATGTGTCGCATCTTATACACATAGATGTATGTATTTAATTGCTAACCTTCCCATGCAAACTCCAAGACTAGGACAATTCCTGACATACAGTAATTGTTCAATAGATATTTGTTAAATGGATACCATTAATCAAGGACAGATTCATAATGAGGACACACTGAAGAGTTGTAAAATAAAGAGCTATCCAGTAAAGTGGTAGATAATTTTTACCACCACAACTCCAGGCCCCATCCTATTATGCAACCCATGACTGCAGGCATGAAAAATCTGCTAGGAAATTCTTGAACAAGCAAGCAGCCCCAGATGCTTATCAAGGCAGGAACTCTCAGTGCCAGGGACCCTCCCCCTGCCATGGATAAATACTCATTACTCAAACAGTACAGATTTGTCTGTTCTCTGCTATGCAAAGTGGGGCATGTGGAGCTGCCATCTACCAACCCTGACCAGAGCAGTTAGGCTCCCCAGGAGGAGACAGGACACAATGGGATCTCTTCCCTTGCTATTTTGGACCCTTTGTGTTGTGTGAGTAATAAAGTGGTCATTTGCTTCAAGTTTCTGTTGTGCCTGAGCCTATGTTCCCATAATGCACTGTGTAGCAACTCACTCCACATCCCTGGCAGATCATAAAGCAAGTTCATATTTGTTATCTAATTGCATCCTCATAAAAACTCTGAGAATCAGTTGGGAGTATCATCCCTTCTTACAAACAAGGAAAATGAGGTGTAGAGTGATAAAGTTGCTTCCCTTGGTTGCACAGCAAAAAAGTGGTAAGTGAGGAATCCAAATACTTCTAAGACTACGTTCTGTAGCCATTTCCCATTACACCAGTCCATGCACACTCTTTAAAAGGCTTTGCAGGGAATGGAGCCTATTTATTTCCTAGAACTTTTGTCTGTTTCTCTTAGCTGGGGTTCTGCACCAAAGTGGCTAATAACTTTCAGGTTGGTGCAGCTGCTGAATTCAAGATAATCTGAGATTTGTAATGTGTGCTTACTAGGGAAATATCTTCACATTAAATTGCAGATAAATTGCTCAGTGTTTTGATTAAAAGTGATTCAGAGCACAACTTTGTTGAGACTGATTGAAAAAAAAACATTCTGCTGGTAGGAGGAAATCTGGTGGTAAATGAACCTGACTGATGACTTTTGAAAATTTTTTATCAGTGGGGCTGTACATATTTAAATTATTAGAGTACATTCCTCAAGAATGAGCTTAGTGTGGCAGGAATAGAGGAGATGGACATTCTTTAAGCAGTTGAGATCTAGCTTAGATAGAAGGAAGATCTTCCCAATGGGTGTTAAGGAGACCTTCCTGGATGGGTTTTCCACACTATTTGTGGCTCCAAAAGAGAAAGAGTAAAGAAAGGAGGGAGTCTCTTCAAGGCCAGCCATTACAGACACAAGCCTGGATGTAGCAAACAATTATCACTGCCAGAACTGGGGATTGACATCTAAAGGCAGAAAGTAAATGTTTTGGGGAAAGTCAAAATTATCTGTTGCCAGTTGCCTGACACATAAGGAAAACTGAGAGGGACAGATTGTTTGCATTCAGAAAATGGGACACTTGGGAATGACAACTGTATGCAGACTTAATTAGGGAGGATGTAATTGTACCCTTCAATTGACAGTTCAAACACTACATATATTTTACAAGAAGTAGCAAACAGGGATCTTTTAAGGAACATAACAAAATAGCATTCCATGATACAGAAATATTTGTGAAAGAAATTATCAGCAAAAGGTTGGAAACAAGCAATGCCTTATATTTTCTGGACCTCATGTATATAAAATGAATGGAGCGATTCAAGCAATTATCTGCACACAATTGAAGTTTTCCACTCTACCTCAATTATTAGAGCTCTCAGGTGGAAATTTCTGAACCTAGATTATCACTATAATCTGGAAATCTCCATTTGCTTTGCATGGATGAATATAACCTTAGTGAAAGAATCTTTGTACTTCCTACTAAAAAACTTTTGGTCCAATCTCATCACATGAATGGCCTTTTTTAAAAATACAGGCCACATCTAGATATTCTGATTTGGTAGATTTTAATAAGGCCCTAGATATCTAAGTCTGAAAAAGCCTCCTGGTTGATTCTGATTTTTCAGCCACTGTTGAGAAGCACAAACCCACAGTGCCCTTTACTTGGAATGTGGTTCGCAGTGTTTTTTTTTTAATTAGAGAAGGTAATTTGATTAATGCAGAAAAATCATGCGTAAATACAGAGCTCACATATGCCACCTTATTATTAACACCTTTTATTGATGTGGTACATTTGTTACAACTGATAAAAGCACATTTTTATAATTGTTCTATTAACTATAGTCCACAGTTTACTTTAGGGTTCACTATTTGTGTTGTCCTATGCATATTTTTAAAATTGTATTTTAGCAAAATATATGCAACCTGCAATTTCCTCTTTTAACCACAATCAAATATATGATTCAGTATTGGTAATTATGTTTACAACATGCAACCATCACCACCACCCATTACCAAAATTTTTCCATCATCCCAAGTAGAAACTCTGTACAATTTAAGAGTTTAATTCCTCATTCCCTACCCCAACCCCCATTCCCTGGTACACCATAAATTTGCTTATTCTAATTATTTCATATCGATGAGCTCACACAATATTTGTCCTTTTTTGTCTGGCTTATTTCACTCAAAATGATGTCTTCAAGGTTCATCCATGTTGTCGCATGCATCAGAACATCATTCCTTTTGATGGCTGAATAATATTCCATTGCATAGAACACATTTTGTTTATCCATTCATCAGTTGATGGATACTTGGATTGTTTCCATCTTTTGGCAATTGTGAATAATACCATTATGAATAACAGTTTGCAAATATCTGTTTGAATCCCTGCTTTCAATTTCTTTTAGCTTTACACCTAGAAGTGGATTGCCAGCTCATATGGTAATTCTATATTTAACATTGTAAGTAACTAGCAAACTGTCTTTCATAGCAGTTGCACCATTTTACATTCTCCACATTCACTCCAAATTTTGTAATTTTGTTGTTTTTTCCTTTTTAATAGAAGTCATTCTAGTGAGTGTGAAATGATCTCTCATTATGGTTTTGATCTGCATTTCCCCAATGGCTAGTGATATTAAGCATCTTATCATGTGCATTTTGGCATTTGTATATCTTCTTTGGAGAAATGTCTGTTAAAATCTTTTGCCCATTTTTTTTTCTTGTTAAGTTGTAAGTTTTCTTTATATATATACATTTATATATTTCTTTATATATTTTGTATATTAAACCATTATCAGATATGTGGTCTCCAAATATTTTCTCAAACTGTATAGTTTGTCATTTTACTTTCATGATAAAGTCCTTTGATGCACAAAACTTTTTATTTTGATGAGATCCCATTTACCTATTTTTTTCTTCAGATGCTTGTGCTTTGAGTGAGAAATGTAAGAAACCATTGCCTAACACAAGTTCATGAAGATGTTTCCCTATATTTTATTCTAGGAGTTTTATATTATGGTTCTCACATTTAGGTCTTTGATCCATTTTGAGTTGATTTTTATATATGATGTGAGGTAGGGGGTTCACCTTAATTTTTTGCATACAGACATCTAGTTTTCCCAGCATCATTTGTTGAAGAGAATATTCTTTCCCCATTGAGTGGATTTGGCACCCTTGTCAAAAATCAGTTGGCCATAAATGTGAGAGTTAATTTCTGAATTCTCAATTTGATTCCATTGTTCTAGTATCATACTCTTTTGATTATTGTGGCTTTGCAGTCAGTTTTAAGTTCTGGAATGTGATGGTTGGTTTGAAGCTATATGCACCCCGGAAAAAATCAGGTTCTTAAATTTAATCCATTCCTGTGAGTATAGACCCATTGTAAGTAGGATCTTTTGGTGAGTAGGATCTTAAGTTAAGATGTGACCTACCTTATTCAGGGTGGATCTTAATCCTTTTACTGGAGTCCTTTAACAGAGAAGTTGACAGAAAAAAATCTCCAGAGATGGTCAGAGAGAAAAGTCAGAGAAGCTGAGAGAGAAAAGACAGAGAAGCTTTAGAGAGAAAACCCAGAGAAGCTCAGAGAGGAAACCACCAAAGCCAGAATATGGAAGCAATGAAACCTTGGAGAGAAGGGAGAGACCAGCATACATCACCATGTGCCTGGCCATATGACAGAGGAGTTGAGGATCACTGGTAGCCAGTCTTCAGGGAGAAGGTATCATCCCAATGATACCTTGATTTGGACATTTTCATGGCCTCAGAACTGTAAACTTGTAAGCTAATGACATTAGCCAATCCATTGTAAAAGTCAACCCATTTCTAGTGTATTGCATTTTGTCAGCTTTAGCAGACTAAAACATGGCAGTATGCACCCTCTTAGTTTGTTCTTCTTTTTCAAGATGGTTTTGATTATTCAGGGCACCTTACCCTTCCATATAAATTTGATGATTGGCTTTTCCATTTATGCAAAGAAGGTTGTTAGAATTTTTTTAGGATTGCATTGAATCTGCCAATTGCTGTAGGTAGACTTGACATCTTCACAATATTTAGTATTTCAATCTATGACCATGGAAGTTCCTTCCATTTATTTAGGTCTTCTTTGATTTCTTTTAGCAATGTTTTGTGGTTTTCTGTGTACTAGTTCTTTACATTCTTGGTTATATTTCTTCCTAGATATTTGATTCTTTTAATTACATTGGAAATGGAATTTCTTTTTCTTGCCTTACTGCTATGGCTAGAACTTCCAGTACAATGTTGAATAACAGTGGTGACAGTGTGCATGCTTGCCTTATTCCTGATCTTAGAGGGAAAGCTTTCAGTCTTCCACCATTAAGAATGATGTTAGGGGTGCATTTTTCATATTTGCACTTTATCATATTAAGGAAATTTACTTCTGTTCCTAGTTTTCTAAGTGTTTCCTAAGCTGGACTTCGTCAAATGCCTTTTCTGCTTCAATGGAGATGATCATGTATTTTTTTTTTCCTTCATTCTGTTAATGTGGTGTATTACCTTAATTGATTTCCAAATGTTGAACCATCCTTGCATACCTGGGATAAATCCCACTTGAAAATGGTGTGTAATTCTTTTAATGTGCTGTTTGATTCTATTTGCTAGTATTTTATTGTGGATTTCTGCACCCACATTCATAAAGGATATTGGTCTGTTATTTTCTTGTAGTGTTATTTGGCTTTAGTATGAGGGTGATGTTGGATAGGTAGTGTTCCCTCCTCTCCAAATTGTTGGAAGAGTTTGAGCAGAATTGGTGTTAATTCTTCTTAGGAAGCTTTGTGAAATTCTCCTGTGAAGCCATCTGATCCTGGGATTTTCTTTGTAAGGAGGTTTTTGATTACTGATCCAATCCCTTTACTACTGATTAGTTTGCTGAGATTTTCTATTTCTTCATGGGTGAGTGTAGTTAGTTTGTTTCTAGAAATTTGTCCATTTCATCTAGGGTTATCTAATATAGTGACATACAGTTTTTCATAGTATCCTCACAATACTTTTTATTTTGGGGATAATTGGTAGTAGTATCCCCCTTTTCATTTCTGATTTTAGTAATTTGTGTCCTCTCCCTTTTTTTCTTTGTCAGTCTAGCTAAAGGTTTGTCAATTTTATTGATCTTTTCAAAGAACTAACTATTGGGTTTGTTGCTTCTCCGTATTGTTTTTTTATTCTCTATTTCATTTATCTCCACTCTAATACTTATTCTTTCCTTTCTTCTGCTCCCTTTGTGTTTAATTTGCTCTTCTTTTTCTAGATCCTCTAGCTTTAAGCTTAGGTCTCTGATTTGAGATGTTTTGTTATGTCATGTTTTCATTTTCATTTGTCCCAAGATGTCACAATTTCTTTTGTGATTTCTTCTTTGACCCACATATTTGTGAATTTTCTATTTCTCCCTATGTTGTTGATTTCTAGCCTCATTCCATTGTGGTTGGAGATGTTACATTGTATGATTTCAGTATTTTTTAATTTATTGAGACTTGTTTTGTGACCTAATGTAGGGTCTATCCTAAATAATAATTCATGTGTACTAGAAGAGAAGAATGTATATTCTGCTGCTGTGGGGTGAAGTATTCTATATATATATATATATCAGTTCTAATTGGTTTATAGTATTATTCAAGTCTTCTCGATTGATCGAGGATTGATCAATAAGTCTCATTGATCGATCTTCCACCTACATGTTCTTTCCATTATTGAAAGTGGTGTATTAAAGTCTCCTATTATTAATGTAGGATCATCTATTTCTTCTTTCAAATCTGGCAATATTTGCTTCATATATTTTGTGGCTCTGCTGTGAATTGAACTCTTTATTGGTAAATAATGAGTCTTGTCCCTCATAAGAGTTTTTGATTTAAAGTCAATTTTATCTTATCTTGCCTACTTCAGCTCTCTTCTGGTTACTACTTGCAAGGTATATATTTTTCATCCTTTCATGAACAATATACTTATGTTTGAGTTTAAGGTGAGTCTTTTATAAGCAGCATTTTGCTGGGTCATGTTTTTTATCCATTCTGCGAATATATGCCTTTGGACTGGAGAGTTTAATCCATTTACATCTAAAGTAACTACAGATAATGCAGGACTTTCTTCTCCCATTTTGCTATTCAGTCTTTGTAAGCCTTGTACCTTTTTGACCTTCAGTTCCTCCCTTAATGCCTACTTTCATATTCATTTGATTTGTTGTATTGTACCATATTGAGTCCTGTTCTAGGTTGCAAGGCTGCGGAAAGCAGATACAATAAAATGGGTTGGCTTTTAGCAGTAGGAATTTATTAGCTTACAATTTCAAGGTTGAGAAAAATGTACAAATCAAAGCATCATCAAGTGATGCTTTCTTCCCAAGGATTGGCTACTGGAGATCCTGGACTCCTCTGTCATATGGCAAGGTACACAGAGGCAGTCTCTCCCATCTCTTCTTGGTTTCATTGCTTTCAGCTTCTTGCTTCTGTGGCTTTCTCTTTCTTTGTCTGAATTTCATTTCAATTTCACACCTTAACCTGACTTAAGATCCTACTCACCAAAAGATCTTACAATGGATCCACACCCACAGGAATGGATTCAATTTAAGAGCATAATTTTCCAGGGTACATACACTTTCAAACCATCACAAATCCATTCTCATTTCTTTCTGGGTATGTGTTTCACATGCTTTCTCTGTGGTTACCTTGTGGTTAAAATTTAACAATAATTTTTTATTTGATATCAACATTAATATCATACACATACACTGTTACTATACCCCCCACCTTTTTCTATACTTGTTACAAATTGTATCTTTGTACATTATATCCCAAACCATAGATCTATTGTTGCTTTCTATGCATTTTCATTTCAGCACTGGTAAGAAGAAAGAGAATTACATACCAAAAAATACAATACAATAATACTGGCATTTATAATTACCTTTGTGGTTACTTTTACCAGAGGTCTTTATTTCTTTATGCCACTTTGATCCATTGTATAGTGTCCTTTCCTTTCAGTCTAAAGAACTCCCTTTAGCATTGCTTGTAGGGCAAGTATAGTGGTAATGACCTCTCTCAGCTTTTGTTTATCTGGAAGTTTCTTAATCTCTCCCTCATTTTTGAAAGAAAGTCTCACTTGATATAAAATTCTTGGTTGGCAATTTTTTTCTCTCAGTACTTTAAGTATTTCATCTCACTGCCTTCTTACCTCCATTGTTTCTGATGAGAAATTGGAGGTTAGCTTGGTGGGATTCCCTTGTACATAACATGCTGCTTTTCTCTTGCAGCTTTCAGAACTCTCTCCATGTCCTTTGCATGTGACAGTTTGACTACTATGTTTCTGGGCATATTCATCTTCAAGTTTATCCTGCTGGATATTTGTTGGGCCTCTCTTGGATGTGCGTTTCCATGTGTTTTGCTAAGTTTGGGAAGTTTCTGTCATTATTTCTTTGAATAATCCTTCTGCACCTTGCTCTCTTTTCCTTCTGGGACTCACATAATGCATATATTAGTATGCTTGATGTTGTTCCACAGGTCTTTTAGGCTATCTTCACTTTTTCAAATTCTTTTTTTCTTTTTCCTCCTCAGCCTGACTCATTTCAATTGCCTAGTCTTCAAATTCATGGATTCTTTCTTCTGCTAGCTCTGATCAGTTGTTGAAACCCTCCTGGGAATTCTTCATTTCAGTTATTGTGCTCTTCCATCCACTAGTTCTGTTTGGTTCCTTTTAAAAATTTCTATCTCTTTGTTGAGATTCTCATATTGTTTATTCATTGTTTTCCTGATATCCTTTAGTTCTTTCTTCGTATTTTCCTTTATCTCCCACGTCTCTTCAAAGCTGTGCTTTCTTGATTTGGCATGTGCACAGTAAACGCATCCCTTTAACTATTTTCTGTAGTTTTGAGGAAGAGTACTGTCTTTGAGACTCCTCTGCTGCTTTTGCCTGGGGTGAGTTGGAATAATGGCCACCACCAGAGCTGGGATCCCAGCTCTCTGAAGTAGCTGATCAAAGGAGTGATCGGCAAGCAGAACATATGCCCCAGATCTTGGGTAACTGGGTCTTTATATCTCACCCTGACACCAGCAAGCTGCACCATGAACTGGGGTTGAGGACCTCACTGCTGCCTGCCATGAGGCTGGGGGATGGGGATGTGAAATTTGGTATTTACTGCAATTTAACAACCTGTTCCTCCCACTCTTCCCTGGATGCTGCACAGTGTTCTACCAGGCTCCAGAGTTTCAAATAGTTGATTCAGACAGTGCCTGCCTGTTTAATAGCTGTTCTCATGGAGGGACTGATTCCTGGTGCTTTCTACTCCACCATCTTCCCGCAATCACAGCATGCTTTTTAAACAAAATCTAGCCCTCATTTTCTTTCTTACTATTTTCTTAGCAGTGCTGAGCACCAAACCATCCCACTTATTTGGAAGTTCCATTTAAATTGATTTCTGTGTGTTAACAGGATGTTTTAATATCCACTGGATTATTTTGCACTTGGAATGAGGTGCTTTAGCATGAAATTAAGTCTCTGCAGACTCCAACCTCTAACTTACGTGATTTCAGTGTGTCATGACTCCAGTCTAGTGAGGAGAAAAACAGGAATCATTTATTCCTTTTTTTTTTTTTTTTTTTTTTACAAAGCTTACATTCTGTATTTCCTTTTTTTTTTTTTTTTTTTTCCTTATGTCCCAACTGTGTCCCTTTGAGCTTCCTCTCCTCCATACTCAGATCCCATCCAGGATCATCCTTGGCATTTAATTGTCATTGCCGATTTAGACTGTTTTTTTCTTTTTTCTTTTTTTTTCAATAGTGGAAACATATATACAGCCTAAATCTTCCCACTCCAACCCCTCCCTAGCATTCCATTAGTGGGATTAATCACATTTAGAATGTTGTAATGCTATCACCTTCCCACCATCCATTACTGGAAATTTCCGTTCACCCCAAATAGCAACCCTACACTCATTTCTTAACTCCCCATTGCCCCTTCCCCCACTTCTCATAACCCATACTCTACTTTTCATGTCTATGGTCATATTCTCTGATAATTTCTTTGTGTTTACCGTGGGGCTTAAATCTAACCTCTTAAATCTATAACAATCTTGTTTTCTTTGATACAAACTTAAGTTGGACACATAAAATATTGTTCCTATACTCCTCCATTCCCCTACCTATATGTAGTTCTTGTCAAGAATTACATATTTTACATTGAGTCCAAAACCACTGATTTGTCATCAAAGTTTATGTATTTTATATCCTGTAGGAAGTAAATAGTGGAGTTACAATTCAAAAATTATTGACTTCTATTTGTATTCCATTATGGTCAGAGAATGTGCTTTGAATATATTCAGTTGTTTTTTTTTTTTTTTTTTTTAATTTATTGAGGCTTGTTTATGTCCAAGCATATGGTCTATTCTGGAGAAAGATCCGTGATCACTAGAGAAGAATGTGTGTCCTGGTGATTTGGGATGTCATGTTCTATATATGTCTGTTAAATTTTTCTATATCTCTCTCTCTTTTCTTTGTTTCGCTGTTGGTAGGGCTCCCTTTAGTATCTAAAGTAGGGCAGGTTTTTTATTAGCAAAATCTCTCAGCATTTGTTTGTCTGTGAAAAATTTAAGCTCTCCCTCAAATTTGAAGGAGAGTTTTGCTGGATAAAGTATTCTTGGTTCAAATTTTTCTCTCTCAGAATTTTAAATATGTCATGCCACTGCCTTCTCACCTCTCTGGTGGCTGCTGAGTAGTCACTACTTAGTCTTATGTTGTTTCCTTTGTACGTGGTGAATTGCTTTTCTCTTGTTGCTTTCAGAACTTGCTCCTTCTCTTCAGTATTTGACAGTCCGATCAGAATATGTCTCAAAGTGGGTTTATTTGGATTTATTCTATTTGGAGTTTGCTGGGCATTTATGCTTTGTATATTTATATTGTGAAGAAGGTTGGGGAAGTTTTCCCCAACAATTTCTTTGAATACTCTTTCTAGACCTTTACCCTTCTCTTCCCCTTCTGGGACACCAATGAGCCTTAAATTTTATTTTCTCTATCATATCCCTGAGATCCATTTCAATTTTTTCAATTTTTTCCCTATTCTTTCTTTTGTTCTTTCATTTTCCTTTCTGTGGTCATTGAGGACACTGAGTCATTGTTCAACTTCCTCTACTCTTGTATTATGAGTATCCAGAGTCTTTTTAATTTGGCCAGCAGTTTCTTTTATTTCCATAAGATCTTCTATTTTTTTATTTACTCTTGCAATTTCTTCTTTATGCTCTTCTAGGGTCTTCTTTATGTCCTTTATATCCTGTACCATGCTCTTTTCATGTCCTTTATGTCCTGTGCCATGCTCTCATTGTTTGATTTTAGGTCTTTGATTAATTGTGCCAAGTACTGTGTCTCTTCTGATCTTTTGATTTGGGTGTTTGGATTTGGGTTCTCCATATCATCTGGTTTTCTCATATGCTTTAAGATTTTCTGTTGTTTTTGGCCTCTTGGCATTTACTTTACTTGATAGGGTTCTTTCTGGATGTAAAAAAATACCAATCTCTAATTTTTCAGATCTGCAGCTTGGTGGCATATACTTTCTCTAACTAGCCAGCAGATGGTGTCTGCGAGTCACCTATTCCCAAGTAAGTTCTCCCCAAGTTTGTCTTTGTGGTTTGTGGGGATCTGATTCTTGTGGGGTTTAATTGGTGCACTAAGTTTGGGTGTGTTGTTGGTGCTGTCCGCCCTGAATGTGGGGCGTGTGTCCGGGTGTTTAGGGAGGCAGGGGAGCTTTAATAATCAAACCTCCCAGGTGTTCCCGGAGATTTAAGGCTGTTACAAGAGTCTAAGCCTTCATTTCAGTCTTCCCACAGATTGTCTCTGCCGCTGACTCACAAGTCCTTGGTATTGGTGTAGGGTCCCTAGGATTTCTGAGCAGGTCCCGTTTCCCAGCCATGCTCTTCCAGGACCTCTGCTGAGGGAAGGCTGTGCCACATCACAAGTATGTGCTGGCCTCCAGGGAAGCCCTGGGCCACTGGGCCATGCAAAGGCATTCCCAGCCTGCTTTAAAGATGGTTGAATGGGGCATGTTAATTTCCCCCTTTTCTCACAGCTTCACCTTCCCAGCTCCAGGACAGTTAGCTGTGGGTGCACTAAAGGCCACTGTCCACAGCCGATATTGGGCCATGTGCATGATGCTGTGGGAAACACTCTTGGCACAGCTCTGGGCTATGGCTCCATCCCCGGGCAGGAGTGTCTCCAGCCCGCTGGGGAGATGGCTGCAAGGGGTGCGGTTTCTTTCTCCTTTTGGCTCCCCTCTGTTCCCCTGGCCCCGAGACAATCAGCAGCGGGTGTGGGAAGGGCTATCCTCCATGCCAGACACCGAGGCATTGGCTACAGCCTGCTCCTGCCGTGCTTCACTGTGTGGTTCTCAATGCCGTGTCTGCAGCCGCTCCCGGGTTTTTTTTTTTTTTAATAAAGAGCTAGTCCATCTCCAAACACCAACCTGCAGTTTCCCCATGCCACAGCATGACCGCCAGACTTTCAGCCAGCTTACTCACTCATTTCAGAATGCAGTCTCCCAGGTTTCACCAAATGCACTGTCCCTGTGGATTTATCAGACCTTGTCCGGCTGGTGCATCTCTGGAACTGGTGTTCTGGGTCACTTTCTGGCTTTTATCTAGTATTTTTCACGGAGGTGTTTTTTTTGCCCTGTCTCACCTAGCCACCATCTTAGGTTCCTCCTATTCTTAACCTTAAAAAATTTGACCTGCATTTCATGTTTTTTACCCCTTCAGTCTGATATTTCTGTTCTCATTAAAGAATAGAATGATCATACCATCTGAAGAAAAGAAAAATAAATAAATAAGAGGAAGGGAACATTTAGGTGCCTTCTGAGGAAATGGTGGATCATGAATAAATGATCTTGAGTGGGATTTCAATCTAACTAAAAAACAACAACTCTCTTTGCTCAGCAAAGGGCATAATATTCAACCTTTTCATGGAAGGAATTGGTATTCTTTTCAAAGCTACATGTCAAAAACCCACACACAGTGGAAACATTCCCTCTCACTGGGGATCACAGAAGAGGGAACTTGCATACCAGACTTTCTCAAAGGGTCTTTTTTCTTTGCAGCTTCAGATTTGCTCTCTGGGGATCATTGACTTAAAACCATGAAGAAGAGGGGATGAGGCCATCATACCATTTCCATTAAAACCAGTTGTCCATGGCCATTTTCCCATTTTCTTTCTCTTCCCTATTTCTCAGTAATGCTTGCATTCCAATAAAATGAGGCTTTCTGCAATAGGCAGGCAACACTGTTCTCCCTAATGCCAGTTCTTTTCAAGTGGGTGGTGGGATAACTAAGAACATTTGTTACTGGGGCATATTCTCTTCAAAACCCATTAAAATAAAGTATTCTGCCCTTTCTTCATGTGGGATAGTGTTTTTTCTATATATAATTTAATTTAATTTCTTTGGGGAGAAGACTGGAGGTCAGTTAAAAACCACAATCACTCTGTCTGCACAACTAAGTAAAAGAGAAATACAGACTTTTGCATTTAACACAAAAATTCTGTTTGATTGACCTGATATTTATCAGCTCATAAATAGTTGTAGATTGTGTTGTTGTTGTTCTTTGTTCTAATTGGCAACCTGCTGTTGCAGGTAGGCAGCCTTCTAAAGTGGCTCCCGATGATCTTTACCCACTAGGAATCATGCCTTTGTGTAATGCCCTCTCATATATGTGGGCAGGATTTGACAACTTGCTTCTAAGGAATGGAACACAGGAAAAGTGATGGAATGTCATTTCTGTAACTAGCTGACAGGAGACCATGACTTCCTTCTTGCCAGCACTGTCTCCTGTGAGATGCTCTGTGGTGAGGTTTGCATGACAAAGAACAGAGGGAGGTCTCCAACTAACAGCTCATCTGGAACCAAGGCCTCAGTCCAATGACCTGCAATGAACTGAGTTCTGCCAATAACCACAAGAGTGGTTCCTAGTTGAGCCTTGAGATGGCGGCAACCTGTGAAAGTCCCAGAGGACCCATCTAGCCACTCCCAGATTTCTGACCCCTAGAATCTGTTAAGTAATAAATGTGTGCTGTTTTAAGCTGCTAAATTTTATTTTGTTAATTTGTTACACAGCATAGATAACTAATACATATGGATTATTTTCATACACATAATCATTGAACAATAACAGACATACACTAAAGTATACAAATCACAAGAGCACACACAGGTCAGTGACTATTTATAAAGGGAACACACACATAGCCACTCAAATCAAGAAATAGAGTATCTCCAGTCTCCCAGAAGGCTTGTGTTCCTCAATTCATTAATCCCTTTTCTAAGGTAACAACCTTATAATTTCTATTACTATAGATTAATTTGCCTGTTCTTGAACTTTATGCATTTGAAATCATGCAATATATATTCTTTTGTGCCTGGCTCTTTTTCTTTCATCATTATGTTTTTTGAGGTTCATTCTTTTTGCTTCATGTAGCAGTAGTTTGTTTACTACATTTATTGCTATATACCACAAATTCTTTATCCATTCTACAGTCGTTGGAAAATTAATTTTTGTTTTTTACTATTAGAATTAATGCTGTGATGAACTTTCTTATAGGTATAGATAGATAGATAGATAGATAGATAGATAGATACAGATATATACATAAACACACACACACACATTCACTTTGCATTTCTATTGGGTATACACCTAAGAGTGGAATTCCTAGATCATGTTATGTGTAGTAGATATTACCTAATAGATTCCCAAGAGGGCTGTACCAAATACAATTCTCTCAGCAGTGTCTGAGAGTTCAGTGCCCCTCATCCCATCCACCCTTGGTATTGTCAGGTTTATTTTTAGTTTTAGCCATTCTGGGGGATATACAGTAGAATCTCATTATGGCTTAATTTGCATTTCTCCAAAAACTAATGACATTAAGCACTTTTTAATATGTTTGTTAACAATTTTAATATTTTCTTCATGAAATATCAAGCTAAATTTATGTCTTCTTTAGTAAAAATTTTCTTCTTTGGTGTAATACTAAGATTCCTTTTTGAAAATATGGATATTCAACTTACTTGGCACCATTAATGAAATGACCATTATTCGCCACTGTATTGTAGTGACATCTTTATCATAAGTCAAATGATGGGTTTGGTTCTGGATTTTCTATTTTGTTTCTGGGCTTTCTGTTCTTCTCCATTGGACTATTTTTCTATTCATATATAATTGCTACACTGTCTGAATTGCTGTAACTTTAAAATAAATCTTCATAACTTTGTAGTGTAAGTTCTTCAATTTTATAATTAGTAGTTACTCTTTATTCCTTCTTGAGTTTTCTAGCTGAGATGATTTTACTTTTGATGGAAGAATTCCCTTTAGTATTTCTCTTGGTGTGGGTATGCTGGTGATAAATATTCTATTGCTGTTTGTTGGAAAACAATTTTTTTTTTCTACTTTGACTATTTTTTTCTCAATATAAAATTCTAGCCTGGCACTTTATTTTAAAGACCCAATTCCATTGTCTCCTGGCTTCTAAAATTTCTGATGAAAAGTTAAACAAAATTTCTTTGCTGCTCCTTTAAAGGCAATGCATCTCTTTTCTCTGGCCTTCTAGACTTTGTCTTGGATTTTCAGCAGTCTTCCTCTGATGCTTAATTATGGATTTCCTTGATTTTAATTTTCTTGAAATTTCTGGAACCCCTTTAAGCGGTTTGATGACTTTCACCAGTTTTGGAAATGTATGCATATTTAAATATCAATAGTTCACAAATATTCAGATATTGCCTGTCTTATCTTCTTTCTCCTCAACTTGTGGGCTCCAAATACATGTATGTTATACCTTTTATCTCTGTCTCATTTGCCTCTGATGTTTTTTCCCGTGCATTCTCTCCTTCTCTCTTTTGCTCCAGTCTGGATATTTTCTAATGACTGATACCACAGTTCAAAAATCCTTTCTTCTGCTGGGTCTAATCTTCTGTTAAGTCCATATGAGCCCTTAATTTTAGTAATTATATTTTTTTATCTGTAGAACTTCCATTCGAGTCTTTTTTTTTACTATATGTCTGTTCAAATGCTATGTGCTTTACATTCATTATCTTATTTGAACCTCAGGAAAGTATATACTTTTTTTTTTTAGAGGAGGAAACAGAGGTTCAGAGAGATACAATAAATTACCCATTGCTTACCCAATGTTACAAAGCAAGGATTGATGATGCAAAGATTCAAATCCGAGTAGTCTGACTGAGACTGAGCTTCCGTAACAACTGCGGCCTCCTGGGCAGTGCACAGTTATGGTAATAATGGTAGCTAACACCACTATAAGATTTACTGTGTGTCAGATATTGTTCTAAGCACTTTATGTATTTTAACCTATTGAATTTTTACAATGACCTTGTGAGACAGATACTATTATTATCCCTCATTATACAGATGAGACACTGCGGTTCAAAAAAAGGAAATAGCTTGCCTAAGGTTTCACAGCTTAGAAATGTGCATCCAGTCAAGGCAATCAGCCCCCAAAGCCCAGGTAACTACTACACCAAACTGCCTCCCAGAGAAATCACTGAGAATTGACACAGAGCACAGACATAAGAGAGAGTGAATGGCAGCCCAACTCTGATCACTGAAACAGTAAGCATAGTGCTTAGAAACAGGGAGAAAAGTGCTTTGAAGGATAGAATAAGTAAAAAAATATATATGAGCTTGATAGAGGACAGGGAAGAAAAGAAAAGAAAATATGGAGGACAAGCTATATTATATAAATTCATAAATAAATACATGCTGCATACAGTTAGGCAGAGGACATTGTTTGGAGTGTGGTTTGCCCAGTCCTAATGGGGGAGGAGGGCAGGGAACACAACTGCTAATAGGACAGCAAAAGGAACCAGAGTCCTTGCAAGCTCTTAAGGTCAGGAGGTTCTGACCACTATGGTGGTGGGGAAGGTTTGGCTGATGATTGCTAGCTTTGAAAGCTAAGTATCAAGAAGGCAAAGTTGCGGTTAGGACAGTGCACAGAGGTATCCTCTGAAGCAGTGGGAATTTGAAAACTGGAACAGAGCTCACTTTGTTAACTCTGAGCTGTAATTATAAAACCACTTCCCAGGCTTCCTCAAAACACAGATATATATTTAATAAGTGTGTTGGGGAGTTTGCAAAAGGCATTTTGTTTGAAATAAACGACTTTAGGCAAAGTTTTCCTGTCAGCAGACAGGACTGCCATTTCCATTCCTACATTGTTGCATGTAAGTAAATCTCTCCTTTGATGTATTTCTCGAGCCTGGTTTGAGAGTCCTATAAATGGTGGGGATAAATAGCTTGTTTTCCAGTTTTCTTGAGACAAACCACATGAAGAACCCTGGCCCCAGCGTAGCTTCAGGGCTCCTTCTCCAGCCTGGAGAGGAAGAGCTGAAAATGAGTTGTAGTAAAAGGATTAATAAAGGAACATATCTTTACCTGTTGGTCCTCCTCAAAAGACAGAGTAGAAAGCACCCTACTTCTCTTTGGTAAAGCATTCCAGCATTTTGCATCTTTTCTACTTAGAAATACCCAAATCTAAATCTTTCTGTTATAATTGAAGCCTTTTCCTTTCTCTCTGTTCTCAGGGGAAACCCAGAACATGAAACCAGATTGCAAGTCCAAATTAGCTTCCCCTTCTAATCTCTCTCTTATTATCTTTTCCTTCATTGCCCATAGCTCTGGTTGCAAACATATCTTTATTTGTGTGTTTATTTGTCTGCTGTCTCTCTCTCTCCCCATTTATGGTCTCGTGTCCCATAGGGCAGAGAACATGTCTGTTTTGCTCACCATTGCATATCCAGAGCATTGCTCTGTACATGGTAGATAGTAGGCTCTTGACAACTCTTTGTAGAATAAATAATGTGGGAGACATTATGGTCTACAATTTTGCAGCTATCCTAGTTCTTTGTGTAGTGCCAACGCATGCGGTGGGCATTCACGGAATGTCTGTCACATGTTAGATACGTTCAGAAGTCATCATACCCTGGCATCAGCTCCCTCCATCCATCTCCAGGGATTACTCAGAACAGTACCCCAAAATTTCTCACCTGGGCTGTACCCTAAGTCCCTAGCTAGCTCCGGTTCTTCCTTATCAGTCAATTTTCCACAAATCTAATAGTTTAAACTTTTTTTTTACATAGCATATGTTATGTCCACGATAATCCATCCATATCTCACATTATCATCACTTAGTTGTACAATCCTCATCACTCTCCATTTTAAACAATTCTCATGACTCAAAACACCTCGTAGCTCTTGTTAACCCTTAATTATTTGTCCCTAGTATTTGTGCGATATCAGTAAGGTATTCCTATTAATTATATCCCTAGTATGCAATAGGTAGATTTTTCTCGTATACCCTTCTGTTTTCAACTGTCTGTGCTAGTGTCCTACCTAAGATAGTTTAAACTTTAAAAATACCACATTCTAGGCTCAATTGAGCTGTGTGATTTTGGATTAGAGTTGGAGACATGATTATGAACTCATGCTTAGCTTGAGATAGATACTGATGGATAGATATAGAAATAATTATAGATACATGTGTGTACACACGGGTTAGTATACATCTGTGTATTCCCCAGCTCTGTCTGCTGAGAAGGCCTAGAAGCAGTTACACCCCAGTATCAATGAGCACCACTCCCCGATCTTGGTTTTAATACCATTCTCCAAAAAAAATGAATCAGGGCTCCTTGGATACATGGCTGATCCTAGGACTTGGGCAGAGAATACACAAGATGAGCCTGGAGCATCGTGTTGTGTCAGGAAATAAGGATGTGCCCGAAAACAAAATGAGGTGGGCGTGTCAAAGGGTCACAGGAGCCTACTGAAAGAGCAGTCAAAGGCCAAAGGTGGAACAATTTGAGCAACTAATAAATAAAATAGCATTGGATTGCAAACCAGAACATAAAATAAATATCCATGAGTCTATTCTCTAAATAAATGATGGAAAAATTAAATAGAGAAGAGCCAAATATCCTGTACAGATTTCCAAATAATGTGTACAGGTACTCTGCTCTCAAGGAGCTGGAGTATAACTCCCTACTCCTTTAGTGTGTGCTATGCTCAGTGACTTGCTTCTAAGGAATACAGTACAGAAAAAAAAAAGAACAGTAGTTTTACAGTGGAGAAACCTGGAAAAATGCTACCTGAGCCAGATGATCAAATTAACATCATTTTCAGAAACTAGGATACAGGTTACAAGCGGCTGGGGTAGGGCTGGGGAATGGGAAGTTAACTCTTAATTGGTACAGAGTTACAGAGTTTCTGTTTGGGGTAATGGAAAAGTTTCAGTAATGGATGGTTGTGATTGTGAATATAATCAACACCACTGAATTGTTTATTTGAAAATGGTTAAAATGGGAAATTTTAGGTTGTATATATGTTACCAGAAAAAAAACAAACATAGAACTGTACAACACAAAGAGTGAACCCTAATGTAAACTATCGACTATAGTTAACAGTATAATTATAATAATTTTCTTTCACCAATTGTAACTAAGGAACCAAACTATTGCAAAATGTTGATATTAGGGAAAGTGCATTTGTGAGGGGAGGATATGTGGGAGCTATGTCCTTTCTGCATGATTTTCTGTAAAACTACAACTGCGCTAACAAAAATAGTAGGAAAAAAAGCATATTCTTCTAAATTAACATCATCAAGGATGTTATATTTATAGTAGGTACCCTTGAAACTATGTGATGAGAATAGCACTCGACCTCTGTGGTCTTTCTCCCCAAAACCCATAATCCCAGCCCAGCCATGAGAAAAATACCAGACAGATCCCAATTTAGGGACATTGTACAAAATACATGACTAGTACTCCTCAAAATTGTGAAAGTCATCAAAAACAAAGAAAATCTGAGAAATTGTCACAGTCTAGAGGAGTCTAAATGCAATGTGGTATCCTTGAAGGGAACTTGAAAAAGAAAAAGGACATTATGGAAAAACTCATGAAATGTGAATAAAGTATAGGGTTTAGTTAATAACACATTGATATTGCTGCATTAGCTGTTATGTGCTATAGCAATGCTCCATGATAGCAGTAGAGGAAACTGGCTGCAGGATATGTGGAAACTGTACTCTCTTTGCAACTTTTCTATAAATCTAAAACTATTCTAAAATTAAAAGTATTTAAAAATATTTTAAAAGGCAACAATACCAAAAAGAAAAAAAAAAAAACAAACAAACCACCTTTATTTGCCACATCTAACTCCACTGGAAATGATGAGTAAGTCATGGAGCTCTGGTTCAACTCAGGTCTGTCTAGAGCCCATGTCTATACTTTCTCTACTTCAGCATGCGTGACTGAGAAGAAATGGATGATGCAGGCCAATCACAAATCAGACACAGAAAGGAGCCTCCAACCACACAAACCCCTGCTGGAAGTTGCATTTGATATTGATTCTAAGAAATATGATAGAATAGATTGTCAAAGAATGATCTGTCAAGACCTGGAAAAGAAAGAAATGTGCCAGGCTTACATTCATCTGCTTTAATGGGTGCTTCTTAAGTCTCGTCTCTGTATACAACATTTTTAATCCATTATCGAATTTGAATCACAGGAACCCTGTGAGTAAGGTTTTTCTATCCCTATTTTCTGGGTGACATTTCTCACAAAAATGAAAAAACTGAGCTGGGTTTAGCACAAAATGACATTCATTCATTCATTCTTTCATTCAAAAAGTATGTACTGAGCACCAGGGTTCAGGGGACACAGCAGTGAATAAAATGAAATGTGGGCCTAATTTTGTGGAGCTTCCATTCCAGTGTGTTTGCTGAAAATAAACAGAAATAAATATAACACAAATTTATCAGGTGATGATATGTGCTGTAACAATAAATGAGATTAGGGACATAGAGAATGGCAGGTGGTGCTACTTAAAGGGGTGGTCAAGGAAGGCCTCTGTGATAAGGTGCCGTTTCGGTAGAGACAGAAGGCAGTGAGGGAGCAGGCTATGTGGATTTCATGGGGTGTAAGTTCCAGGTGGAGGGTACAGACAAAGCAAAGTCCTGAAGTGGCAGCATGTCTGTGACGTTCAAAGAACAGTAAGCAAGGAGGCCAGTAAGTCGGGGAAGGGAAGTAGGAGATGAGGTTGTGGAGAATCAGGCTGGGAGTGGGGGCTGGGGAAGGTCTTCGCTTCAGGCTGGGGATGAGAGTTCTGGATCTCATCCTGAGTGAGATGGGAAGCTGTTGGAAGTCTGGGCAGTAGCATAATCTGACTTTCATTCTAAAAGGGTCCCTTTGGCTGCTGTGTGCAGTAAGACCTTTGGGAGACAATTGTAGGAGTAGTCTAGGTGAGAAATAGTTGAAGTAATACAAGCTAGGAGTTGAGTTAGCAATGGAGAGAGTGAAAGATGGTTAGACTCTGGGTATGCCTTGACAGTACATCACCAGGATTTGATCATAGATTGGATCTGCAGAGCAAGAGAAATGTGAGTCAAGGATGTTTCCAAGGAGTTTTGCCAGAGCAACTGGGTGAAGTGGGGTTACCATTTACCAAGATGGGGAACAAAGGAGAAAAAGCAGGTTTGAGAGGCACAACTAAGAGCTCTGTTTTGACGTTGTGAAAAGACAGCTCACAGTTTGCCAAATTTGTACTCCTTTCATTTGGTGGAGTTCTATAAGGGAAATGCTATTACTCCCAGCCAGAGCCTACCTTTGCATTTTGGTCTAACCATGTGGCCATTTCCCCAATGACATGTGAGTGTAAATTATGTATACTTCTTAATGGACAAGGCCTTTAAGGAACATATGTGTCTTCTCCATACTGTCTTTCCCCTTTCCTTGGCTTGATGCTGAGGACACTGGGGCTGTAAGGAATGGTGAGCCACAAGCCAGAATGAGCTTGGTTCCCTGAATCACCACGTGGGAGAAAGCCCCCCATCAGTCCAAGGACACATGCATTAAACAGTTACATGAACCAGACATAAAATTCTGCTGTGTTAAGACACAGATGTTTTGGGTTTCTTCTTTTCCTTTCCCTTCCCCTTTCCCTTTCCCTTCCCCTCCTCCTCCTCCTTCTTCTCCTTTTCCTAAGATATTGTGCCAGTTTGGATGTATTATGTCCCCCCAAATGCCATTATCTTTGATGCAATCTTGTGGGGGCAGATGTATTAGTTTTGATTAGATTAGAATCCTTTGAGTGTGTCCATGGAGATGTGACTCAATCAACTGTGAGTGAAACATTTGATTGGATAATTTCCATGGAGTTGTTACCCTGCCCATTCAGGGTGGGTGTTAATTGGCTCATTGGAGTTGTATAAAGGAATTCACAGACAGAAGGACCTCAGAGCAACTGAGAGTGACATTTTGGAGGAGCTGCAACTTACAGAGACATTTTTGGAGAACACAACACAGGAGCAAGCAGATGCCTAGAGAGAATGTCATGGGAAAAAGCCATTTTGAAACCAGAACTCCAGAGCAGATGCCAGCCTTCCAAGCTAACAGGTTTTCCAGACACCAATGGCCATCCTCCAGTGAAGGTACCTGATTGTTGATACCTTACCTTGGACACTTTATGGCCTTAAGACTGTAGCTATGTAACCAAATAAACCCCTTTTATAAAAGCCAATCCATTTCTGGTGTTTTGCAAAAGAGCAGCATTAGCAAACCAGAACAGACAGCTAGAATTAATCTAACTAGTATAGATACTAATATTGAGATAATAAACATACAAGTGGAGGTGTCAAGTTGGCAGTTATATACAAGTAAGGTGGCCATAGAACTGAACTGGACATTGCCCCAAATTTCACAGCCAGAAGCTGACAGAATTACAAGTTCTGACCATACCATAGATGCCTCAGTTTCTTTCTTTTATGGGGTTATTACCAGACAGTTATTTCAGGGAAATTTCGTAGAAGCTGTAGCATAACTGAGCTCTAAAGAATATCACAAGGTCTTTTGTGAGAGTCTAGGAAATAAGAGAGATGGGTTTTGTCATGAGGACATTTAATGGCAGCAACTGGTCAAAATCCAGGACATAAAGAATCCTAACTGACCAACTGGTGTCGTGACAGGTATTTCTGGTGCCATGTTTGGGGGCTGTGGGCAGATCCTTTTCCTTTTAATGTATTTACCAGTGTCTTGAATGGAGATACAGAAGATAACCTCATCACTTGTACAGATAACAGGGAGCCAAAAAGCAGGGTAGCAGGATTAAAATATAAAACAATTGAACTGATTTTAGCAGCAGTCTGAATCTAACAAAATGAAATTGAACAGAGATAAATATAAAGACTTGGCTCCAAAGGACAGATGCTCAAATACAGGAAAGCTTAGCAGAAACAAGTGGGAAAAAAAATCAAGGGAGTTTAGATACCAGTTAATGCAATAAGAGCAAATACAAAAAGTGGCTACATAAAAAGTTTTGCCACCCTAATCCACTCTAACAGCATAACATGCTTATACAGGAAGAGGATACTTTTTTTTTATTCTGTACTTCACAGATTATTCTGGAGTCATTGAGGACTATGTATCCATCATTAAATATTTCAAGTATAGAAAATACTAATATATAATGTAAATGTATGTTTTGAATGACATCTGTTTTGCATGTCACATTTTAAATGGAATATAAACTAAAGAGTTAAAAGTATAAAAATAATATGTAATAATTTTTGAACATTTAGTACATGCCAAGTATCATTCTATGCTTTTTTACCTGCATTTTCTCATTTAACCTACCTAGTCACTTATAAGATAAGCATTATAATTATCCTCTAGTTTACACACGAGAAGAGTGAGGTTCTGGAAAATTGAATAATTTACCCAAAGCCACACAACTAATAATAGATATAAACCAAGATTCAAATTCAGGCCAACTGACCACAGGGCTCACTCCCAGGATCTGATGGCTGTTCCAAAGGAGGAAGGTTTAAACTTGGGTCCAAAGAAGAAAATGTGGATGCTACATAGAATAAAATTTCACCTAAATTAAAAGGATGATTTTCTAACAAAGAGATCTGCTCAAGCCAGTAAGGGTTGCCCTGTTGGACGGTATTATCACCATTACTTGAGGTGCTTAGTAAAGGGAGAACACAGAGGGACTGGTACAGAACTGTGCTTTCCAGACTGACTGTGGATATTTTCCAGTCATTGAATAGTGAAATTAACTTAGTGGGACACCAACAGCATTATTTTTTTTAATGAAATAGAAAAAAGTAGAATAGAAATTATTGGAAGTACTTATCAATACATAAGGTAAATAACATTTGTGAAACCTGTGATTTTGTTGTATGTATGTATGGGGTCATGTTGTAAAATGTATTTCTTGTGAATCATTAAATAAATGTGAAAGCTGTTTGCTTAAATAATTGGCTTCCAAACCTTGGTTGGTCCTTGAACCAGTGACAGTCTTTGATAAAGTCATGCCTGGTCTTCAGTGAACACAGAAAAACTAGCAGTTTAGTGATGATTCATTAAACTAAATTTATCAATTTAAACAATCAGTCATTAGTCTGAGATTTTGTCCTTTTTACTATGTCAGTGTTAAAACATCCCTTCTTTTTTAAAATGTGGGTGGTAGATTATGTTTACAAATATGGACACAGCAATACTGCCCATCCCACATGATCTTTTGCAATGTGATGCTGTTGCTCTCCCTTTGAAAGGTGGGATCTATTTTCCCTTCCCTTGAATCTTGGGTGGACCCTGCGACCTGTTTCCAGTGGAAGTGGAAGTGGTACTTCATTACTTCCAAGGCTGGGCTTTAAGAGATCTGGAGCTTCCTCTCTCATCTCATGGAACATTTCTTCTTGGAACCCAGATGCCATCAGGTGAGGAAGCCCAAGCAGTCATGTGGACAGCTCCATATGGAGGAGAAACAAGGTCCCTGGTGGACAGCTCCAGTTAGCTGCCGAGCTGACGTGTGAGTGAGGCTCCTTGTTCTGGTTTGCTAAAGCTGCAAAATACCAGAAATGGATTGACTTTTATAAAGGGGATTTATTAGGTTACAAATTTACAGTCCTAAGACCAGAAAAGTGTCCACACTAAGGCATCAACAAGGGGATACCATCACTGAAGAAAGGCCAATGGCATCCAGAACACCTCTGTCAGCTGGGAAGGCACGTGGCTGGCATCTGCTGGTCCTTTGCGCCCCAGTTCTGGTTTCAAAATGGCTTTTCCCAAAATGACTCTGGGCTTCTGTCTCTCTTAGCTTCTCTCTCTCACCCTTGCTTGTTTCTCCCAGGGCACTTCTCTCTAAGCATCTGGGAGTCCTCTCAGCTTCTCCAGGGCAAACTCTGGGCTTCATCTTTTAGCTTAGCTCTCCAAACATCTTCCTGTCTGCATCACCAAGCGTCTGGGTCTGTGTCTGCTCCTGACCTCTCTTAAGGACAACAGTAAACTAATCAAGACCCACCTTAAATGGGTGGAGTCACACCTCCATGGAAATAATCTAATCAAAAGGTCTCACTCATAGTTGGATGGGTAACATCTCCATAGAAACAACCTAATCAAAAGATCCCACCCATAATAAGTCTGCACCCATAAAATTAGATTAAAAGAACATGGCTTTTGTGGGGGACACAACGGATTCAAATCAGCACACTCATTTTGACTTTCTAGCCATCCTAAGCATCCCCATTGACATCAAGTGAGGCACATGTTCTCAGAAAACCCACAAAATGTGAGAAATAGTAAACTGCTGTTGTTATAAGCCATTAAGTTTTGGGGTGGTTTGTTATGTAGCAATAGGTAACCAAACAGATGGTGACAAGAAATCATAGCTGATTGGTCTGATTGTTTTGATGTCCATCTTTAGCAAAATTTAAAATGTGGAGCCTCATGTATGTCCCCTACATTTTTTTTTTTTTTTGGCAACTTTTTGGGTTCATGAGATATGTTCCATGGGAACCCCTGGACTAGATGACCTTCATTTCAATCCTGAGGTTCTAGGAGATATCCCCTCCTTTATGAAACTTATCCAAATACTCCTCTTCACCTTGCCAGCTGTAATAAATTGTACTTACACTTGTCTTCTCATAAAGCAATGGTCTTATAACTATTTTAGTGATTCTCACACCATTGTGTAAGAATCTGCTTGGCCTCTTGGTGAACTACCTGAGTGCAGGGCCTCCAACTTATCCATCTCTGTTTCCTTGGCATCTGTCTTGGGTTGGGCACGGAGCATGTTCTCAATAACCCTTTTGAAATGGATCTTAGTTTCTTTTTTCATTCTTTTGGAACACGTCCTTATGTGATCAGGCAAAACTGCTCTTAATCATCAGCATCCTAGAGGAGCACACGTGTATAGAGCCTGTGATGCTTATCTCATGGAAATGTAATGGGAAGAGGGAGAGAAAGCATTGAGAGAAGGGACTGGAAGAGAGAACATCACCGTGCACAGACAGGGAGTAACACAGTGATAGCTGTCAAATATTTCCCCCCAAATATCAAATGTCTGCAGTCCTAGAAATAAATGGGCATAATTCTATGTCAAGGGTACGGAACTTCTTCTGCAAAGAAATGAAGCAAATGCTGAGTGGCGAGAGTCCAATTCTTTCAAACTAAAGCTTCATCTTGCGCTCCGCCAACTCTCTTCCTAACAGACTCAGCAAGGGTTAATGAAACTGCTCCGAAGCAGTTAGTAACATTGTTTATCTGTAACTTTTGTAACTTTGCCTTTTGTTCTTAAGTTTGTTTTTCAGGGCCACCTCAAAGTTACAGCTCCCACCTCCTCATGTTTATTCAGAAGAAACTTGCCTCACTGCCAGAAAAAAGTACCGTTTCTTCTTGCATTGCAGCACTTGCTAAAGCTGGTTCTGACCAAGTCCAGCTCCTGAGCATGCGCCCCGACCTAAAGTTACCTTTTCCTAATTATAAGAGTAAAAATCACACCCATCCAGCAGGCTAAACTGCCATTTTTGAACATGCATTGGAACTATGCCTACTCCACTTAAGCCTGCCCCTTAACCCATGTCACCTCACCCTATCCTAATCACTTGCCTAGATCCATCTACCCGAAACTGCATAAATATCTCAAACCTCTTCAGCTCGGGGAGATAGATCTGAGGTTTTTACCTCCAGCCTCCTTGATAAACTGCTCACAATTAACACTTTTCTCAAAATCCTTGTGGCACAGCATTGACCTCTGCATGCTTCGGGCAAGGAGCCCATTTGGGGCGTTAACGATAATGGTAACCTTGACCTTACCATTGCCTAGCCCGAAATGTTTCATCATCAGCTACATGGAATCATGTGGATTTTGAACAACTGAGTTGCCCCAGTTGCCAACTGCATGCAAAGCTATATTGATTCTACCTTTCTCTTTAATTAAAAATGATTAAAATTTTGCCACAGTTTAAAAATAACGATATTTTGTAAAACTGAAATTCTGCTGGTAAATTGCAAACCATTAAGACTCTTTCATCCTTTATTGAATGCAGGCAAAGGATCCAATGACTTGATCTAAAGTTTTAAGATACCAAGAGGAAAATCATTATGGACTGGAAAACATTTTAATTTTGTGATTTGGGTCAATATTATCAAGAGATCTGAAAATATCATTATAATGTTGCTCCCTTCACTGGAAAGGATTTTATTCATAAACAAACCAAAGAAGAGGATGAGGGAACTCATTGGGTAATACTTATTTTTTTTCTTTTTAATTAAATTCAGTTTTATTGAAATACATTCACACACCATACAATCATCCATGGTATGCAATCAACTGTCCACAGTATAACATAGTTATGCGTTCATCACCACAATCTATCTCTGAACATTTTCCTTACATAAGAAAGAACCAGAACAAGAATAGAAAATAATAGTGAAAAAAGAACACCAAATCATCCCCCCATCCCCTCCATTTGTCCTTTAGTTTTTATCCCCATTTTTCTACTCATCCATACACTAAATAAAGGGGGTGTGATCCACAAGGTCTTCACAATCACACTGTCACCCCTTGTAATCTACATTATTATATAATTGTCTTCAGGAGTCCAGAGTGCTGGGTTGGAGTTTGGTAGTTTCAGGTATTTACTTCTAGCTATTCCAATACATTAAAACCTAAGAGGTGTTATCTATATAGTGCATAAGAATGTCCATCTGAGTGACCTCTCGACTCCCTTTGAAATCTCTCAGCCACTGAAACTATTTTGTTTCATTTTGCATCCCCCTTTTGGTCAAGAAGATACTCTCAGTCCCATGATGCCGGGTCCAGATTCATCCCCGGGAGTCATACTCTGCATTGCCAGGGAGATTTACACCCCTGGGAGTCGGGTCCCACGTAGGGGGGAGGGCAGTGAGTTCACCTGTCGAGGTGGCTCAGTTAGAGAGAGAGAGGGCTACATCTGAGCAACAAAGAGGTACTCAGGGGGAGACTCTTAGGCACAATTATATGCAAGTTTAGCCTCTCCTTTGCAGTAACAAGCTTCATAAGGGCATGTCCCATGATCGAGGGCTCAGCACATCAAACCGCCAGTCCCAATGTTTGTGACAACATCAACACCAGTTCAGGTAAGGATGTCCAACACATCTGCACCTTCCCCCAGATCCTCGGGGCTGAGGAGGGGGAGGCTGTAAATATATTTTTTATTATCTGCCCAAATTACTCTGGAATATGTCACTATTTCACTCCAGCCTATACTAACCTACCGTATCTCACTTCCTATTCAAAGTTCTATGCAATTGTGGTATTTGAACTAATCGACTGTAGAGTTGTGCCATTTAGAAAATCTAGATCCTGTACCAAATAGATATCTCTTCCCTTGGTCTCATATGGAAGTTGAGGTTTTAAAACACAGTCAGTTTAGACCTTTATCCTTTGGCCTGGCTTGCCCTGGTCTTAACCAGACCTGCTTCATTCATATCACTAATTGAAGTCTGGGCTCTTTTTCAGCTTTTTTTTTTTTTTTTTTTTTTAACAGTGGCTGTATGTGCTAATACTGACATTCATATCTGCCGAGCTCTAGCTCTGAGTTTCAGGTGTCTCAGAGATATGCACTGTTCCAGAGACCAATCAGGTTATACGCTAAGGGATCAGCATCTCAAAGTTTAGAGATAGGCATTACAATTCAGGGATAGAGTTAACTGCTGTAAGAGCTTACAATCTAGGGACTATTACAATAATTATGTCCACATTAGGCTATGTTCTAAGATTCAATTCTGAGTTTACACAATGTAGTTAGTCCATATTGGTGAGGCATTAAAGCGTTTGCCATTATTTCTGGTGTACTTCACTCAAATACTGTGTACAGGATCCATTCACCTTGTTGTGTGTCTCACAGCTTCACTCCTTCTTGTAGTTGCTCAATGTTCCACTGTATGCGTACACCACAGTACACCATTCCATTCTTCAGTCAATGTACCCTTAGGTCATCTGCACCCTTTGCAAATCATGATTACTGCCTCCATGAACACCAGGTTGCAAATGTCCATTCATATCTCTGCTCTCAGTTCTTCAAATGACATACCCCATAATGAGGTTGCAGGACCTTTTGGTCCCCACATACTTAACTTCTTGTGGAACAACCACACTGACCTTCAGAAAGGCTACCCCATTCTACCTGCTCATCACAGTAGGTAGGTACATCCCTCTCACCATGTTTTCTCCAACACTTTTACTCCTATATATATATATTTTCCTACAATTTTATAGAGTTGTATTCACATACCATACATTTATCTGCAGTGTACAATCAGTTGTTCATGGTATCATCATACAGTTGTACATTTATCAACACAATCAGCACTTGAACATATTGATTACTACAAGAAAATTTTTTTTTTTTAGCAATAAGAAAAAAATGATAAAAAGGAAAATAACATGTCATACAATACAATAGTAAGGACAGCAAATAACATCACTACCAAGAATCCCATATTCCTCCCCTATATCCCCCTCTCATATACATTTAGCATTGGCATATTGCCTTTGTTACATTTAATGGAGGTATATTACAATGTTACTGTTGACCATAGACTCCAGTTTGCTTTGATTATGTTTTTTCCTGAATACCATATTTTTCAACTCTCTACATGGTTGACATTCATTTGCTTTCCCACATGCAAAAACATTTTTGTATTTGGTAATACTTATTTTTGTAATAAACCCTAGGTTTGCTTTGACTTTCTTGGATCTGATGATTCTACATTGTAAGTAGAAACATCTTTAACAAATTAGGGGCGTCATGATGGTTGACTATAGGAATTCCCTTTCCATTTGAATGAATTTTAGAAAGCACTTTCTTAAGAAGGAAAAGGGAAACATTTTCATTTTAAATGCTTAGTTCCTTGATTATTCAGTCACATATTATTTGATCTTTGGAGTTCTGATGTGCTAAAACCAGGAGTAATTTCAACACTCTGGTCCCATGAGTTTGGAGGTAAGAGTTTGCATATATATATTCAATGTTTAAATTGAGATATATTCACATACCATACAAGCATCCGAAGTGTACAATCAATTGTTCACAATATCATCATATAGTTGTGCACTCATCACCATAATCACCATCATCACCATCATCACCATAATCAATGTTTGAAATTTAATGTTTGAAAATTAATTCCAAAAAAAAGCTAAAAATAAGAATAAAAATTAAAGTAAAAAAGAGCACCCAAAACATCCCACCCCCACCCCAACCCCCATTATTCATTTACTTTTGTCCCCATTTTTCTATTCATTTTTTCAGAAACTGAATAAAGGAGTGTGAGCCACAAGGTTTTCACAATCACACGGTCATATGGTGTAAGCTATATAATTATACAATCATCTTCAAGAATCAAAGCTACTGGGTTGCAGTTCAACAGTTTCGGGTATTTCCTTCTAGCTATTCCAATACACTAAAAACTACAAAGGGATATCTATATAATGCATAAGAATAACCTCTAGAATGACCTCTTGACTCCATTTGAAATCTCTCAGCCACTGAAAGTTTATTTTGTTTCATTTCTCTTCCTCCTTTTGGTCAAGAAGGCTTTCTCAATCCCATGATGCCAGGGCCCAGCTCATCCCTGGGAGTCATGTCCCACATTGACGCAGAGATTTACACCCCTGGGCATCATGTCCCACATAGAGGGAAGGGCGGTGAGTTTACCTGCTGAGCTGGCTTAGAGAGAGGCCACATTTGAGCTACAAAAGATGTTCTCTGGGGGTGACCCTTAGGCATAATTATATTTAGCTTCTCTTTTGCAGTAACAAGCTTCCTAAGGGCAAGCCCCAAGATCGAGGGCTTGGCCTTCTAAATTGGTAGTCCCTAATGCTTGTGAGAATGTCAGTAATTCCCCAGGTGGGGAGGTTTATTATGTCCACATTTCCCCCCAGTCCCTCAAGGGGGTTTTGCCAATACATTTTTATTCTCTGTCTAAATTACTCTAGGATGTATCGGGGCTTCACACTAACCTGTACAAACCAGCCAGATCTCATTTCCTATTCAAAGTTCCATGTAATTATGGTGTTTGAACAAACCGACCATACAAGTTAAATTGTATAGTGTGCTATAGAAAATATAGATTTTGCACTGAATAAACATCTCTTTCTTAGGTCTCACACAGAAGTTGAAGCTTTAAAACATCATCAATATCATCCTTTACCCTTTAGTCTGGTTTACCTTAGTCCTAACCAAGTCCATTGCATTCGTATCTCTAAATGGAGTCTGATCTCTTTTTCAGCATCTTTAACATTTGCTGTATGGGGTAATGCTGACATTCATAGCTGCCGAACTCTGGCTCTGAGTCTTAGGTGTCACACAGATACCCAAAGTTCCAGGGACCAGGTTATACACAAAGGGCTCAGCATCTCAGAATATAGAGATAACCATTAAAACTCAGGAATAGATGCAACTGCTATAAGAACTTACAATCTAGGAACCTTTACCATAAGCCTTGCCCTGATAACCCATGCTCTCAGATTCAATTCTCAGAGTTTAGACATTATAGTTAGTCCATATCAGTGAGGTATTATCATGTTTGTCTTTTCATTTCTGGTTTATTTCACTCAACACACTGTCCTCAAGGTCCATTCACCTAGTTGCATATCTCACAACTTTATTCCTACTTACAGTTGCTCAATATTCCATTGTGTGTATACACCACAGTTCACCATTCTGTTTGCCAGTTGATGTACCTTTAGGCCACCTCCATTCATTGCAAATTGTGAATAGTCACCATAAACACCAGTGTGCAAATGTCCATTCATGCCGCTGCTCTCAGTTCTTCCAAGTATATACTCAATAACAGGGTTGTAGTACCATATGGCAATCCCATACATAGCTTCCTGTGGAACCACCACACTGCCCTCCAGTTGGGCTGCACCATTCTACTTCCCCACCAAGAGTGAACAGGTATTCCAGAACTTGTATCCCTCTGTTTATTCTTTAAATGGTTTTATTCACACCCCATATATTCCCTCCTAAGTAAACAATCAATTGTTCCCAGTATAATCACATAGTTTTGCATTTACCACCACAATCCATAAGAGGACATTTTCATTTCTCCCACAAAGATAGAGGAAGAGGGGAATAAAGAAAAAAGAAAAAGAAAAAAATTATGAATTAAAAAAAAAGAAAAATAAAATACAATAAACAGTTCATACAACAACACCAGTGCCAAGAATCCCACACCCCTCCCTTACATCCCCCTCTTATAGCCAATTAGCTTTGGTATATTGCCTTTGTTAAAATTAATGGAAGCATATTACAAAGTTACCATTAACTACAGACTCTAGTTTGCATTGACTGTATTTTTCCCCAATACCATTCCATTTTCAACACCTTGAAAAGTTGACATTTGTTTGTTCTCCTTCATGTAAAAACATTCTTATATTTGTACATTTAAGCACAATCATTGACCACTCTAGGTTTCACTGAGTTATACAGTCCCAGTCTTTATCTTCTATCTTTCCTTCTGGTGTCCTACATGACCCTATCCTTCCTCTTTCAATCATATTCACAGTCATCATTGTTCAGTGTGCTTACAATATTGTGCTACCATCACACAATATTGTGCTATCCATTTCTAGATCTATTCAATCAATCCTGTTAAACATTCTGTACTCCATCATCAAATGCCTGATCTTTACCTTCTTTCTATCTCCTGATAACCCAAGTACCCTTTTATTTACCCTTACTGCTAATCTCCATTTCTACACCTTTCTCCAAACCTCTCTCTCCTGTGTTCTTTGTAGCAATCCCTTTAGTATTTCCTGTAGAGGAGGCATCCTGTTCACAAACTCTCTCAGTTTTTGTTTATTTGTAAATATTTTTAACTCTCCCTCATTTTTGAAGGACAGTTTTGCTAGATATAGAATTCTTGGCTGTTTTTCTCTTTCAGTATCTTGAATATATCATACCTCTATCTTCTCACTTCCATAGTTTCTGCTGAGAAATCCACACATAGTCCAGCGAAGCTTCCCTTGTATGTGATGGATTGCTTTTCTCTTGCTGCTTTCAGAATTCTCTCTTTGTCTTTGACATTTGACAATCTGATTAGTAAGTGTCTTGGAGTAGGTCTATTTGGATCAGTTCTGTCTGGGGTATGCTGAGCTTCTTGAACCTGTAATTTTATGTCTTTCATAAGAGATGGGAAATTTTCATTGATCATTTCCTCTATCATTCTTTCTGCCCCTTTTCCCTTCTCTTCTCCTTCTAGGACACCAGTAACATGTATATTTGCTTGCTTCATGTTGTCATTCAGTTCCCTGAGACCCTGCTTGTATTGTTACATTCTTTTCTCTGTCTGTTCTTTTGTGTGTAGGATTTCAGATGTCCTTTCCTCTAGTTCATTAATCCTTTCTTCTTCCTCTTCAAGTCTGCTGTTGTTTGTCTCCATTTTCTTTTTTCATCTCTTCTATTGTGCCTTTCATTCCCACAAGTTCTGCCATTTGTTTTTTCAAACTTTCAAGTTCTTTCTTATGTTCACCCAATGTCTCTTTTATATCCTTCATCTCTTTTGCCACATCTTCCTTCAATTCATTGATCTGATTTTTTAATTGATTTAGCATGTTTGTTTGAACATCTTTAATTAGTTGTTTAAACTCCTGAATCTCAGTTGAGGCATTAGTTTGTTCCTTTGACTGGGCCATATTTTTGTGTTTCCTGGTGTGACATGATTTTTTTGCTGTCTAGGCATCAGATTTTCTTGATTAGTTTATTCTGGAGGTTGTTTTCTCCCTTTTACCTAGGATTTTCTTGTTGGTTGTCTTTGATCTCTATTTGTTCTTTGTTTTTCTCACTGGCCAGTTGTCAGATTGGCTCTGCCCCCCCATCTCCCCCCCCCTCAAAAAAAAAATCAGGCACCTGCAGTAGCCTGCCACAGGGATTGGAGGTAGTCACTGGGCACCCCAGCAAGTTCCCTGTGTGTGGTAAAACAAATCTGCTGGCTTCCAGTGGTGCTCTGTTTTTCTTTGCCTGCCAACAAGACCTGGGGTTGTATTAGAGCCCTGCTTTAACAGTTGGGTTGTCCATTTTTCTCAGCAAAAACAGGGCCAGGTTTCCATGCAGAGCATGTAGACCAGCTCCTGTGGTCCTAAGAAAGGGTCTGGACAGTTGCTGTAAAGGAGAGGCTAGGCCTCCCTATAATTGTGCCTAAGAGCCTCCTCCCGAATGCCTCTTTGTTGCTCAGATGTGGCCCTCTCTCTCTAGCTAAGCCAACTTGGAAGGTGAAATCACTGCCCTCCCCCCTATGTGGGATCAGACCCAGGGGAGTGAATCTCCCTGGCAATGTGGAATATGACTCCCAGGGAGGAATGTAGACCTGGCATCGTGGGACAGAGAACATCTTCTTGACCAAAAGGGGGATGTGAAAGGAAATGAAATAAGCTTCAGTGGCAGAGAGATTCCAAAAGGAGCCGAGAAGTCACTCTGGTAGGCACTCTTACGCACAATTTAGACAACCCTTTTTAGGTTCTAAAGAATCAGGGTAGCTGGTGGTGGATACCTGAAACTACCAAACTACAACCCAGAACCCATGAATCTCGAAGACAATTGTATAAAAATGTAGCTTATGAGGGGTGACAATGGGATTGGGAAAGCCATAAGGACCACACTCCACTTTGTCTAGTTTATGGATGGATGAGTAGAAAAATGGGGGAAGGAAACAAACAAACAAACAGACAAAGGTACCCAGTGTTCTTTTTTACTTCAATTGCTCTTTTTCACTTTAATTATTATTCTTGTTATTCTTGTGTGTGTGCTAATGAAGGTGTCAGGGATTGATTTAGGTGATGAATGTACAACTATGTAATGGTACTGTGAAAAATCGAATGTACGATTTGTTTCATATGACTGTGTGGTATGTGAATATATCTCAATAAAATGAAGATTTAAAAAGAAAAAAAAGGGTCTGGAGCATATTTTTAAGCATCTTAATTCCTTTGCACCTTCTGGAGTGTCCAACAGAGTGAGCTATTTGGTAACTTAAATGAGCTCATATGCTGCTTTGCCTCTGAGCCCAAGCTGCATCTTCACGGGTGAGCTGAAACTGCAAGATTCTCATGCCCTCACTTTGCCAGCCAAAATCTGGCGTGATGTGAGGCTCCACCTGTAGCAAAGTACTCCCTCAGTGACCCAGTAGTCCAGCTGTCCCCCAGGCAAGGAAATGGCCACCAGCTGCTGCTTCCCTCAAGGGTAGGGAAGGACTTTTAGATCCAGGGCTGGAAACCCAGTCTCTGTCCATGTTTTCTCAATCTCTTTGTCCCTCACTCATCTGGGCCTTGAAATGTCCTCCCCTGTCCCCTGGGTCCTCAAACAGTGGGAGTACATCTCACTGCTGAGAGAGATTTTGTAGACTGTGTCCCTGGTGGGAGGGGTCCTGTCTGCTGATTCTGTGCCTTTCCCACACTGAGACCAAGTGAAGGGGAGGGGAGAGGACTGGCTGGTCCAGGACAGAAAATTCCCACCTGATATTTCTTCTCTTTCTTCAATTTGGCATTTACAGGGTCCTTCTCCAGTCTATATCCTCCTCCAGAGTTTCAAACAATTCAGAATTCTCCTTTCCTTCATTGACTCTCTGGAGAGAACTTTCCATTTGCTGTTTATGTCACCATTTTGATGACATCACTCCCTCCTGCAAATATATTTTTAAAGATATTCTATAATTGTGCATAAATTCTGACCTAGCTCAGAATAACTATTATTCATTATCAGGTAAATACCATTGTTTTTTGTTATTATTCTTTTGGTCAGGTGACACTTAAATATGTTTTATATTGAAGTTGGTATTCAATATAAAACATTTTTATTCAATATTGTATTGAAAAAATAATTCCTGAAGGGATGAAAATTCCTAAAATGACATCTGCTATGGAGTGGGCACTGAGAAGTTTCTGTAGGGGAGTGATAAATAAAATTCATGCATGGAAAAGGCAAGTGTTTTACAGTTTTCAGACCAAAAAGAGCTCATGTAACATTCTCCTGTGACTTGGAAATGGCCGGCAGAATTCACAACTGTTGAAAGAGAAATTCTCCATTGGGAATTAGTAGTTAGTAACTGCCAGGTCCAGTCAACCATTGTTTTCACAATCACTAAGCACTGACTAGAGAAGCCTTCTAGAACCACAGCCCCTCAAAGTCCTTGGCATCTTCCCAGCTCCTCCTCCCAGGTCCTGTAACTCCTCTGTTCACCAACCTCTCTTTGGTTCCTGCCCTTGCTTCTCTCAGACCCTGGCCCTTGCTGCCATCAGACTCCTTATACATGCAGTGTCTTCACAAATGCTGAACTCACCCAGTCCCACCTTCACAGGGTATTAGAAGTTGGGTTCTGTAGGAGGGTCACTGGCCACTAAGTTTTACCTGGATCCTTTTCAAGTGCAGACCCTCCCTCCCAACGCCATTCCCTATCCTTCAGCACCCCCTGTTCTGGCTGTTTCATTGATCCCCCTTAGAGGCCCAGAAATCATAGGATTCAGTCCAAGCTCCATACCCCGGCAGTGCCAACCACAAGGAAGGCTTCCAGTGCTCCAGTGCAGCCTCTTAGATCCCTAACCTCTTAGATCTCTCAGCTCTGACTCCTCATCCTAGATACCTGCTTGGAGGGACCTATCCTCTCACCCTCAAGGCATCATTTGCATGATATAAGAATTATCATTAGAACATATTTAAAGTTCTAGATTCTTCAGCATCATGTGGTCATTCAGCTTCATCCACCCTCACCCACCAGATCTCCTCCATCCCAGCATTCACTCCTATGCCCAGATGCCAGCCCCTGCAACTGTGGTGTATGCATCTCAGGTGAAAAAAAGCTATGAGTGAACTTGAGGCAAATGTGGGCAGTGGTAATCGACTAGGATAAAGATGTGGAGTTGGATTATAAGAAGGATGTTCAAGATTAAATGAATAAAGACAGACATGATAAATGATTTGGATTTTAAATGTCTCCCAGAATAGACCATTACAGAATAGCATTCCTTTCTGGACTAAGACAAGCCACTGAATAGCTTAGTGAAAAGAGATTTGGGCCCCAGACAAGGGAAGTGTAGGAGACAGATAGGATATAATTATGATAAGATTTTTAAATTACAGTAAATGCAGGGTCAACCTAGGATAATTTCCCACAATGTCCCTATACCACAGAAGCAACTCTACAGGCAAGAGAGATGCAATAATAAAACGTCCATGGTCAAGGGTGATTCTGCTTTTCGCTCAAAGCCCAGAAAAGAGCAGAGTCTAAATAAAAGAAGAGTGACTCAGAGACGCTAGAGCTGTGCTTCCCAACAGCTGACCCTGGGCAAGGGCCAGGCTGGTTGCATGGGTTGACCTAGGGTGCTTTTAAAAACAGGAATTTCTGGGCTCCATCTCCAGAGATTCACATTCAAGAGGTCTGGGCTAAGAGCCACAAATACAGAGTTCAGTGACTAAAGTCTCCTGCTGGATTGTTGACTCTGTCTCAGAAAATCCACAGGATGAAACTACATGGAGCAAAAGCCACGATGTGTAGGTGGCGTGAGTGTGAGGACGTTCATCATTGGAGCAAGGAGAGACTGTCTGAAGACATAGAGAAGAAATGAACACTGATGAGCAGGCCTGGGATCAGCTGAAGAGTGGCAGGGAAGGTGTGAAACTTGCATCAGAAAAGAAAACAAAGACCATCAGAAAACATGGGAATTAAATGAGGCAGCTGCTAACAAGATATTAAAGATGTTGGTGAAAGATAGCCTGGCAACAGAGCTGGTGCGACTGAACCATGTGGTCCTCTCCTTCACTGTTCTCAGCCCACTTGCTGCATGAGTGCACTCCCTGACTCCCCACACACTCGGCCTCTACCTCCCTCACTGACACCGCATGTTCTAGTTCCCAAATCCATTTGCCACTGTTCAGTCCTCATTCTCACTGGAATGAGTTTGGTAAAAGAATGTGTGTTTCCACTGAAGTGTATACTTGAAAGTGGCTAAAATGGGAAATTTTATGTTGTACATATGTTACCATTTTTAAAAAACCTATAGAACTATGAAACACAAAGAGTGAACCCTAACCACTATGGATTTTGGTTAATATATTTATCATAATATTGGTTCATCAATTGTAACAAATGTACCGCATGAATGCAAAATGTAATAAAATAATGGGAAAAATTGTGTGGGAGGGGGTAGGTTATGAAGAAACTGTACTTTCTGCATAATTTTTCTGTAAATCTAAATGGCTCTAAAAAATGAACAAATTAATTTAAAAACTGTTGGTAGGGAGGGAGGGAGGAAGGAGGGAAGGAGGGATGGAAGGAAGGGGGAGGGAAGGAGAGAGGGAGGAAGGAAGGAAGGGTGTGTTTTGGAGCTAGCCTGCCCTGGGTTCAAATCTTGATTTGGTCCCTTGCTAGTTATTCTTCTCTCAGGGAGGTTACTTGAGCTCAGACTCCTCTTCTATTGAGAGGTTTAAAACCCACTGTACTGGACACTTAATAAATTGTCACTGTTGTTCTCATTTACCTTTCTGCTGGCTTACATGACACTCTTCTTCCTTGAAACATTTTCTCACCTTGCTCTCCTTAACACTGCGCCATCTGCTTTTCACTTCTATTCATGTGGTGGCCCCGGTAACTGCTGCTGGCCGTCTCATGTCCGTGAGGAAAGCCAGCCTTACTCAGCCATCAGTGCTGCAGTTTCAGGGTGGGCATGTCGGGAATATGGAAGGAATCCGGGTCTCATCTCACATAGTTGAGCCACTAAATCAACCAGCCCTGAAGACTGATCTCTCTCTGGACTTTATATGTGATGACACATTTTATTTATTGTTATTGTTTAAGTTTGAGTGAGGCTTCCTACGAGGCACAGAACATTTTATGGAGCACTCATTCCAAGATCCAGAAGTGTAACCTACTATATTTCTCTCTCACAGGGAATATGACTGTATTAGTATTTCTGACAGGTCCTGTGGGGAAGATATCAGTTTACTTTAGCTTAACCCCTTAAACACTTAAACTCCCCTCCCTCCTTTTTAAATGTCACACTTATTGACATCATTTTGAGAAATGCTGAAATAAATGTCATTCTCTTGTCTGAAATATCCTTCACACTTATTTCCACCTCTTCGAATCCTGCTCATTTTTCAAATTCCAAATCTCTGGGAACAGGCCAATGTAAGTCTCTGGGAAAGGGCCACCTAAGATGTGCGTGGGCTCTCTCTTTAGAACAACCATTCCAGTTATAATTTGTGTTGCTTGTTCAGCATCTGCAATCCTTGTACCATTGTTTCATTGTGTGTCTATGTGTTGGATCTTCTGAAGAGCTAATCTGAGATTGGTCCAGTCTGAAGCCTTCTTGGGCCCAGAACACTGACTTGAGGATCTGCCCAATAACCCAATCTGCTTCTTTTATTTCCATCACTTATCATGGTAAAATACTAGGGTTATGTCCTAGTATGCTCTCTTAACCTATGCTTGGGCACATTGTGTGAGCGTCCTCTTCACAGGCTACAGCAGGAACTGTTCTAACCCCTGGAATCCAGCAGTGAGAAGGAAGAGGCCCCAGGCTGTGCCATCCTGCCTTAGCAGCGGGGAGAACTGAGTTAGAGAAAGCGGCCTTCTAGTGCAGATGCATTCCAGGTAAGCGTTAGCTAGGCTTTGCATCAATTTGAGGAGCAAGGGATGAGATAAATTCAGAAGTCTCTTTAAACGCTGTGGCAAAATACTTGGTAATGGACATGGATGTGCTGAGAAATGACTCCATGGCTGGAGCATGAGGGAGAGCCAACCAGCAAAAAGTTCTGTTTTATTCCCGTTTGGGTTGAGATGAGGAGAAGGTTACTAAAACCCTAGCTACCCTTCCAGCCATAGTTCAAATCCCACCTCCTTCCCAAAGCTACTGTAGTTACATCAGCTATTGGTGATCTCACCTCTACAACCCAGTTCCATCAGCCTCCAAGTTCCTGTTTCCCACAGCACAATGCTTTGTACTGCAGCTACACAGACATAGGCTTTATCTGCTCCACTAGATTGAAAGTTCCTCAGGCTGGGCTATGCCTTTGTGTAGTGTGATGGGTAAAATGCAGCTCTAGGGCCAGATCACCTGGATTTGTATCACAGAGAAATCCCGTAATAGATTTCTGTCCATGGGCAAGTTAGCTTATCTGATTATCAGTTTTTTCCTCTGTAAATTGAAATAATAATAATAACACCTACTTTGTAGGGGGACTTGTGAGGATTAAATGAGAAATGCATGCAATGTGCTACCACAATGATTAGTAGTCACTCAATAAATCTTAGCTACCATCACCTTTTGCAATAGAGAAATAATCTAGCATCTGACAAGTGACTAAAATAATGAGTGCTCAAGAAAACATTTCTTGACTAAACTGCATACATAAATGAATGAGTGAGTCTCTCCCAAGGCACCTCATAGATGGAAGTTACACAGGACAAGACTCAGGGTCTCAAGGGCACAGAATGGAATCAGAAATGGCCAAAGGTCACAACTCTAAAATTCCCAGCCTGAAATTGGCTCCTCACCATGTAATGATTCTGCAGAATTTTATTTGGTTTCTTTTCTTTTAATTTTATTATGTCCCAAAGTCATGAGCCTTTTGGGGCTTTGCGGAAGACCACCCCAGAGTTTTATAACACAAGGCTTTGTTGGAGAAATTTTCTGTAGATTTCCCCTCTCAAGCATTTGAGAGGAGCCCTCCATGAATTTGGCTCCCAATGCATACTGCGTTTCCTGTGGGTTGCCAGGGGGAATAAGTATAAAGAATATATCTCATGCTTTATTGTCAAAACCATGACTTGAATGTGTCCAAAGGTGAATTCTCATTGTTCCAAGACACTAACATCTCTTCCTTCTTAGAAGACTTTCCTGAGTTTTTTATTTATAAGTTTGAAATAGTACTGCTTTCTGTAGCAAAGCATAAGCATCTGGTATGTGTTTTGTGTAAGTATCTTCTAAAGCTTCCAAATCTCTTTCAGGCCTGATCTCAAATTCAGAACTGAAGAATCTCAGGGAAAAGAAGAGGGAAGGGGACTTACAACAAGCTTAGAAGATTCTTGCAATCTTTTCAATAACCTAAAAGGTCCTTGGTATCTGCGGCGTGTTGTAAAACAGCTGGAATCTATGCAGCAAAGTTCAGATGTACTCTAACCTCCCTATTTCTCCATCAAAACAACAACAAGCAACTGGTAAAGAACTTGCACAAAACCACGCACATGGAGTGCTCACTTTCTCTGGTGTGGTCATGCAACTACATATGACCAAATGGATGACTAGATTCCATAACCCATCCTTTAGCAGCCATCCAGAAGCAGAGTTGGCAAGTTCTGAAGGGCTGCCTGATCCTCTTGTGCTGGAGGTAGGGGTGCTGAGAGGGAACTGGAATTCAAGGGGGAAAAAATGTGGGTGAGCAACTTGAAGACTTCCAGGGGGCCTTTCAGGAAATTGGAGGAATCTGCCAGTAAGTGTGCAATGGAAAATAATTAATTCCAGAAGGGAATCATCAACAGCTTGAGCCAGTGCTACAACCCTACGCATATATGCATCCTCTATGTCCTTCACCTGTGGAAGTTCTGGAACACATTTTTAAGGGGAAATGAATCATGCTTTGTAGTTCTATTAGCTGAAAATGACAAAAGCAAATACTGTGATTTCCTCTTAACTGACGGACAAAGGAGGGACCTGGTTCCATTCTGTCTGTCACGGCTCTCTGTCTGGCATTGCGGTAATTTGCTGGGATCTCTGTCTCTATGTGAGGGACGCCACATCCCACTGCTGTTTCCCACCAGAGTCGGAGGTCTGTTTCCTCTTTGTCTTCCTTCTGAACCACCACTGCATGCCTTCCACCTCCCCAAATGGGCTGTCTTCCTTTATTCAACTGAAAAGATGCTTCACCAGCACCAGCGTCCTCAGATGTGGTTCGCTCGAATAGCATCCTACCAACAGCTAAACAGGAGCTGGCATCCATCAGCCCCTGACAAGCAAGTGATCTGAGAGAGACAAGAATGCTTCAGGCTTAAACAAACAATAAGAACATGCACAGATTCCAAAAGAGCATACCCAGAATTTAACAAAGACTTGTCGCCACAAAAGCCTGTGTTACTAGACTATGCTGGAGTTCTTTTGTTTTTCCTCCTGAGTTTTCCTGTAGAGGCTGTCTCTGAATGCCTTGGTCCCAAATCTATGTTCCTCTTTGCTGTAATGCCTCTTAGAAGTTAAGAGCGAGGGCTGGGCAACCCGGTAGCTTGTTAGCGTACAGCCCTAGTAGAGCCAAAGTTGTGAGTTATGCCCTATGGAATCTTCAGGCTGGGTCTCCTCCAGCCACGATGCTGGTGCCCGGACTTAGCCATGGGGGGCACTGGCGCTGCAATGCCTGGAGAAGGTCCTTAAAATCCCTTCACTCCTCTCTGCTGGGAGCTAAAGAACTCATTAAAGCTAAGCAGTAGGTATACATAGAAAGCATGTAGAGGAGAGAAATACTTGAGGGCATTAGGAAGACTTTACTGAGAAGGGGATATTTCAACTGGGCCTGGAGAAAGGCAATGGCATTTTTGTCCCATGGAGATGGAAGCAAAATACGAGCCTAAAGACCAAGACATAAAATTCTGTGCCACATTCAGGTTTTCACTTTTTTTTTTTTTTTTTTTTTTTTTTTTGAGTGGGGATTTGACTTAAATTTCAGACAGTGTAGCAGACAAAAGTATATGTTATTTCAGATCACATCAGAAGGGGAGGGAAGGTTTAGCTGTTAGGGGTAAAACAGAGAGTTTGGTTCATGTCAGCTCATTTCAGCTCTTTCTAATTTCACATTTTCTTACCTTTCTTTCTTTCTTTTCCTTCCTTCCTTCCTTCCTTCCTTCTTTCCTTCTGTCTTTCTGTCTTTTTTTTTGTCTTTCTGTCTTCGTCTTTCTGTCTTTCCTTTCTTTTTTGTATTTCTGAACCTTCAGATTTCTCTCAGATGCTATTTTTTAAATACACACTTGTTCTGGTGGGGATGGGGTGGAGGCAGGAGGGAGGGGGGGAAGACACCCAGGTTCAGGTGGGCTGTAAGGCAGGTGCTGGCTGTTCGGAAGTGTCTCCTCTGCCCGGGGTGGGAGGCCGTTCCACTCAGACAAGGAGGCCGGAGGACAAGCAGCCTCTCTTCTCTTCTCTGGGAAGGAGCATCCCACTCCCTACAGGGCCCCTTCCCACAGCCGACACTGAGCACTGCCCACGGCTGACCCTGCCCCTGATTTTCCACACTGCACCACTGGGTCTCCAGAGGGAAGGGAAGGAGGCAAAGGGAGAGAAAAGATGTTCATGGAACGCAACCCTAGAAGGCAATTTGTGGCAAGCTGTGGCCAAATTTCCATTCGGAAGGAATATTGAGTGGAAGGGTTTTTGTGGGGAAAAGGAAAAGGGGTGGAGGGTGGTTTTCTTTAGTTTTCCAGTACAAGGGAAAGGAGGGAAAAAAGGGGGCAGGCTCCATGTGGTCATCAGCGAATGTCAGCTTTTCATCTTGCTTGTCTGTGTAAATCTGGTTTCCTGTCCTTGATCCTGACTTGCTTTACCCGTCAGGAGGCAGCTGGCTGGGTAAAGCCCTGTGTTGCTCAGCAGCCACCCAGGGCTAGGCGTGGGGGTGCGGGTGTGGGGCCACGAGGTGACCACCCTGACTCCAGTTCAGACTGCCTCCGGGTTAGCAGTGGCAGCTACAGGTCCTGTGAAAAACGCCTGGGCCGCCTCTGTTGGCTGCCCTCCAGTAGGAACCGCTCACAGGCCCGTTCCCAGGCGGCCTCCTTCCAGACAACTGGGAACACAAAATGCATTGCATTTTTTTTTTTTTTTTTTAAATCAACCTCAAAGAGATCCTTTTATGGACAGACCCGTGCCTGCCTCCTGTTTTTCAAGTTCCCTTTGAGACGCTGACCTCCCTTGGCCTGGGGAAGGCCACAGGTGACCCCTTAGAGAGTGGGAGGCTGTCAAAGCCTCTCTGTCTGCTGAGTCTCAGCTAAACCGAAGACAAATGAAGCTTTCAGCTGGAGAGGACACAGGCACCGCCTTGGGACATGTGGTTGGGTTTGGTGGTGCAACAGTGCAGCGTGACTCTCGGCCCCACAGAGAAACTGTGGCTGGTCCCTAAGCTGTGGCCACTCGTGGGTTTTGCGCCATCACATGAGCAAACGGGAGAGCAGGACACATAACTGCTCTTGAGGATAAGTTCCCTGGGTTTTGATCCAAATACACCTGGATGCATTTAGCTTAAAAACTCACCCTCAGCGGAATCTCCTTTGCTGAGGGCCGTGGAGGGGAGATTCAGAATTGGGTCAGGATTTTCAACACCAGAGACTGGATGAAAATTACTGCAACAAGAGAAAGGACTTTTCTTATAGATTATGATATCTGGGCTTTTCCATTCTTGAAGAAAGCATACGCTTGATATTTTTAATTAATTTATGAAAACGTAATTTAACAACGTAACAAGAAATGAAATGGGTGAAATGCAATGAAATTCAAAATTGGCTCCAGCTACCACCCAAATGTCAGCAACTTGATTTATATGTCTTAGGGAAGGAGTAACTACAATGGATCTATCTAACTGGATAACTGAAAGGTTTGGCTATTTTGGGTACAAGTGAATTAGAGTCAAGTATAATGGCTGTCTTTATTTATTTTATGTTTTAAGTGATAAAAGGAAGGAGGCTACAAGAATGCTGGATTCTTTTTTCTGCTATGAAGACTTGGGAGAGATGAATCACTTGTGCCCTTTCAAGTATTTTTCTTCTGTTTTATTTTAGCCTTATTCATTTATATATATATTTAATTAATTTAACATTAAACTAACCCTTCAACTGGTGTTTTAAAGCCAGGAGAATATAACAGTAGTGGCCAGAAGGGGCTTTAATCTACCAGGCCTAAGAAGAAAATGGAAATGGTATCCTATATGCAGTTCTCATTGACTGTCCAATTTAGTCATGTATTATTTCCCTTGATCCAAGAACCTGACACAGCAAGTACACAACCCATATTTTACAAATGACAGTGAAGAGAAATGGGAGCGTGGAGATGGACAGAAACGACTGGAGATGCAAAAGATATTTCTGCAGTGGATGGGTCTCTCACTGGACACTCGAGTGTTTAAAAGTAGGGGCTCTGACACTTGTTCCTGGATCCCCTGCCTGGAGCACAAACCGGGGGCACAGAAGATGCTCAGGTACAGTGGGAAGTGTTCTCCACCATGAGAGAGACAGTCGGGCAAATTAGAGACCTTTGGGGAGACTGTTTCTTTCCTTGTTATGGGTTAAACTCTAAGGATTAGTGCTTACCCTTGGTAAATGTGAGTGTGTATGTGTCTGTGAAAGAGAAAGAGAGAGCAGCAAGAGAATGATCTAGCAGACATCCCCGAAGCAACTGGAAAATTAAGAGGCAGGAGTCTAACCCACAGTGATAGGAAGATCTCAAAGGGGTCAGAGCTTGGATTGCCCCCATCCTGGTCTGTCCTACAGACATCCCCAGGGCATTATTTTAGGCTAAGAATTCGGGCTCGGGGAATGAGGGAGGGAAATCTGGGTTTAACTCACAGGAGATGGAGTTCGCCCAGCCTGGAGGAGGACCCACGCTGTCGGGCCGTGAGCCGAGGGGTGGCGGAACAAGGCTGGGACCAGAGCACTTCAGAAGGGACCTGACAAACGATGTTATCTCTGCTGAGCTTTCCCTTTGGAACATTGGTACATACAGGTTTCAATTTGTTCCTCCTAAACTGAAATGCCCTTTAGTAACCCCAGAGTTTCTGCTCTTCTTCAGTCCCTTGCTTATTTCCTCCAGGGCACTTATTACCAATTGTCCTCATTTTATTTATATTTTGTTTGTTTTTAAACTGTCTCCCCAACTAGATTATGAGCACTAAGAAAGAATGTCTTTTCCACTGTCATTTCCTAGAATCTAGCTTAGTAGACACTTGCTAAATATCTGTTGATAGATGAAATGAAACTTCCACTCTCCTGCTTTCTTCCATTTTCCAGGATTTGTATTTTTATTACACAAACATTTATTTGGCACATCTACCATGTAGACTAGGTCCTGGACAGGCAGAGAAATACAAAGATGAAGCTACATGGTTTCTGATTTAAGCTTGCGAAGACAGGCAGGGCAGCAGGTAAAAACAGTGCAGTGTATGTAAAGAGAATGCCCACCTCGGACAGAGGCAAAGGGTGAGTCAAGGAAGGTTTAACAGAAAAGGAAATATTAGAGCTGGACCTTGAAGGCTGCATGGGAATCCGCAAGGTACGAAGCAGAGGGAGGACGGAGGGAGGCTTAACCCAGTGAGGTGCATTTGGAGCTGAGTGGTACGGGCATGAAATGGGTAGGGAGGCGTGGTCGGAAGTGAGGCTGGACAGATGGACAGGAGTTGGGAAATAGTCTGCTTGCTGTAGTGAAGGTCCTGGGATTTAACACTTATGAATGAAGTGTCTTGGAAGAACTTTCAGCATGTGATGAGATATGATTGGCTCTTCCAGTTAGAAGGCTTTTGCCATCAACCATAGAAGAGATGGTAAGAGTCTGAACTAAGGCAATTGCAGGCATGAACTAATTTAACATACATTTAGGAATAAATGTCCAGGAGGCAGGAGGGTTAGAGTGAATTGTAGGAGATGTGACAATGGAAGCAAGAGATTGGGGTGATGCAGAGCAAGGAGCCATGAGCCCGGAAATAGAAGCTTCTATCTCTGAGGAGTGAGTTCCAGAGAACAAAATCCACCCTGGCCAGTTGCAGCAAAAAGGGATATTTTTTTTTTCCAAAGCAGGGTATAAATGGCTTGCAGAATTCTTGAAAGGATGAAGAATCTGAATCAAGGCTGAGCTCCCAGGAATGATTCTCAGTGTCAAAACAGAAGTGGGCTGCCAAGGGAGTGGGCACAAAACTGTGAGCATATGTTGAATCTGGAAGTTGCTAGAACAGCCACAAGGTCTGCTTTAATGGGCAGCAGCAAAATGGATGCCTGTGTCCTGCTTTTCTCCCTTCTAAACTCAATTTGACATCCTCTCACACACATGTATCCAGTTGGTGAAACCTAAATAACAATCAGATTTCTCTTTTCAAGGGCATCTGGGAAATGTCATTTATTTTTAGTTTTCAAGCCCTTTCAGGACAGAAAGGCACAGGAAAAAGAGATTGGAATAGATACTGAGCAAGCAAATAGCCCGGTTATACCACAATGGTGGGCAATTAAATGTAGAGGGTAGGAGTGTGGATTTAAGAGGGAGTCTTTGGCCTGATTTAGATGACTGAGATATCAGTAACTGAGGCAGGAAAGAAAAGAGGGAGGAAAGTAATTTTAGCATTCTGCTTCAGACACACTCGGTTTCAGCTGCCTTAAGGCCACACAGGTGGAGATGCCCGGCAAGCAGCTGGAGAGACATTTCTCCAAAGTTAACATTTTGTAGGCAAAGCATAGAATTAGGAAGTGAGTAAGATCATCCAAATAGATCATCATATAAAAAGAAACTAGGGTGAATGACAGCACCTAAGGAACCAATGTTTGAGGAGAGTGTTGAGGAAGAGTGAGCAATGAGATCTAAGAACGGGGTTAGAGGGGAGACAAAACCTGAGGAGAGTGCTATTGCTGGCTCCAAAGTAGGAGAGAGTGGTAGGAATGAAGATGCTGCAAAAAAGTCATATAAGATACAGCTGACACATATGTCATTTGAATATGGCAATTAAAAAGACATTTGTAAGCAATCTTAGGAGGAACTATTTTGGTAGAATGGTGGGTGGAGAAATTATACTACAGTGGACTGAGGGGTGATTTGAAGGGGAAGAAGTATCAGCAACAGGAGTCAATGCTAACTTCAAGGCATTTGACTATGAAGGGCATGAGAGCAATGTGGCAGAAGAGGGCACTGGGGAGTAGAGAATATATTTTAATGTGGGAGAGATTTAAAAAGGCTTATAGGCTGAGAGAATGAATCCAGCAGAGAGGGAAATGTTGAGGAGGCAGAAAGAAGGGGCTCAATGGAACAAAGTTGTAGAAGAGGCAGAGTGGTAGACAGAATAATACAAAGGTGTCCATGTCCTAATCCTCAAAACACGTGAATATGTTACCTTGCATGGTTAAAGGGATTTTGCAGGTGCGATTAAGTTAAGGATCGTGAGATGGGGAGATTATTCTAGATTATCCATGTGGGCCCTATGTAATTACCAGGGTCCTTGTAAGAGGAAGGCAGGAGGATCAGAGTGAATTGCAGGAGATGTGACAATGGAAGCAAGAGATTGGGGTGATGCAGAGCAAGGAGCCATGAACCAGGGAATGCACACAGCCTTTAGAAGATGAAAAATGGCAAGGAAATGCATTCTCCTCTCAGAGCCTCTAGAAGGAACCAGCCCTGCTGACACTTTGACTTTAGCCCAGTGAAAGTGATTTGGGACTACGGAGCTCCAGAACTTTGAGAGAATATATTTGTGCTGTAAGTGACCAAGTTTGTGGTAATATGTTACAGCAGCAATAGGAAACTAATACAGACAGGAAGAGTTGAATCAAAAACAAAGTAGGGATTAGAACTGAGAAGACAGGAGAAGAAATATCTTTTACAGAGAGAGCAGGAAAGAAAGCAGAGATAGATTGGAAAGAGGATACATTTACAGATACCTGATGATGTATACATGTGCATATTTTACATTGAGCAGGGTAAGGTGGTGGCAGGGAAGATGAGCTTCTTAAAGGAAGTTGGGGAGATGAAGGACTCTCTATTTTCTCAATGACATAGTAAGATAATTTGCTGAGAGAGAGAAGAGCAGTATTATGACAGGAATCAAAAAGTAAGTAATAGAGAATAAGCATAGTAACCATGGGAAATTAGAGAAAGCCAAGGTGAGAAGACTTCCAAGCAGCATTTTAGGTAACAGATAAGTTTCTAAACAAAATAATAGTAATAATGGTATCTCCATTCTTTTACAGGTGAAAATTTTTCTTTAGCAGTTCTTAGGAGTTGGAGAAAAGGTAAATTAAAGGGTTGAGATTTAAGGTATGTAGACTGGGGTCTGTAGTGTAAGAGATTGGGCTACTGGTGAAAGTAAAGTGATTTCCAATGGTGTATAGCCTAGTGAGCTGGTTTGAAACTGTTACGGACCCCAGAAGAGCCATGATTTTTCAATCCAATCTTGTTGGGTGGAAACTTTTGATTGAGTGCCCCATATACATGTGACTCACCCAATTGTGGGTGAGACCTTTGATTAAATTATTTCGATGGAGGTGTGCATCCTGCCCATTTAGGGTGGGCCTTGATTAGTTCACTGGAGTATTTAAGAGAGTCAAGAGCCAACAGAGACGTGGATGCCTGGAGACACTTGGAGATGCAGACAGAAGGACATTTGGAGAAGTTAAGCTAAGAGAGGAAGCCCACAGTTTGCCCTGGAGAAGCTAAGAGAGGACACACACACACACACTTAGAGAGAAACACCCTGGGAGAAAGAAGCAAGGAAGCAGAGGAGCTGAGAGAGAGGAGCTAAGACAGAAGAGCAGAAACATTTTGGAGAAAGCCATTTTGAAAAACAATCCAGGCACAAAGGATGAGCAGGCACCAGCCGTGTGACTTCCCAGCTGACAGAGGTGTTCCAGATGCCAGTGGCCTTTCTTCAGTGACGGTATCCTCATGTTCATGCCTTAGTTTGGACACTTTTATGGCCTTAGAATTATAAATTTGTAACTTAATAAATCCCTTTATAAAAGTCAATCCAGGAGAACCTAAGATGGTGGCTAGGAGAGATGATAAAAAAACACCTCTGAAAAATACTAGATAAAAGCCATAAAGTGACCCAGAACACCAATTCCACAATGCACCAGCTGGACAAGGTCTGCTAAATCCTCAGGGACTGTGCACTTGGAGAAACCAGGAGTCTGCATTCTGAAACGAGTGAGTAAGCTTGCTGAATATCCAGCAGCCATGCTGTGGTGTGGGGAAACCACGGATTAGCGTTTGGAGGCGAACTAGTTCTTTTTTAGAAAACCCAAAAGTGGCTGCAGATACAGCAGTGAGAACTGCACAGTGAAGCATGGCAGGAACAGACTGTGCGAACGCCTCAGTATCTGGTGTGGAAGAAAGGCTTTCACACACCCACTGCTAATTGTTTCAGAGCGAGGAATGCAGAGGTGAGCCAAAAGGGGAAAAAAACCATGCCCCTTGCAGCCATCTTCCCAGTGGACTGGGAACGCTTCTGCCTGGCACAGGTACCACAACCCAGAGCCACACCAAAAAAACCAGTGTAACAGGAAGTGTTTCCAGCAACACACATACATGCCACAGTATTGAGAGTGGAGAGTAGCCTTTCACGCACCCACAGCTAATTGTCCCAGAGCTGGGAAGGTGGAGCCGTACCAAAAGGGGGAAATTAACACGCTCCATTCAGCCATCCTTACAGCAGGCTGGGAACACTCCTACATGGCCCAGCAGCTCAGAACCTTCCTTGAGGGACGGTGCGCACTTGTGATGTAGCACAACCTTCCCTCAGCAGGAGCCCTAGAAGGGCATGGCTTGGAATAGGGACCCACTTGGAAATCCCAGGGTCCATACACCAATACCAAAGACCTGTGGGTCAGCAGCAGAGACAATCTGTGATGAGACTGAAATGAAGGTTTAGACTCTTGCAACAGCCTTAAATCTGTAGAAACATCTGGGAGGTTTGATTATTAAAGCTGCCCTGCCTCCCTAACTGCTCAGACACACGCCCCACATTCAGGGTGGACAGCACCAACAACACACCCAAACTTGGTGCACAAGTTGGACCCCACAAGAATCAGACCCCCACACACCACAAAGACAAAGTTGGGGAGAGCTGACATGAGGGGAATAGGTGACTCGCGGACGCCATCTGCTGGTTAAAGTGTACACCACCAAGCTGGAGATCTGACAAATTACAGATTAGCCTTTGAATAATTCTACATATCCTAAAGAACCCTATCAAGTAAAGCAAATGCCAAGAGGCCAAAAACAACAGAAAATTTTAAAACGTATGAAAAAACCAGATGATATGGATAATCCAAACTCAAACACCCAAATCAAAAGATCAGAGGAGACACAGTACTTGGAGCAATTAATCAAAGAACTAAAGACAAACAATGAAAGCATGGCACAGGATATAAAGGACATGAAGAAGAGCCTAGAAGAGCATAAAGAAGAAATTTCAAAAGTAAATAAAAAAATAGATGATCTCATGGAAATGAAAGAAACTATTGACCAAATTAAAAAGATTCTGGATACTCATAGTACAAGACTAGAGGAAGCTGAACAGTGAATCAGTGACCTTGAGGACCACAGAACAGAAAATGAAAGAACAAAAGAAAGAATGGGGAAAAAAATGGAAAAAATCAAAACAGATCTCAGGGATATGATAGATAAAATAAAACGTCCAAATATAAAACTCATTGGTGTCCCAGAAGGGGAAGAGGAAGGTAAAGGTCTAGAAAGAGTATTCAAAGAAATTGTTAGGGAAAACTTCCCAAACCTTCTACACAATATAAATACACAAAGCATAAATGCCCAGTGAACTCCAAATAGAATAAATCCAAATAAACCCACTCCAAGACATATTCTGATCAGTCAAATACTGAAGGGAAGGAGCAAGTTCTGAAAGCAGCAAGAGAAAAGCAATTCACCACATACAAAGGAAACAACATAAGACTAATTAGTGACTACTCAGCGGCCACCATGGAGGCGAGAAGGCAGTGGCATGACATATTTAAAATTCTGAGAGAGAAAAATTTCCAACCAAGAATACTTTATCCAGCAAAGCTCTCTTTCAAATTTGAGGGAGAGCTTAATTTTTTCAGAGACAAACAAATGCTGAGAGATTTTGCTAATAAAAGACCTGTCCTATTTCAGATACTAAAGGAGCCCTACTGACAGAGAAACAAAGAAAGGAGAGAGATATATAGAGAAAGGTTCAGTACTAAAGAGATTCAATATTGGTTCATTAAAGGACAATAAGAGAGAGAGGGAAAAAATATGTCTGACAAACATAAACCAAAGGATAGGATGGCTGATTCAAGAAATGCTTTCACAGTAATAACATTGAATGTAAATGGATTAAAATCCCCAATTAAAAGGTATAGATTGGCAGAATGGATCAAAAAATATGAACCATTAATATGTTGCATGCAAGGGACTCATTGTAGACACAGGGACACAAAGAAATTGAAATTGAAAGAATGGAAAAATATTTCATGCAAGCTACAGCCAAAAGAAAACAGGAGTAGCAATATTAATCTCAGATAAAATAGACTTTAAATGCAAGGGTGTTATGAGAGTCAAAGAAGGCCACTACTAATACATGAGACAAACACTGGCAAAACTAAAGGAAGCAATGGATGGTTCCACAATAACTGTGGGAGACTTCAACACATCACTCTCTCCTATAGATAGATCAACCAGACAGAAGACCAATAAAGAAATTGATAACCTAAACAATCTGATAAATGAATTGGATTTAACAAACCTATGTGGAACATTACATCCCAAATCAGGATACACATTCTTCTCTAGTGATCACGGAACTTTCTCCAGAATAGACCATAGGCTGGAACATAAAACAATCCTCAATAAATTTTTAAAAAATTGAAATTATTCAAAGCACATTCTCTGACCACAATGGAATACAATTAGAAGTCAATAACCATCAGAGACTTAGAAAATTCACAAACACCTGGAGGTTAAAAATGAGGGGAGATGAAAATATTCCCAGATAATCAAAAGCCAAGGGACTTCATCACCAGTAGATCAGTCCTATAAGAAATACTAAAGACAATTGTGCAGGCTTAAAGGAAGGGACACTAAACAATTGACTGAAACCACATGAAGACATAAAGATTTCCAGTAAAGATCACCTGGTAAATATAAATACCAATACTACTGTATTTTTGATTTATAACTCCACTATTTACTTCCTACAGGATCTAAAATACATAAAGTGTAATGGTAGATCAGTGGTTTTGGACTCAATGTAAAATATGTAATTTTTGACAAGTACTACATAAAGGTGGGGGAGTGGAGGAGTAGAGGAACATAGTTTATGTGTCCTATTGAAGTTAAGTTGGTATCAAAGAAAACAATATTGTTATAGATTTAGGATGTTAAATTTAAGCCCCACAGTAAACACAAAGAAAGTATCAGAGAACATGATCATAGAGGTGAAAAGTAGAGTATGGGTTACAAGAAGTGGGAGAAGGGGCAATGGGGAGTTAATAAGAAATGAGTGTAGGGTTTCTGTTTCGGGTGAAGGGAAATTTCTAGTAATGGATGGTGGGAAGGTGATGGCATTGCAACATTGTGAATGTGATTAATCCCACTAAATGGAATGCTTGGGAGGGGTTGGAATGGGAAGATTTATGCTGTATATGTTTCCACGATTGAAAAAAAAGACAGTCTAAATAGATAATGACAATTAAATGCCAGAGGTGATCCTGGATGAGATCTAAGAATAGAGGAGAAAAGGCTCAAAAGGACATAATTGGGACATAAGAAAAAAATGAAATATGGAATGTAAGCTTTATATCAATGTTAAATTTCTTGAACTTCTTAACTACACTTAATGTGATTGCATAAATGAATATTCTTGTTCATAGGAAATGCATATGTGAATTACATTATTTGTTCAAGGATGTGTGTGACTTGCTCTCATATGTTCAGAAGACAGAGCAATAGATGATGGATGATAGATAGGGAGGGAGGGAAAGAAAGAAATGGTAAAGTGACAAAACATTAAAGTTGGTAGATTGGGGTATCGGTGGAGGGGGATTGGGTTGGGCTGGAATTCTGTGTATGGGATTTGTATTAGTTTGACAACTGTCCTGTAAGTTTGAGTTTATTGTAAAGTAAAAAAAAAAAAAATACATAAATAAATAAGGTCAATCCATTTCTGGTATTTAGCATAACAGCAGCATTAGCAAACCAGAGCACCTAGTCAGAAAGGATTTGATCAGGAGGGGATCAGTAGAGAAACAAAAGGGTCATGGAAGCAGGTGCACTGGCAGTATGAGAATGAAACAGTTGTGAACTTAGGGAAAACCAAAAAAAGAGCAGTGCATTTCTCATTCACTAGAGGTGGGGTGAGGCTTGAGAATTTGCATCTCTAATAAGTTCCCAGGTGATGCGGATGCTGCACTCTGGGAGTAGCACTTTGAGAACCACTGATCTAAGCCAATCATGGAGGTCTAATACCCCTTGTCAGTTTAGCCAAGGGCATGTGACTTACCCCGGAGAGGGGATATCTCTTGTAGGGCTTCCCAGACATGTTTTTCTATCTAATGTTCAGAGGTGTATGGGAGAAAAGAGATCCTCTTCTCTGGTGGACATAGTGACTCATGAGAGTCACAGCCGCAGCCATTTTGTGGCCATGAGGAGTGAAATTGCCAGTATGCTAAGGATGGTGAGTAGATACAGATCCATACTTAGGTTCTTGACGACATCTGTGAGCTGCTGGGCTGTTTTGTGAAACAATAGATTCTTTTGTGCTTAAGCTTCTTTTAGTTGCATTATCTGTTATATGGAGCTGAGTCTACCTAATTGAGGCAAGTATCATTTCACTCTCCTGATGGGCACAACATTTCAAGGACTGCAATATCCATTGACTGATAAAGATGGAGAAGAAAAGACACTCTATTTGCTGCCAGTGGGAAAGTGAAAAACAATAATCTTTTAAAATGTAATCTGGAAATATTTATTAAAATTAAAGGTATATAAATATCTTAAATCAGAAATCTTATTCTCTGAAATATATCTTATAGAAATAAAATAACCAATATAAAAAATACATAATTAAGGATATCTATTGTAATACTTTTTTTTATATAGTGTCAAAACAAATCTAGTATAAAAAAGGAAGAACTTGGATATACTTCAATAGGGGAATATTGATTTAATTGCGATATATCCATTTCATGGGATATTATGTAGCTTTTTAAAGGAATGAGTTAAATTCGTATCTATTGACCTGGAGAAATGGCCATAATGTATTGTTAATTATTAAAAAATACCACCTAAAACCCCAAATATTTGTTTTTGTATACACTCATAAGTGCATAAAAAAGAATGTGAAAAAATGAACACTAAGCTGTTAACACAGATTATTCCAGAGAAAGTATACAGGAAAGAGGAAAATTATGAGGGAAAAACTTTTTTGAAAAGTCTGTCATAATACTAAATGATAAAGTACAATTTGCAGAATTCTATTGATACTCTTACACCAAATATGTGAATACTGAAGCACATGGATGAGTCAATATTAGGGACAAATGAGAGTATTGATTAGATTAAGTAAAATGATTTGGAACAATTTTTTTATTCATTTTTATTGAGATATATTCACATACCATGCAGTCATACAAAGCGTATATTCAGTTGTTCATAGTAACATTATGTAGTTGTGTGTTCATCACCAGAATTAATTTTGACATTTTCATTACCACACACACAAAAGTAACAAGAATAATAATTAAAGTGAAAAATAGCAATTAAAGTAAAAAAGAACACTGGGTGCCTTTGTTTGTTTCCTTCCCCCATTTTTCTACTCATCCATCCATATACTGGACAAAGGGGACTGTGGTCCATATGGCTTTCCCAATCACATTGTCACCCCTCACAAGCTACATTTTTACACAATCGTCTTCAAGATTCATGGGTTCTGGGTTGTAGTTTGATAGTTTCAGATATTTACTGCTAGCTATTCCAATTCACTAGAACCTAAAAAGGGTTGTCTATTTTGTGCATAAGAGTGCCCACCAGAGTGACCTCTCAGCTCCTTTTGGAATCTCTCTGCCACTGAAGCTTATTTTATTTCCTTTTACATTCCCCTTTTGGTTAAGAAGATGTTCTCCATCCCACGATGCCAGGTCTAGATTCCTCCCTGGGAGTCATATGATTTGGAACAATTTTTATCTTGGATTTCAGTTATGTTAGTTATTTCACATTAAGGTAACATTAAAAAGGTAGGATATTGAAATTGAAAAGTTCAGTTGGCAACACTGAAGGTATAATGGTTGGAACTGACTGGGGAAGTGAAGTGAAGGTGAAAATCCCTGGAGGTGAGGAGATCAGAGACATTTATGTGGGGATGGAGATCGCCAAGGGTGGGAAAGATAACCCAAGCCAAAGTGTTCCATAATGAGAGGGTGACTGGGAGAGGGGTGGACCTCAGATTAAAGAAAAGATTGGAGGGTGGTATAATAAGATGGTAATGTGAGTCTAAAATGAAAAGAGTTTAAACACAAAGTTGAGAGCCTTTAAGGCAGCAAGGTGCCAGGGGCATTGTATGAAGTGGCCAAGGATGTTCAGGAACCTCTGTTGTCTCCTAGGCCCTCACTCCCTCATATCCGAACCTGAGCTCCATTTAGCTGCTCTTCCTCTAGTTTCCAACAGGCCAGATTTTATTACTGTGCCTTTGCCCAGGCTGCTTTCCCAATCCCATAGCCCTGACCTTCTTTTCAGCCTGCACCCATCCTTCAGGATCAACCCAAAGTTTTTCCCTGTTATGACTTCCTTGACCGTTCTAACTCCAACAGTTCCAAGAGTCCGTATATGAATTCCTAACACAATTTAGCAGTTCAACACAGATTGTCATTTGTTACTCTTCAGTGGTTCTGTCTATAAATCTTGTTTCACAGTAGCAATGTCAAAACTTCATCCTTCTCTTTAAGCCCTCCATCCTACTTCTTCCCCATTCATTTTTGTTTGTCAGGTTTTTGTCTTTTATTTAATAGACTTCATTTTTAAAGAGGAGTTTTAGATTTACAGAAAAACTGGGCAGATAGTACAGAGAGACCCCTTTTGCCACCTCCACTCTCCCTGCCTGCCAACACCTCACAGTTTCCCTTACTATTAATGTCTTACTTCGGTGTGGTACATTTATTGTAAATGCGGAACTAACATTGATACATTATTGTTAACTAAGTCCATCATTTATATTGGCCTCCATTCTTTGTGTTGGGCAGTTCTATGGCCTTTGACAAATGCATAATGCTGTAATCTACTATTGTAGTGTCTTACAGCAGTTTAACTGCTCTAAAAATCACCTGTGCTCTACCTTTCCCTTCTTCGCCCACCAAATCCCTGGCAACCACTGATCTTCTACAGTCCCCATAATTTTGCCTTTTCAGAATACTATATAGTTGGAATCATACCATGCACAGTCTTTTCAGACTGGCTTCTTTCACGTAGCAATGAACATTTAAGTTTCCTTCATGTCTTTTCGTGGCTCAATAACTCATTTCTTTTGATCATTGAATAATATTCCATTGTATTGATGTACCACAGTTTGTCCATCCATTCACCTATTGAAGGACATCTTGGTAATTTCCAGTTTTTGGCAATTATGAGTAAAGCTTCTGTAAACATTCACGTTTAAGTTTTTGTGTGCACATAAGTTTTCACCTCATTTGGATGAATACCTAGGAGCTTGATTGCTGGGTCATATGCTAAGACTATGTTTAGCTATGTAAGAAACTGCCATACTGTCTTCAAAGGTGACTGTACCATCTTGCATTTCCTCCAGCAATGAATGAGAGTTCCTGTTGCTTTGCATTTAGCATTTGGTGATGTCAGTGATTTGGATTTTGGCCATTCTCATAGGTATGCAGTGGTATCTCATTGTTTTAATTTGCAACTTCTTATGACATATGATGCGGAGCATCTTTTCAGATGCTTAATTGCCATCTATGCATTTTCTTTGGTGAAGTGTATATTCAGATCTTTTGGGCATTTTTAATTGAGTTGTTTGTTTTCTTATGGTTGACTTGTTGCTTGTTGTTGTTGTTGTTGTTGTTGCTCAGATGTGCCCTCTTTCTCTAACCCTACTCTGCAGGTAAACTCACTGCCCTCCCTCCTATGTGGGACATGACTCCCAGGGATGAGCCTGGCCCTGGCATTATGGGATTGAGAAAGACTTCTTGACCAAAAAGGGGAAAAGAAATGAAACAAAATTAAGTTTCAATGGTTCAGAGATTTCAAATAGAGTTGAGAAGTCATTCTGGATATTATTCTTATGCATTATATAGATATTCCTTTTCAGTTTCTAGTGTATTAGAATAGCTAGAAGGAAATACCCGAATCTGCTGAACTAATCCAGTAGAATTGATTCTTGATTATGATTGTATAATTGTTTATCTTTTACTGTCTGATCATGTGATTGTGAAAACCTTGTGACTGACACTGTCTTTACCCAGTGTATGGACAGATGAGTAGAAAAATAAAGACTAAAAATATATCTAAACAATATGGAGGAATGAGGGGTTTGGGGTGTCTTGGGTGTTCTTTTTTATTTTTATTTTTTTCTTTATTTGGGATTAATGAAAAAGGTCTAAAATTGATTGTAGCAATGAATGCACAACTATATGATGATACTATTAACAACTGATTGTATACTTTGGATGGAGTATATGATTTGTGATTATATCTCAATAAAATTGCACTTAAAAAGTGATTCTCAGGTGAACTCTTGTGTAAAATTGCTTTAGTCTTCTTGGATTTAATTAACTTGAGTCTGTATTATGGTTGAGTTTTAAGAGTTCATCATATATTTTGAATACAAATCCTTTATCAGATATGAAATCTGCAAATATTTCCTCTCAGTCTGTGGCTTGTCTTTTCATTCTTCTAACAGTGTCTCTCATAGAGCAATGGTTTTAATTTTAATGAAGACCAACGTATCAATTGTTTCTTTCATGAATCATATTTTTGGTGTGAAAAACTCATCACCAAACCCAAGGTCACCCAGATTTTCTCCTATGTTATTTCTAGATGCTGTATAGCTTTATATTTTACATTTAGGTCTATGATCCATTTTGAGTTTTTTTTTCTGATGAAAGTAAGGTCTGTGTCTAGATTCATTTTTTTGTATGTGGATGTCCAGTTGTCCCAGCACCATTTGTTGAAAAACACTGTCCTTTCTCCATTAAATTCCCTTTGTTCCTTTGTCATGATCAGTTGACCATATTTCTGTGGTTCTCTTTCTGGGTTCCCTGTTCAGTTCCATTGAACTATGTGCTTGTTCTTTAACCAGTACCACACCATCTTGCTTATTGTGATTTCTAGTAAGTTTTGAAGTCAGCAATGTCGGTCTTCTAACTTTGTTCTTTTTCAATATTGTGTTGGCTATTCTGAGTGTTTTGTCTTTCCATATAGACTTTAGAATCAATTTGTCGCTATCCACAAAATAACTCACTGAGATTTTGATTGAGGTTGCATTGACTCCATAGATGGGTTTAGGAAGAACTGATATCTTAACAATATTATGTCTTCCTTTCCATGAACATGGAATATCCCTCCTTTAATATAGATCTTCATTGGTTTCTTTCATCAGGTTTTTTTAATTTTCCTCACATAGACCTTGGATATATTTTGTTAGATTTATACCTATTTCAGTTCTTTAGTGCTAACATAAATGGTGTAGTGCTTTATATTTTAAATTCTAATACATCATTGTTGGTGTGATGGTTAAGTTCATATGTCAACTTGGCTAAGTTTTGATGTCTAGTTGTTTGGTCAAGCAAGCTCTGCCCTGATTGTTACTGTGAGAACATATCATTGATTTAAATCATTTGTAAGTTGATTGCATCTATGGCTGATTACATCTACAATCAACAAAGGACACTGCCTTCAGCAATGAGTAAAGTCTCATCCAATCAGCTCTAAAGGGAGAACTAATTATTTCAGCAGTCAGAAGGAAGAATTTCTATCTCTACTTCAGTGAGCAAGTGTTTCCTGGGGAATTCATTGAAACCTTCATCAGAGTTCCCAATTTGTGGCCTACCCTATGAAATTCAGACTTGCCAATCCCCATGATTATGTAAGACAATTCCTATAATAAATCTAATATTTATATATATGATATATAAAAATAAAAATATACAAATATAAATATATCCTGTTGATGTGTTTCTCTGTTGAACGCTGATTAATATAACCAGAAATAGGAAAACAAATTGATTTTTTTATATTAACATTGTATCCTACAAACTTGCTATCATCACTTATTAGTTCCAGATTTTTTTTTAATTGATTCTTTGGATTTTCTGCATAGACAATAATGTCATCTGTGCATTTTTTCTTCCTTTCTTCCTTCCCAATTTGGATAATTTATTTCCTTTTCTTGTCTTATTGCATTAGCTAGAAATTTTGGTATGATGTGGAAAGGAGAGGTGATAGGGTGCATCTTTGCTTTGTTTTCTGATCTTAGGGGGAAGCATCTAGTTTCTCACCTTTACATATTTAGCTGTAGGCTTTTTTCTGTAGATGCTTTTTATCGAGTTGAGGAAGTTCTGGTCTATTCCTAGTTTGTTGAATTTTTATCATGAATGGGTATTGGATTTTGTCAAATGCTTTTTCTGAATCTATTAATATGATCATATGATTTTTCTTTTTTATCCTATTCATAGTGTGCTACATTAATTGATTTTCAAATATTGAACCAGTCTTACATACCTGGAAAAAAACCCACTTGGTCTTGATGGATAATTATTTTTACACATTATCGGATTCAATTTGCTAAGTTTTGTTGAGGATATTTGCATCAATGTTCATGAGAGATATCGGTCTGTAGTTTTTCTTTCTTGTAATGTCTTTATCTGGTTTTTGTACTGGGGTAATGCTGGACTCAAAGAATGAATTAGGAAGTGTTCCCTCTGCTTCTATTGTTTGGAAGAGATTGTAGAGAACCAGTATTATTTCTTCCTTAAATGTTTGGTAGAATTTACCAGTGAAATCATCTGGGCTTGGTGCTTTCTTTTTTGGGAGGTTATTAATTGTTTATTCAATATATTTAATAAAAATAAGCCTAATCAGATTAACTATTTCTCCTTGTGTGAATCTTTGTAGATTCTATCTTTCAAGAAATGCATCCATTTCATCTAAATTATCAAATTTTTAGATGTAGAGTTGCTCATGATATTCCTTTATTATCCTATTACTGTTCATTAGATCAGTAGTGAGGGTCCCTCTTTCATTTCTGATATTAGTAATTTGTGTTTTCTCTCTTGTTTAGACAGGCTAGAGTTTTATTACTTTTATTGACCTAGTCAAAGAACCAGCTTTTTGGTTTCATTGATTTCACTCTGATTTCCTGTTGTCAATTTCATTGATTTTCTGTTGCAATTTTTGTTATTTATTTTATTTTGTGTGCTTTGGGTTTATATTGCTCTTCTGTTTTAGTTTCTAAGGTGGAAGCTCATGATAAGCTGTGATTCTCTGTATTCACCTGTTTCTCCAGTTCTGGGGGAAGCAGGTCACCCTGTGTTATAGTTTGCTAATGCTGCCATTACACAAAATACCAGAAATGGATTGGCTTTTATAAACGGGGTTTATTTGGTTACAGAGCTACAATCTTAAGGCCATAAAAGTGTCTAAGCTAAGACCTCAACAATAGGGTACCTTCACAGAAGAATGGCCAATGGCATCTGTGACACCTCTGTTGTCTGGCAAGGATGTGGCTGGCATCTGCTAATCCTGAGTTGTGTTCTAGCTCCTCTCTCAGCTCCTGTGTATTCTTCAAAATGTTGCTCTTGGGGCGTCTGTCCTCTTTACCTTCTCCAGAGCAAACTCTGGGCTGGCATCACCAAAGTTTCAGCAAAAGTCTGCTTTCAGTGGCCATCTTCAAAATGTCTCTCTTGGCTGCAGCAGTGAGCACCTTCTGTCTGAGCATTTATAGGGCTCCAGTTAACTAATCAAGACCCACACTTAATGGGCAGGACCACACCTCCATGGAAATAATCTAATCAAAGGTATTAGATTATGACAGTTGGGTGGGTCACATCTCCATGGAAACAACCTAATCCAAAGATTCCAACCTAATCAACACTAATAGGGCTGCCCCCATAAGATTGCATGAAAGAACATGGCATTTTGGGGAACATAATATATACAAACCAGCACACCCTGTTACCTCAATTTTCTGATGGATCTAAGATTTATCATTTTCAGTTTGTTCAGCTTTTTTTTTTGTTTTGAGGACAGAAGTGACAACTTTCAACCTCTTTACATGTTGGAACAGAAACTGTTAATTTCCTTCTCCATTCTTTTTAATTCTTTCATTTCACTGAGAAAAATAAAAGCTCCCATCAGCTAAAAAATTCCTCCTATTTCTCCATCCCTCCTTATAGTCCTCCATCACGTTTCCTCATCCACTTGCACCTGCACTTGTCAAAGACAAATACTCTCCACTGGCTCCCAGATATCTTCATGTATGTAATGAGCATCTTGGTGTTCTGGCACTAGGTGCTGGGTAGAGAGAGGTGAACCACACAAATGTGATCCCTATCCTCACAGAGCTTTCAGTCTAGTGGAGAAGCAGGCATTTGTAGTTACAAGTAGGATAAATGTTAAGTTGTGTAGGCATTTTATTTCATTGGGCCTTGTTCTAGTTTGCTAATGCTGCCAGAATGCAAGACACCAGAAATGGATTGGCTTTTATAGAGGGGGTTTATTTGGTTACACAGTTACAGTCTTAAGGCCATAAAGTGTCCATCAACAAAGGGTACCTTTGCTGGAGGATGGCAAATGGTGTCCGGAAAATCTCTGTTAGCTGGGAAGGCATCTGGCTGGTGTCTGCTCCAAAATTCTGGTTTCAAAATGGCTTTCTCCCAGGATGTTCCTCTCTAGGCTGCAGTTCCTCAAAAATGTCACTCTTAGTTGTTCTTGGGGTGTTTTTCCTCTCTTAGCTTCTCTGGAGCAAGAGTTTGCTTTCAACAGCCATCTTCAAACTGCCTCTCATCTGCAGCTATACTCTCAGCTTCTGTGCATTCTTCAAAGTGTCCCTCTTGGCTGTAGCAAGCTCGCTTCTTCTATCTGAGTTTATGTAGTGCTCTAGTAAACTAATGAAGGCCCATGCTGAATGGGCAGGGCCACACCTCCATGGAAATCATCCGATCAGTGTTATCACCTATAGTTGGGCAGGTCGCATCTCCATGGAAACACTCAAAGAGTTACAATCTAATCACCACTAATATGTCCACCCACACAAGATTGCATCAAAGATAATGGTGTTTTGGGGGACATAATACATTCACACTGGCACAGGCCTTGTTGGATACTGCCATCAGTTGTCCTCCTTTGTCTTCATTATCTCCAAACTCTCACTTTCTATAGCATCCTCACAATCAGCATTTATATTTGCTCTCTCATCTTAAAAATAAAATAAAATTCCATTTACCCCATTTTACCTCCAAATGTGGACCTATATTTTCCTCTAATCCACAGCAAAATGTCTAGAAAGTTACTTATAATCACTGTATTCTTGTTTACTCCTGTAACTTGGCTTCTGAAGCACTATCCCACCACCCACCTCCTACCAGATCCCAGGAACATCTCTCACCAAAAACAATGACTTTCATATTGGGTACAGTGAACATTTAAAAATTCTTGTTTGATCTTTCAGCAGCATTTGACATTCTTTATCATTCTCTGCTTCTCCAAACGTTCTTCCTTTGGCTTAAGACACTCCACAGTCTTATTGATTCCTCTTACCTCTTTGACTACTCATTTTTATCTTGTTTGCAGGTTCATCCCACTTAGACAATCTCATCCATTCCTAAGCCCTCAGTTACCATCTCCAGATGGTGACCCAACATTTGTACCTCCAGCTCAGACCTCTTCTCTGAATTTCAGACTACTATACTCAACAGCCCTTGTGCAACTTCCTCTGGGAATATTTCTCAGAATCCTTGACTAGCTTATGGCCACTTTCAGTGTGCTCCCATATCACCTTTTATTTCCCAATATCATGATTTTTTAAAAAAATCTGATTTGTTGCAAATTAATTCTCTGTCATCTTCTCTAGAATATTTTCTGTGATGGAAGGAGCAATAGAACTATGTCTGTCTTAGTCATCACTTTATCCCAGTGTCTAGCAAAGTGCCTGGTTTGTAATTATCATTCTGGAAAGATTGAATTGATAAATTAAAGATTTTAATTCAAGTCATTGTAAGAATTATCTCATGTTTTAAAAGGCTTTAAAATTAATGTGCCTTTCAACTTTTCATATATCACAATTCTTTAACAACTGATATTTTTGTGAAATGTGATAAAATTGTAAGAAAAATGATGCAAACAACAAAAAAAGACATACAAAATTCAAGTCCTCATTTTTCTTCATAAGATTGGACAGACATGATATTACTCTGTCAGATTACTATAACGGTTTCTAAATGCTTACTCTAAATTTCTGTTATTTGTTCACTTCTGAATGGTAACAAGTAGTTCATTGGATGACAGAGGCAATCATACTTCTTACTTTTTTACGTCTTTCCCAGATCACTTTATTTTCCAAAGTACATAAGTGAAAAAATTCTTTTTGTTTTTGCAAAGTAACTAAGGAGCTAAGATTCTCTAAATGTCCCACTTGTCCATGAATTGAGCATCCAAAGTAGTAGTAAAGAGTGGAGTTGTCAAGCCTGGGACTCTGATGTGTGTGGAGTTATCGTTGAGCACATTTACAACTGGAGACCTTCTGGAAGGCTTGTGTTGCCCGACTAGTATACAGTCCTTGACAGAGTGGCCAGAGAATCAGTCCCTACTATTGTGCAGCTTTATCCTTGGTACTGACTGCTCTAAAACCAAAGCACGTCCTGAAAACATCTGTATCTTTTCATCATTCATCAAGTCTGTAGAACCCCTCAAAACTACAATTGCTATGACCTTTAGAAAATTCTTGCACTGAAACATACCAGAATTGCAATGTCTCAGGGAGTTACCAACTCTTGGTGTGTGTTTTTTTCCAGGACCAAATATCCACGGACACTAAAAGTTTAGCCTGATGATACCTACAGTTTTCCTATATATTTTTTTCATAGTAAAATGATGGGGACATTTCAACCTCTTCTCCTAGTTGATGTTGTTGTATTTTTCTGTTTGACATTTGAGGATCTAAAAAAAGTGCAGCCACACACTGGAAACTGAGTTTATCTCAGACAGAGGTTCCCAAACAGCTTTTAATGTCTTATTAGGGTTGCCAGATTTAGGAAATGTAAAAACAGGATACTCAGTGAAATCTGAATTTCAAATAAGCAGTGAAAAATACATGGGACGTGATACACACTTAGACTAATAATTTATTCTTTGTTTACCTGAAATTCAATTTTCATTGGGTGTCCTGTATTTTATCTGGCAACCCTATGTCTTATGCAAATTATTTTGTTTAGATGGAACCCTTTTCCTATGTTACTGCTGTTTTGTTTTTGTTTTTGTTTTTGTTTTTAACTCTTTTCTTCACTAAAGGAACACACGTTTTAAAAGGCTACAGATTCTGGTCAATGACATCATTAGCATCACCATAGCTCTAAATTATGTTAAAATAGGGTTACAACTACTGACAAATTGTAAAGACAAGAGACTCCCAAGGAAGTTGGGATCAAATTATGATCAAGAAAAGAAAGGAAGGAAATGCCAAACTTAGCTTGTAGATAATGCTCTGTAATGAAGTGGGACACAGAATACCCTGGGAAGGCTGATGGGCACTTAGCCTTGCATTTCACAGATGGAGAAACTTGCACACAAAGGGAATTAGTGACTTCTTGAGGGGGCAGGAAGCAGCTGTGTAAAGGAATGGAAGAACAGAAGTGGAAAAAAATCTCCTGAAACCTAGTCTTACCTGGAAGATATGTAAGAATTGAGAATGTAGCTATGTCCGTCAGTGTGTGGAGATTGTATCAAAATATATTTCTTCTAGAAAAGGGGGAATGTTTTGTCTCTACACTCTCACCTTCTCTGAGTGCAAATCATGGAATCAATACATTCTCAAGTTTGGAAGGAACAGTGGAGAACATGTATTCTAACTCCTTTGTTATACTGATGGGGGTACCAAGGACAAGTGGTTGTATGACCTTGTCACCTGGGACAGGACTAAAGACTTCTGAATCCCAGGGTTTTTATTCACCTGCTTTTTAATTATTAATTGACCCATAAACTATAGAAAAATGTCAGGGTGAGTTTCCTAAACCAAGGACAGTGACTCTGATGAAGCGAGAAATAATGAGATTTTGAAATGTCCCCTTCTTTTCAGTAAGCTTAGGAACTACCATTTAAGAATGGAGTCTGATCTTCTTACAAATGGATAAATTTTAAGAGATATAAATTTGACTCACAGAAATGTAAGATAAGCACATGCCTAAGATATTATTTAACTCATACCTTGAACACGAATCATTTGCATTGGTATATACGGGAAACATTTGCAGTACTGCCATTTGTAGTTTTGTATTAGTTAATTTCTTTCTCTACAGAGTTGTACAATAGCCTAGTCAAACCAAGGCCACCCAGCCCTGTAGGATTAGATAATCCACAGAGGCTCCAGCATTTCATGGAAGGGATATCCATTAATTTCTTTAAAAAGACTTCTATAATCCTCCCTCTGTCTGCCCACCAGCCTTTATGAAGATTCACCTTCAGGAAAATACTTAACCCTGATACTTTGAGCCCTTTTTCCCTGGAGGCTACCCCTTCCTTACAACCCTGTACAAGCTGCTATGAACAAACAGCTTTACCTGCTTCTCTTTTCCTTCACTATCAACTTCTTTCTTCTTCCCACTCACCATTATTTTCTGGGATCAAAAGTGTTAAATACATTTTTCTGTAGTTTCCTTGCATGACATGAAAGTGTGAGGTCTCTTTCCAAAAGAAGATGAGAATACTTTCATAATCAATAACCAACTTATTTGGGAGAAAGGAGAAGACTCTTTCCTAAATATATCATACTTCTCTCTCAGAGCTAGGAGGAGTTTCAAGAGATAGTTTTTCCCTTCACATTTAAGTACCTAGAAGGTAAAATTTTACTTTATTAGACTATTCAAAAGTGATAAAAGTCTATCTTGTTACTATGTGAGTTACAATGAAGATTTCACAATTAATAATGGAAACGCAAACATTCTTACTATCATTAAATTCTTCCATAGAGAATCATAGATAAAGAGTCAGGAGGAAATTTAGAGAAAATAGAACATTTTCCCATCAATTTTTAGTTCCTTCTATATTAACTCTTAGAGAAGTTAAGATTCTGTTTAAATACTTTCAATTATCTCAACCCTTTAAGAGGAAGTTCTTTCCACTTTTAGACAGATATAATATTAACTCCCCCCACCCTAAAAAAGCACTTTAAAATATGCTACTAATGCAAAAGGATTTTAACAACTCAGAGGAATCTACCATGGATCCATTACAATAGCATGTAACCAGCTACCAATAACATTACATTAATCCATTTGTTGAAATGGAACTCTTCCAAGATTTGCCACTTTCTGTATTCATATCACAGCATGAGAAGTCCAGATTTTATAAGATTAAAAATAAATACATATATACATCAATCACCTGGGCTGCTGTGAAAATGTGAAATTCTGTTTAAGTTAATCTTCATGTTGCTTTGTCTCCTCTATAAAATTCCATTTACAAACACACACAAAAAATTCCATTTACTTGCTTGACTTTTGCTGAGATCGTGATCATGATGATGATTATAATTTTTATCCTACTTAGGAAGTCTGTAAATGTATTTATGAAAATTTTAAAATGCATCCTCCAAAGGTAACAAATGAGGTTAATTGGGGCGGGGTAATTATTATTAGCCCACATAGATTTTACCTTATTTTGTATTTCTGTCCATTGCAGTTATTGTTTTTCCATCTTTGACTAGTAGGATTCCCTTCAGATTGGCCCCTGAATCCCCTTGCTACATCCCCAGAAGTCTTAGAAAGCTTCCATACTTTTTGGTGTGACAACATGTTCCAGACTCATCTTGTTCATTTTCTTCCCAAGACCTGGAATCAGCCATTTCTTCAAGCTCTGGTTTCTTTCAAAAGCAAAATAGTATTTAGATCATATAGTCTGTGTACTATGGGAGCACATACTAAGAATATAACCAATGTTAAGGAACCCACTCATTATCCTAATAACTGGTAAAGAATGGGAAAGAATCAAACATCTTACTTCTTTTTGTGAATAAATTGTGCCTCAGAGTTAACTGAATAGTTAATAAGAGAACATTTTTTTTTTTTTACAGAAGACTTCCAATTAATAAATATGAAAAGAATGATAGAATTAGAGTATTACCATTTTGTAACCCCTAGTGAAATAATGAATCTAGGCCAGTATCATCTATGGCTGCTAAAACTGTTAGATGGAAAGGTAATGAACAATTTATAATAGATGGATTAGGCTGACAATATCAGTCATTGATTAACTGATCAACGATAACAATATAACAAAAAGTGATACAACAATAAAGTCTGTGCCTCCTGCTATGATGCAATAGGAAGTACAGAGTATCATGTACAGAATACTCTTGCCAAGAAATAAAACTTGAATATAATCCAACTACCAGTTTACAGAAAATGCTGGAGATAATGGACCATGTTAATGACACAAAGGAATACAATTTTACAGGACAATAACCTGGTTTAACAACAACTTACAAGAATTTAAAAGGAAGGAGGGGAAAACCTATAGATTCTAAGAGAGACTAATAAACATGTCAACCTAATGTGTGTGTGGACCATGCTTGAATCCTGATTTGAACTAAACAGCTCTAGAGAGTGTTATGAGACAATCAAGGAGATTTGAATATTGATTGGTGGTATTAAAGAATTATTCATTTGATCATTGTAATGTGGTTATATTTAAAAAAGAATCAGTCTTTCAGAGACTCATACAAACTTAGAGATGAAATTCCATGATATGAAGGATTTGCTTCAAAATAATGGTGGGGTGTGAAGATATGAAACAAGATTGACCATGTGCTGGTACTTGTTGATGGCAGAGGATGGGTACTTTCCACGTTTTGTAAAATCTCACTATTTTCGTATATGTTGGAAATTTTCCACATGAAATATTAAGAAAATTAAAAATGCATGCACTCTTTGACTTAGTAATTGCATTTCTAGGAATTTATCCTATAGATATATTTGTATTTGTGCTAAATGACAGGTATACATGGATATTTGTTGTTGCAGTGCTGCAATATCAAAAGATTGGAAAATGTCTAAATATCCATCATTAAGAGGCTGCTTAAGTAAATTAGGGTACATCCATATATTGGAGCACCATATGGTCATTAAAGAAAATGCAGCATTAGATAGACATTTAGGAATGATCGCCAAGACATGCTGTTGGGGGAAACAAGCAAGGGGAGGGAATTGGGTAGCTGAAAGACAACAGTAACAGAAAGTCTTAATTTTTGCTGTGCACCCTTTCATACCATTTTACTTGTATACTCTGAACATGCATTACCTATGTAAAATACAACTATGCTCACTACATTTGACTTCTATCATGAGTTTTATGTTTTAAATGGAAAAATAATTTTTAAAACTTTGCAAAACTGCTTAGACCAAATAATGTCTCACTGAATAATTGCACTGAATAACATGCTATTGTAAGTTGTACCACATGTAACTTTCAATTATTATCATTTTAACCAAATTCATGGAATTGAGAAATAGAGGAGGGTCAGGAGAACTAATCATTATTACCTGTGTTCATCTTCAGGATTGCAGAATGAAATTTGGCAAGAGACTGGGAAGACAATAAAATACACTGTTACTTGGGTAATCACTGTCAATCTAGAGATATAGCAGCTAGCAAAATGTTTATTACCAGACACATTTAGTAGGATTGAGATTAAGTCAAAGTGATGGAAAATGTAGTTATTTTGTCTAATTTTAAGCTCAATAATACCATTTGCAAAGTATCAGTAGATCCTTGCTTTTATGTTTCATTCCTCGAGAAGCGTTCCCAAAACCTTCAAACAGATCTTCAGACTAGAAATATGAAGATCTGATACAATATTTAGGACCCGGTCAGTTGCAAAGAAAACAGCTACTAACAGTGCTTAAACTAACAAAAAATGTTAAAGGTATCTTAAACCAGAGCTTGCCAAACAGTGTGCGATACACTGGCATGTCAGAGTGGGCTGTGCAAGCCACTGACTCTTCTCAGCCCTCCCAGCAGCCGGGGCCAGTTGGCAGCTCCTGAACCTCAGGCTCATCCACTTACCCCAGTGTGCTCTAGCAATATGATAATTTCTACATGCATGATGATGTGAAAAAGATTGGGAAGCACCACCTCAACCATAAGGCCTTTTTTACTTTACCCAACAAGAGGTGTGAAAGAGCAAATCCAGAGGTGGTTTGGTCCCTCAACAATGTCACCAAGGACCCATGTTCTTTTTATCTTCCCTCTCTGTGACCCTCACCATGTTGTAGCCACCCACATGGAGGATGTTGGTGGCTCCAAACATCACATCCTCACATGACAATGTAAATGCAGTTAACAACATGTAAAAGAAGGAAGAAAAAGTTGCTCCTTTCTTTTATGAAAACAAGGAGGAAAACCTTTCCCAGAAGATGTTGGATTATGTATCATTGGCTGGGTTCCCTTTCCAAGTGACTTTTAGATGAATCAACCGTGCTTGACTTTTAGATTAATCAACATTTCCCCTTGGGAAGGGTGGAGGCTACATTTCCTGAGAAGTAAGGAGACTGTCCACAAGGCTGTGGTGGTGGGGCATGGGGTGGCTGTTTGCCCAGCCCACCAGTGGCTTCATCACTAATTTGTCATGTGACGTTGGTTGAGACACTTTACTTTTAGCTTTATAAAGTGAAGGAGTCAGTTGACATCAAGAATATTTAACTCGTGTCCACATGGGCCCATGGTTGTGCTTCAGGGAATCTGTGAACCCCTAATTTTCATGCAAAAGTTCAGTGTGTGTATTTTTCAGAAGAGAGTAGTTTATCATCATAGTTTTCATCAAGAGGTCAAGGAGTCCATTACAAAAAATTAATGACCACTGGCCCCAGTGATTTCCACAGGCTTAGGCAGCTCTCCCATCCTAAGTTTGTGGAATGACAGAAGAAATTAGAAATTAGAAATCAGGTCTTGGAAGAGCCCTCCCCACTGGTTTAACCTGTGAACATACCCACTATGCTCTGGGGATCCACCTGACCTTGCCTGAAAGAGGTAACACTAATCCTAGAACCATCAGAGCCCTCCTCAATGGGCTAATGATCTCACCTTCTCATTTGAGGTGAGGTCCAAGGAAGTCAAGTGACTAACCAAAAACCCACATCTGGTTCACCACTGATTGGCTCCTAGAACCCAGGTCTTCTGACCACTGAGTCCTTTACCTAAGAGTGACCATCAGTGGAGGTGATGGAAATATCTGTAATTTATTATGCCAGCCCTTGGGATGGATTTTAGCTGCTGCTTTTACAACAGTATAAAGAGTAGTTTGAAGTCTTGATGGAAACTTTAACGACAGGACAGTCACCATTCCTTGACACAAAATTTAGAAGCTGAAAGGGAAGGCTTTCAGAAATCTTCTTGTATCTTTCTTCTAACTTCCCATAATTTTTAGCTAAGGGGACATGGAGGAATAAGAGTGAAAAAAATTGAGAAGGTGGAAAAGGGAAAAGTGGGAGGGGATACTTCAGAGTTCTTTGAATTCACTTGTTGTGAAAGAAGATGTGTTTCCAAGAAGGCCTGGGCTCCCCCTTTCCAGTGCTTTCCCCATCTCTATGGTTTAGGATGCTTGCAGTAGTAATTACAGAAATCCCAACTTGAATTGCCCCAGGTACTGCTGGAAGACATTCTGCTCTCACCAGGAAAGCTGGTGCAAGGTTTCCCACGAGAAGGGCAGAGCTGAGAGGATGCCAGAGAAACGGAGATTACATCCTGATGAGTGTGCCTGAAGCCCAACCAACCCCAAACTTTTCAGATATTTGTGCCAATAAAGTCCCTTTTATTTTATGTAAACTTGGTATGGGTTTTCGTATCTGCAACCCCAAATTGCCTAATTGGTGCATCAGTTAAAGGGCTCGTGCTATACCACCAGGAGAGGATCTCAGGAAGGGATCAGGTTTGGGACTTGGCAGACGTAAGTCTACCTTTTCCAAAAGGTGGTAAGTCAAGAAGAGGTGTTAAAATCTCTGAGAGCAGAACCCACTTTGGATACTCCTTTCAAAAAATGGCTAACGTAACCCCTGAACTGAATCCAAGTATATTTAGAGAACAAGGCTAAGATTTCTCTCTGATTTTTCCGGTCTTAAATGTTACTATTCACTTAAATGTCCAGGAGTATGTTCTGATACTTAAAACACAAAGGTTGCTGGAAAGAACTTAAAACATTTTTTGAAACCCAAATTAAGCACAAAATTTTCTTGTCTGATTTTTTTGCTCTGAACACTAAGCCAGGCTGGGTGTGTGTTCATGATTTATAAACCACAAAGGAGTAATCTGGGCCAAGTTTCAGGTGAAACTTCTTTTTCTCCTCTGGTTTTAGGTCAGCAGAAATGAAAGTTTCAATGTTTCAAGTCTATTTAAAGTGAAAGTTGTTGATGTCGACCAAAAGGAATTCAGATGTAAGATTTTCCAGCTCTGTGGGCTAAGCATCAAGCTTCATAGAAAGGGCACCATCTTTCAGAACATCCTGCTTGGCAGCCATGATTGCCCACAGACATATGGGCTTTGCTTAGTTTCCCTGTTTGTAAACTAACAAAATAGAGCAGGTAACTCATGCAAGGCTAAGCAAGTTTAAGGCAGAAGACTTCAAGATGCAATTATCAGAGCAAGGCTGCTTGGTGGTTTAAACACAGTCATTGTCATGGGTTGAATGGTGTCCCCCTAAAAGATATGTAGAGATCCTAATCCCCAGTATCTAAGAAAATGTTTTTATTTGGAAATAAGGTCATTGCAGATGGAATGAGTTAAAATTGGGTCAATATGACTGGTGTCCTTATAAGAAGTGGGAAAGTTGGATGTAAACATAGACAGACCCAAGAAGGGAGAAGGCCATGGAGACAGACAACGGAGACAGAGAACAGAGAGCTGCAGCTACCAGCCAAGGCCAAGGATCACTGACAGAGCACCAGAAGCTATTAGAGGCAAGAAAGTATTCTCCCCTACATATCTCAGAGGAAGCGTGGCCCTGCTGACCTGGATTTTGGACTCCTAGTCTCCAGAAGTGTGAGGAAATAAATTTCTGTTGTTTATTTGCTAGACTCATCACCTTCCTATTTGATTTATTAAGGAATAAAAATGGCCCAAGTCTCTTATGTGGCTTATTTGGTTCCTCCATGCTCTCAAGTCCAATAAAAGAATCTCTAGAAAAGAATTTATGTAAAACCTCACCAAGGTCTTTAACATCTCCGAAGTGAAATTACTCTTTTGTTAACCAGATTCACCATCCTAAAAGGACTGGGTTCCACAACCATTTGCAGAACGGAGTGATAAACACATTTACCTCTGATTATAAAAGCTGAGAGATGGAGGGTTAAAAAGAGACAGATTTACAAGTGAAGGACTCCAAATCCTAAACCAGAGAGAGATGCTCTCTCCCCTGCTCCAAAAATGTGAGTTGGTCTTAGAAATCGGAACCAGCCTCTTTCAAACTAGCTAATATATATGAATGATACATATGTAAGTACACTTCAGCTGTGTAAAGAAATAAAGTTGTGCAGCTAGGAGCAAATTGCGTTTTCAGCCTGTGGTTCTCAAAGCCTACAGTCCATGAGAAACCTCCGGAGACCTTGTTATAAATGCAGGGCCCTGCAGGGTCTCATGGAGTAGGCCTGGGGTGGAGCCCAAGAATCACACTTTGAATAGCTGGGCAGGTGTTCCTGACATCAGGGAGCCTAGTCCCTCTCTTTGAGAAGCACTGTGAGTTCAGTTATGAAATAGGAAAAGCTTGTACCACTTGGCATCGTCCTATCCCGAATTCCTGCACTCTTGCCACACACGTTCTCTGTGCTTACTTTCCTAAGAATGGAGGCAGACAGACCTGGATTCAGGGCCTGGCTCAATCATGCACTAGCTGTGTGATCCAGCAGGGGCTACTTAAATTGGATTGTTCGTTTAGTCATTCAACAAATATGTATGGAGGCCCTGGGCATAGAATCTTGAGCAAACCCTTTTACAATTTATCTTTGGCGAAGGAGGCAAACAAACATATAAACAAAGAAAGAAAGAAATTTTAAAGAATGGTGAATGAGTTTTAAAAAATTAAAATAAGATAATGAGGTTGAGAATGACCCAGGGAAGGACAGGGCAAGAGAGGTCACGATGAGGGGACAGTTGAGCTAAGACTCAAATGATGTGAAAGAGCCAACCATGCAGTTACATGGGGTGAGGGAGGGCAGCAGGACAGCAAGCCCTAGGCTAAGCTTGTTGGGCCAAGGGGCAGGAAGAAGGCCAGGAAGGGGCAGGAAGAAGGTCAGGAAAAGACCTGGAGCAGGCAGGGGAGAGAGGAGAGTAGGTGAGGAAGATCAGATCAGAGATAAAGAGGAGCCAGATTCCTAGCACCTTGGAGCCACAACAAAGCTCTGGATTCTTTTCTAGTTAGAACGGAGATATATTTGACTATGTCAGAACTGGTCTCTTCACTGTAAAAATGGTTTGGGTAACTGTAACTCCTTCAGAGGCGTGAATCAAATGAGGCGATACATAGTGCCTTGGTGGGAAGTGTTCAATAAATGACAGTTCTTTGTGATTTTCTTAATGAGGAGAAAAGCCACCCACCTCATCATTCTTTACTCCTCAGTGTCGTTTTCTGCCTACAGGGCATCTCGCCTGTGTTGTATCTCATCATCTCAGGGTCAGCTAACCATTCTGAGAAAGCTACTTCTGCTGCTGCAAGCGGTAATGGGAAGCCATCATATGGCTGCTGGAGAATATGTCTGGTAATGGTGGCTTCCTGAGGCTTTGCAACATCCTGTTCTCCCTCAGAGTAGAAGGAATTTCAAGGATCATTAGTTTACAGTTGAGAAAACCACCTAAAGTTCTAATAGTAATTCCAAAGTTGAAACCGTGAGTCATCTTGTGTTGGCTGACAGCTCATATGCTCCCACTGTAAGAAACTTCCTTAATCCCATGTACAGGTCAGGCAACAGCAGCCGGTTTCCCAAATTTTCCAGCCTGAACCAAATTAATAATTTCATGGTTCCATCTTTTATAAAAACACATGAATATTTCCAATAATATTGTTGGAATACTGCTATTTTAAATAAGAATCAAAGAACGATTGGTCCAGAAGAGGTATTGTGGTTCTATTACTCTCTACTCTGGTTCAACAGATATTTATTGAGCTCCAATCACTTGCCAAGCACTAAATTTATTTAGAAAAGTAGACTTTATTTTTTTTTTTTTTCCAATGAAATCTTTCATAGCACGCCGCATGTGAAACTAACCAATGCAAAGCCCCTTTGGTGAAAGCAGAGTTAGGGGCCCCAGGCTTGAGCTGGGACCCCCAGTGACCATGGCTACCCAAGAGGGTCCCTGGAGTGTCTGGAGGAATTTGAGCACAGAGAACTAGTGCTCTGGATGGAAAATTTCAATAGTCCTCAGGTGCTAATAGAAAATAGTTGAAAATGCTTGGGGTTAGTGGTCCATATAGTAATCGCTCATCATTTCTCTGTAAAAGGTATTTGGGAAGGGTAAGGGTTTCATTTCAAGCCCTTTCAAATATATTTTCAAATATTTAATGCACCTTTTTATTCGTTATTCACAATCAAATTTCCTGCGGAACTTTCTATCTCCAAGAAGCCCCATTCCCTTTCCAATCACTCATCACTACTGCATCCCACCAGACACAGTAGATCATATCAATTCAGAGATTAAGGACCCCGCAGTCTACCAAGATGCAAGGTGCAAGATTCCACAAATGTGCAGGAGAAGTAGCCATCCAGCTTCTATTTTTTTTTTTTTTTTTTCAGCTTCTATTAATATACCCTCAGGGAATACACAGAGTGCTGTGATAAAACCCCTGCTCTCCCACTTACAAATAGTATGACCTGAAGCAAGTATCTTGTTTTCATGCTTCCTTTTCAATTGCTTAGCCCAGCGTTTCCCATCTGGGGAACTGCAGGGATGGGGGAGAGAAGAGGGAGGCCTGTGCCACTATTTCTATCCAGCTTCTGTTGTGAAAAGAAAATGCAGTTTTATCGAAGTGATTTACCAAATTCAAGGTAGCCCTTTGTTTTATTATTTTTTTAATCTACATAAAATAAAATGGATCCAGAGATCCTTTAACTACCAGCGAGTGAGAACAGCTTCGGGAGTCCAAGGGCTGGAAAATCAAAGTGCAGCCTCAAGTTTCAGCCCCCACATTCCCCACTGCTTTGTTTTAATCCGTGTTGACTTCAGCATCCCTCCCAGCAGCCAGCCTCTCACATCCTCATTATTGGCTGTCAGTGGGGAGATAAGGGCATTGGCTTTGCTTTTCTTCACTCCGCCTGGGGTGTTTCCTGGCTTTCCGCCCCCTCCTCTTCCCTGCCCAGGCCCTCACGTTTGCGGGGCGTCGCCTGGAGTCCCAGGCGCTGAGGTGGCGTTGGCCCAGGCCACCACCGCGGGAGCCAGCTCCAGTGGCTGCATCTGATTGCTAATAAGCTTTCTGGGGGCCTCCCCCTCTCATCAGCACCATTTGTTTTCACAGGCTGCCCTTTGTTGACTTGAGACATGTTTTCCTTGCCTTGGAGCACAGATATTCTCAGGCCTGGCTGTCTCCTTTTCTTTTGAGGCTGTGTGGGAGCTAAATTTAAACTTGATTAACAACATTTAGCCCAAGGAGGGTCAGGATACTATTTTCATGTTAAATGCTGCTCTTTCTGGTTCCTTTTTGTTTTGTTTTTAAGATACAATAGGTTCTTACAAGGAGGGCCCTTCTGATTTTGTTGCAACTGTGTGAGACTTTAAAAAAAATAGCACATTATTTTTTTTAAATAACACTTTTTAAAACATGTTGAGTTGCCTGATTCTGATCAGAGATGAAGGGGTCCAAAACCCATTTTGTGAAAATATCATCTATTGACAGCTATATTTGCAAAACCTCACAAATATTATTAGTAATAATATTTTGATTCTTTCTCTGATTAATTTCTACTTAACATTTGAGTCCCAGCTTGAAGTCAGTTGCTCAGGGAAACTTCTTGACTCCTAGATTCTTCTGGTGCCCTATTAAGGGACCTACCTTGCCCAATAACTTCTCCTTTGTGCGTCTTTCCAAGATGTGATTAAATCATCCTTTATTCATCATCTGCTTTCTTTACTAGACTGTAAGCCCCATGAGAAGAGGCCCAGTGTTTCTTGTTCTCCACCGAGAGACTAAATATGCAAACAGACAGTGTCCAGACCATGTATGACAATAGAACTCTAACCCTTAACTTCTGCAGCAACCAGCCCCATAAGTCAAATGACAGCCTCTTGCCCCAGAATGGTCAGGGCTTGGTAAATGACTGCCAGCTTCCCTAATTTTGCCCCCACTTCTAACTCAGGACCATCAGAGAAAGCAAAATATGCTCCCCAAACCAATCACATAGGATACCTCACTCCTACTTAGCTGCCTCCAGCTTCCTGATGCCAACAACCTCCAATCACAGCAAACTGAAACCCCCTCCCACCCAAAATTTTTTTTTTTTTTTTTACTATAACCCTTTCCCACTGCCCTGTCTGTCTGTTAAGTCTCTACCAAACAGAACAGATGGTGGCTGATTCCCTGCTATAGCAAGTTCTGAATAAATAGCCTCTGCCTGGCATGGAGTTACCCATGAGTTTAATTAGGGACTTACAAAACAGGAGATTCTTCCCGATGGCAGCAGGTCGGGAAAGTGAAGTCAGCATTCTGGACAGAGAGAAGGAGAGTGACAGAGAGAGAGAGAGAGAGAGAAAGAGAAAGTGCCAAGGAGGGGGGTGGCGGGGAGCTTATAAAGATTTGTGACAATGGAGTTTCTTGCAAGGTTTGGTTATGAGAGGATCTTCTGAGGTTTGGTTGCAACAAGGTCTCTCAAGATTTGGTTACAACAAATTCTCGTGAGATTTGGTTACTAACAGTGATTAGCAGGAGGGAAGTTTTATTGTTTTCCACCCCACCCCAGGGGGGGAGGGTGTGTTGACTTTTAATATCTTTCCTGGTCATGTAGGCGGCCATGTGTATCTCATAATGGAGGGGGTGGGGCCCTGGGCCCTGGGTCCTCACTGTTGTCTTCTTTTATTTCCACACCACGTTCCTCTAGTTCTCAGGAAGGTGTGTGGCACATAGCAAGCACTCAGGAAACATTAACTGAACCATAAATGAATGAGTGAATGAAGTTTCAACCTCCCTGAACAGGGAAATTAGGGAACCAAGAAGAACTGGGTTCTTGGCATGTGGCTTGTGGCCTTGGGAAAATCACCTAGCATGTCTAGGTACCATTTTTCTCAAGGTATAAACTAGTGAATTTTTGCTAAATAATTCCCATGTTTCAAATATATCTGGATACTGTGTAGCCTCATAAAATCTCTCTATAAAACCATGGGCTCAGAGCTTCCACCTAAATTTCCCCACAGTGGGAGCTTAAAAATGAAATGTACTGTGTGCTTTCTCTGATAATCTGTCTCTGCTGAGTAATGGAAGGAAAGAATAGTTTTTAAGAAAATTAGTTTTTTCCTCCTGCATTATGACATGATAATCCATGATGTGTGCAAAGTAAACAGAAAACTAATTTTTATCATTATTTAGTTATTTGCTAAAGATAATACTGATCCTGGGGAAAGGATCATGCTTTGTGCTGTAAGGACATACTGTTCAACTCCGTACCTTTGCCTTCCTTTGACTTACTCTGCTTGGCGAGTGTTCCGTTTGCTAATGCTGCCAAAATGCAAAATACCAGAAATAGATTGGCTTTTATAAAGGGGCTTATTTGGTTGCAAAGTTAAAGTCTTAAGGCCATAAAAGTGTCCAAGCTAAGGTGTTAGCCATAGAGTACCTTCACAGAAGAATGGCCAATGGTGTCGGGAAAATCTCTGTTAGCTCAGAAGGCACGTGGCTGGCATCCACTTGCTCCCAAGTTGCATTTCAAAATGGCATTCTCCAAAATGTTGCTCTTGGGGAGTTTTGTCCTCTCTTAGCTGCAGCGTCTCTTCAAAATGTCACTCTTAGTTGCTCTGAAGTCCTTCTGTCTGTGAATTCCTTTATATGACTCCAGTGATCCAATTAACCCTGAATGGGTGGGCTAATACCTCCATGGAAATTATCCAAAGTTCTCGTCCACAGCTGATTGTGTCACATCTCCATGGAAAAACTCAATCAAAGGATTCCAGTGTAATCAACACTAGTACGTCTGCCCCCACAAGATTGCATCAAAGAACATGGCATTTGGGGGGACATAATACATCCAAACCAGCACAGCTAGGTTGCTTCTTCCTCTGTGCCTGTAATGCAAACCTTCCATCTCCAAGGCCTACCCCACATTCCACATTCTACACAAACTCTTCCCTATTATTCCTGTTCCTGGTAATTCTATTGCTAAACTCCTGTAAGACATCACTTAAAGTCCATGTGCATCTTTTCAACTGGGTCATATTCCTTGAAGGAGGGGATTACATCTTCTGATTCTTCTATATTTTGCAGAATGCCTTGAGAAAGTGTAAAAGAGGATAACATTAGTTGAGTAACTACTACGTGCCAGGTGTTTTCATTTTTGTTATGTCATTTCTGTTATGCATTTCTGCAATAACCCAGAGGTAATGGTTGCGGACTCCATTTTACAGAGGGATGGACTGAGTCTCAGAGAGGTTGAATAAAATCTCCAAAGTCACATGGACAGTAATGCTGGGTCTCACTGATATCACTCCACCTTCCACCCTGCACATTGTAATTACTAAAACTACTGGTGTGTTATTGACAAATTCAGCTTGAATATCCAAAGTGAAATAAATACAGACTGGAGGAAAAATTCCAAAGTTACAAGTTATATTTTTTAAATCAACTGAAATTTTTAATTACTCACAGCATCTTGGTTTTTTGTTTTCCTAGAGCTTTTGAGCTCACAGGTTATGTCCATTTGCATAGCAACCACAGTATTTTTCTCTAAGTACTGAGTAATTTAAATATTTGGAAACTTTTTAATAGATACTAGGTCAAAAGCTAAAATCAAAATGGGCAAATCAGATGCAGTTTGACTGCTGTAGTTTAATTCAAAAACCAACCTATCAGATCCTAGAGGACACTGCTTCCTCTTGTTTTTTCCTGTTTTTACGTGTATAACAAAAATATGAAAATTAACAAGAAGAAAATCTGAGAAGAGAATGGAATGAAAGTTCACTATAGTACAGCACAGTATTTGCTGTTAAAAGCATATTTATAAGACTCAGGTGTGGGACTGGAATAAAGTATTAGCACTGTTCAGACTTGTACCAAAGCAACAATTCTGACTGTAGAATCCAAAATTGAAGGACTCAAGGAATTTAGAAGCAAATCAGAGTAGAATCCAGAAGTGTTTAAAATCATCAAAGCAAGCCTAGTAGTGAGACTGAAGCAGTTTGGCCTATTTGGTCTTGGAATAAAACTCCACACCTCTGAATGAACAATGGCCAGAGTGACCTCAAGGATAACAAATCAGACAAACAAGAGTGGCTTTCTATTTCCAGTAAAGATTGCGAACGACAAGAGAAGTGGGCATAAATATGACTCTGTCTTCCCCCGGCTGTATTCCCTCATAGTGGACACATACTTCTCCCCAGTGCCTTTCCTCTTCTCTGTGCCTTGTGAATGTCCATCTACCTCTCTCACCTCCCAGGTTCTCTGTTTTATTCATCTTGCATTCCTTGTACTCACAAGAGATAAGGGCTACCTCCCGATTCTGCCTGCCTAATATCCTTTCCCCCTTTTTTCTGTTTTCCTCTGGGGAGCCACTCCTCCCCACTCTTGGTCTTGGGCTGTGACTGGGCTGACCTCACCGCACAGCTCTAAGGGGGCAGGGGACCCCCAACTGACCAACCAGAGGTTTCCATCCACAGAGATTGGTTTAAGAAACAGACGACCCACTTGGGGCTCATGAGATTCCACCCTGGGACTCCTGCTGGAATTTTGGGAATGAGAAGCTCTCTTTCCTTTGAGTTTGATGCTGGTAGGATATAGGCTTGGAATTACTGGGGACTTCATATGGAGAGAACCTCTTGGGAAACAAAACCGATTGGGAGGATTGCAGAAATGACAGATAGAGAGGCTGAGTCCTGACTATGGTGTTGTAGCACTTGGATCTAGTCATGCTTCAAGGCTGTCTGTCCTTGAACTTTTCAAACTATGAGCCTATAAATTCGCAGTTATGATTTATCCAGTTTGTAAAGAAGGAGGAGTCTTAAAACTAAAGAGTGCTGATAGGTAACCTGCACCCCCAGAATGATAATAATGATTAGCTGCATTTTTTTGTTGTATCTGTCCTAAGCCTTCTTTTCATGCTACATGATTTTCCTGTGTGGTTTTCCTATCTTCACAGATTCCATGGCACCTGTATAATAATGACTCTGATATCTATAATTATAGGTCCAAACTTCTCCAGGTCCTGATACCCAGCTGCCTACTGGCTGTTCCTTCTAAAGGTTCCATGGCACCTCAAACTCAATATCCTTAAAACCATTTGTTTTCCTTCTTTGTCAACCCTGCACCTCCTCTTGCTTTCTCCATCACAGTTAAGGAATTCTTTTTCCTAACTAAACTATCTCTGCATGGGTGGACAGGGTTTCCTCTTCTTTTTGTCTTGTTAGTCTTAGCCCTAGTAACATGTTCCCCATTTGGTGGATGCTCCAAAAATTTTTTACTGAATACATTTAGGAGTAATAAAAAAGATGAATAAACTAATGTGCATGAGTCTTACCTGCTATTTAGAAATATCAAGAGCAGATTTTGGTTAAAAGGTAAAGAATGAGGAGAGGACCTCTTAAGATTCTTCCTATCAAAACAATACTAAAGTAGGAAATGTTAAGAAGAGAAGGGGGGAATCTCCTTTGCCTTGTTTTACTGAGAGTCATAGTAGATTTATAGAAAATTCGTGGAGAAAGTGCAGAATTCCTTTATATGCCCCCCCACACACAGTTTTCCTTATTTTTAACATTTTACATTAATGTGGCACATTTGTTACAATTGATGAACAAATACTATTACTATAATTACATTATTAACTAAAGTCCAGAGTTTACATTATGGTTCACTCTTTGTGTTGTTCAGTTCTATGGTTTTTTCTTTTAATTTTTTTATTGTGATAACATGTACAACAACAAATTTCCCATTTTAATCACTTTCAAGTATGCAGTGCAGTGGTGTTAATTACACCTTTGATTTTCATGATGTTTTATAAGTAAAAAGTATTTTTGTTTCCTTTGCATTTCTAACTCATTTAGCAAGCTAAATTGAAACCCTAACTGGTTAAGATCTAGTCTAGACCAAAATATCAAACTCCTCTGGCCATTTGTTTTTCTGTGGGCAGGGTTGAAATGCAGGGCTTGTAATCAATGACAGTCTTGTTTCCAAACACTGTGTTTGCCCAGAAAGTCCACCGTCATGGAAAAATGTGATGGTACATAAAAAGGACACTGGGGAGAATGATTTATTTGGCAGCCAAGAACACAAACTCAGGCTTAATCTCCATTGGTTTGAACTATAAAATGGCAATCAGGCAAATGACTCAATGAAATACTGAGAATAGGCTGAAAAGACATTCATTACACCTCATTATCTTTTTTGTCAGTGGGAGAATTCTGGGTGTGTTTGCTATGTGGAAATACTTCTGTTGTTTCAATCAAGAAATCTGGACTCAGAAAGTGTGAGTAGACATGATTCCAGGGGTGGGGAGGGGCAGGGCAGACATCAACAAATATGGACAAGCCATAATATCCAATCAGAACCTCACTTTAGGCAGAAAATATGGTCACAGGGTCACTGTAATCACACTGACAAACATGTTCATGATAAAGTTTCAAACAGTCCAGCAGGCTATCCCCTGATATCACATAGCCTTACTCTGTAGCTTCTTATGTATCAGTAGTAGGTTGAATTATGTACCCAAAGAAAGACATGCTCTTGATCTTAATCCATGTTCCTGGGGATATGAATTTATTTGTAAATAGGAACTTTTGAAGATGTTATTTTTAGTAACGGTGTGGACCGATTGATTGAAGATGAATCTGAATCTATATTACTAGAGGCCTTATGAAAAGAAAAGCCCAGAAACCAGAAGTCAGAGAAAGTCATAGGGAGGCCAGAAGTCAGCGGAAACCAGGAAAGCAAGCACAAGGAGAGGGGGGCTTGCCACATGAGGTGAGGCAGAGATGCAAGCCAAGGAACCCCAAGATTGTGGCTACAGACTTTGGTGGAGAAAGTATTACCTTGCTAACCTCTAAAACCATAAGACAATAAATGCTTGTAGTTTAAACCAACTCATTGTGTGGTATTTGTAATAGCAACTCTGGCAAACCAAGACAACATCATTCTAGAATATTTATATACATATAAACATGTGTCTTTTTTTTCTCCCCTCATAAATGAGATATAATATACATACTGCTCTGTAATTTGCTTTCTATTCAGCAGTTCATTTGGGATGTCTTTTCCTAATATATATAGATCTAATGCATGCTTTTTAAATGACTGCATACTATTCCGCTAGATGGATGTTCTCTAATTTATTTAAGCAGTTCTTTATTGATGGATAGTTAGGTTATTTCCTTTTTTTTCCTTTTTTTGCTATTACAAGAAATGTTACATTGAACACTGTTTGCCATACAACTTTTCTCGTGTATGGTTGTTTATGGAGATTCAGTTCTCAGATGCAGAAATGTTGGATTAAAGGGTCCATGCATATTTATTTTAATAAATATTACCAATTATTATTTCAGTAAGATCACACTAATTTATATTTTCACCAAGAATATAACAAAGGATCATTTTCCACACCCTTGCTGCTTACAGTTTTTATCTTTGCCATTCTCATTGGTAGAAAATGGTGACATTGTCATTTTAACTTGCATCTCCTTTATTATGAGAGAGGTTAAGTTTATTATTATTTGCTTCTTGTTCAGTTGTATTTTTTTTTTCTGTGAACCATCTATTCATGCTCTTTTCTCATCTTTTGATTGTGTTGTTTTTTTTACTGTTGATGTATAAAAGCTCTTTGTTTATGTCATCCTTTGAAATCTTTCTGTTTCATGATTATTTTTAAAAATCTAGTTCTTTTATCTTTTATTTTTTACATTTTTATCTTTGCAGTCTCCTGAAAGCCATGGGCTTTTTACAGACGTATGTAAAATTATTGTTTCTCCTTCCAAGTTGAGCATAACAAAAGCTATGAATAGGGAGTCAGAAACCTGGCAGCAAGCACCTGCTCTGAAATGTTGCTTGTTCTTGAAACTGTTGTCTTAGCTGCAAAATCACAATCAAGCTAATAATTGAGAGGGACTTTGTGAAGTTCAAATTAAACCTTCAAGTGAAATAAATTCATAAACAACAACAAAAAAATCATGCCACAGATAGCTATAGCTAATATTTAGTGTATTACTAATGGGGATTAAAATTAGTATTTAAATATACTTGAATTGTATAACTGGATTAAGAGTTGCCAAGGGCATGTTAACAGGGTAGGACAGGCTTGGTGTGGAAGTTTTAAAGGAATTATTAGCTAATTACTGTTGCCACTGCTCTCTATATCATGTTTAGAACATGTTTAGCTTCAGGATGATGAATTGAGGGATATTTATACTTTGTCCTGTGATGTACAACTGGAGTACAAAATTTCATGTCAGCAGGGAACAAATGACCCAATTGGTCAAACTACAAATTATGGAAACAATCATCAAAAGCTAAAATGGCTTCAAATTCAACCCTTCATAGATTAGTATATTACAGGAATAAAAGTTGAGAAAACTCATCAGGGTAGATGGAAGAGAATTTTCCAAGATTTTGTTTAATTTAATCAAGGTCAGCTGATAAATATTTTTCCCTGATGTTTTCCTATTTTTTTCAGTTAAACCAAATGCATGAATATTTGCTGTTGTATTATATTGGGGGTACCCACCAGATCCCCTCTAGTCTCATTGTCATTATAAGCGCAGAGATTTGGGGTTTTGTAGTGGTGTCAGAAAGATGGCGTCTAGACTCTCTCTTGGAAAATGAAAACTCATCTCATGATCTTGGGCATTTTTTTACATATTAAGTAAGATCTAGTTGGCTCCTTATCAACACTTGAGAAGAAAACAGAAGTTCCATGGTAATAAGAATGAAGTTGGGTTCGATCTTTCCCTTTCTGTCTAAGCTGTCCTAGAGAATGGTCACTGCACAGCTGGACTTCCAGCTGAGTTGGCCCAAAACAGCCTTTTTGACACCCTGTTTCAGTTTGCTAAAGCTGCCAGAATGCAGTATGTCAGAAACGGGCTGGCTTTTAACAATGCAGATTTATTGAATTACAAGTTACAATTCCAAGGCTAAGAAAATGTCCGAATTAAGGCATCAACTAGAGGACACCTTCTCCAAAGAAAGACTGCTGGCATCTGGGGTTCCTCTGTCAGACAGCAAGGCACATGGCTGGTGTCTGCTGGTCCTTCATGAACTCCCAGGTTTCATTGCTTTCACCTTCTGATTCCAGTGGCTTTCTCTCTGAGCATCTGTGGATTCTTTCTTAGCATTTCCAGAGTGTTTCTCTCTCTAAGCTCATTCTAAATATCTCTGCCTTTTGTCCTCTCATAAAGGGCTCCAGTAAAGGATTAAGACCCACCTTGAATGGGCAGGCTCTCATCTAAATTGAAACAACCTAATCAAAGGTCCCACCCACAATACGTTTGCCCTCAAGGATGGATTAAAAGAACACAGTGTTTTCTGGGATACATACCAGCTTCAAATCAGCACACACAGGCATGCAGATGCTGGGGCAGTGTGAGGCAGTCAACAACCTTGAGCAGCTCAGTGACACCTTCCCCCCACCCTGCCTTAAGCTTGCATCTTCATGGCCCCAGGGGAGAGGAATTTTGTCCATGAAATAAGAAGACCTTCTCCTTTACTTTTGCATTCTCTTTCACTCCCCTTGTCCCACCTGTTTATTTTTCCTTCAATTTTATTGAGATATATTCACATCCCACACAAACCATCTAAAGTATACAATCACTGGCTCACAGTATCATCACATGGTTGTGCATACATCCCCAGGATTGATTTTAGAACATTTCATTACTCCAGAACAGAAGTAAGAATAAAATATTAAAACCCAAATTACTCCCCTAACCCTTATCCATGCCCCCCCATTGTTGAGCCATAGTATTGGTGTGGTACATTTGTTACTGTTGATGGCAGAATATTAAAATATTAGTTATCTATGGCCCATAGTTTTCAATATACCCCTCTATTAATTTTATGCTTCATATAACCATCTATTAATTTTTTAAATTTATAGTGATTCATGAAAGAACTTATTTACATACATGACTTTAAAAAGTGACTTATAATCAAATTCCCCTACAATACATTACTATTTCTTATAATCCTAAGAACAAGGTACCATCACCTCTATCCATTCCCAAACATTTAAGTTCAACCTCATTAACAATTCAGTACCTATTAGGTAACTGCTCTCCTTTCTCTAGCTTCTATATCTAGGTACCCTATATTCTACAGTTTTTCTCATGCATATCTTTATTATATTACTCGTCTAACCACAGACTGGATAAAGGGGGTATCAGTCACAAAGTTTTTACAATTACACTGTCACAAGATAAAAGCAATATAGTTGTACAATCATTATCAATAATCAAAGCTACTGGGTTGTAGTTCAACAGTTTCAGGTATTTCCTTCTGGCTGTTCTAATAGTCTAGAAACAAATGAAATAGCTTTAAAATTATTCAATAGTGGTAATCATTTGTTAAATCTTAACTTCTCTGTTACAACTCCTCCCTCTCATTTGATAGATCTCTCAATCTTCAGAGGTATTTGGGCAATGACCATTGTAGCTTCTTCATGCTGAAAAGGGGTGTTGACATTATAGGGTAGATGCAACTTCTTGATGTTCCGGGAGAGACCTCTAAGTTTCAAGGCTCATCTGGCATAGGAAAAATCTGGAGGTTTTAAGTTTCTAAAAAAATAAACTTAATAAGTAAAACTTTTGTAGCATTTTAGAGCCCAGGGTATTCTTTAGGGTTTTCAGAAACATTGTTTGTTGGGGCTTGGCATACGGTGACAATATACAATATCTGGTTGAAGCTTTCATAAGAGTAACCTCCAGAATGACCTCTCAACTATTTGAAATCTCTTAGCCACTGAAACCTTATTTTATTTCATTTCTTTTCCCCTTTTTGGTCAAGAAGGCATAATCAATCCCATGATGCTAGGGCAGGCTTATCCCTGGGAGTCATGTCCCATGTAGTGGGGAGGGAAGTGAGCTTATTTGCTGAGTTTGGTTTAGAGAGAGAAGGGCCACATCTGAGCAACAAAGGAGGTTCTCTCGGGGTGACTCTTAGGCATAATTACAGTAAGGCTTAACTTCACTAATAACAAGATCTCGTTCCCTACACTAGGTTCCATGTATTTAGGATTTTTAAATAATCTGACCAGACAGATTAAGTTGGATAGTGTGCTACAGAAAATTTATATTTTGGACAAAATAAACATCTCTTGCTTTGGTCTGTCACATTTTAAAAATGATTTTAAAAATAGGTTGAAATGTATATGTAACTCTGAGTCTTAGGTGTCACACAGGTACCCAAAGTTCCAGAAAAATACCAGGTTATACACATAGAGCACAACATCTCGGACTTTAGAAATAACAATTAAAACTCACGAATAAACGTGACTGCTGTAAGAGCTTACAGTATAGGCCCTAATTTTCTTATAAGCATTTTCTAAATGAGACCATAGAATATTTGTCTTTTTGTTTCTGGCTTATTTCACTCAACACAATATCCTCTAGGTTCATTCATCTCATTGCATGCCTCACAACTTCATTCTTTTCTGTAGCCACACCATATTCCATCATATGTATACACCACATTTCATCTTCTGCTCATCAGTCGTTGGAGGCTTTGGCCACCTCCATCCAATGGCAATCATGAATAATGCCACCTTAAACATCAGTGTGCAAATGCCTAATCTAGCCCCTGCTTTCAATTCTCCCAAGTATATTCCTAGCAACAGGATTGCCTGATTGCATGACAATCCTATATTTAGCCACCTGGGGATCCACCACACTGCCCTCCAGAGGGGCTGCCCACCTGTTTTTGCTAGCACTAGGAAATACCTGGTTCCTCCCTTCCTCCTGGGAAGGGAAAAGGTCAATTCCAAAATGAAATTTCCATCCAGCATAATTTTCTCCAAAAAATATATTTTTAAAAATGTCTTGTTTGCATAGCTCTTAGAAAGTTAGGTGACAAAATTAAGTTTTCAAATAGGAAAAGGTTCAGAAAAAGACTATCCAGGCATTTTCTGGGAGTGAGAAAAAAGCTAAAGATCTAGTCAGAGATGTTTGAATATTTTTCCCTATCTTATATGCCAGTTACAAAATTCCTGCAGAGGTATATTCTGTGTGTTCCCGCACCTACAAATCACCACAGATACTTCTTAAAAATTGAGGTATTAAAGATAAAGAAAGCAGGTAGCATATTTCTCAACAGTGTTTCTAAAAGGGTATGGGCAAAGGGCAGACATGATAGTGTTCCTTCTCCCTAAAAATAACATGCAACAAAACAACAAACTAATAAGAAAAGCCTGGTGATTTATAAAGAATGATTTTAAAAATAGGTTGAAATGTATATGTAAATGGCACTAGGTCTTCGCGATCACTGAAATGAAGGACAAGGAAGATTGTATGCTGGTTGAGATATAAAATCCCCAGGAATTTTTAAGCTTAGCTGGTGAAGTCATAGACACAATCGTTGGTTCTTTCCGTGAGTTGTGTTAGAGTGCCTAGAACAGCAGATCATCAAAGAAGCTACACCTACTGGTTAGCTCTGCATATAAATATACCATATTTGAGTCCATCCCGGGGCCACAGACAGAGTTGATTTGCTCTTTGGGTCATTTTAATGAAATGCTGACTTTCAGTTCATGATTCTTGGCATTATCCCAATTGTTAATAAAAAGAATTAAGAAAGGTACTCATCTGTTCTAGTTTGCTAATGCTGCCAGAAATGCAAAGCACCACAGATGGTCTGGCTTTTATAAAAGGGGGTTTATTTGGTTACACAGTTACAGTCTTAAGGCCATAAAGTGTCCAAGGTAATGCATCAATAATCAGGTACCTTCACTAGAGGATGGCCAATGGCATCTGGAAAACCTCTGTTAGCTGGGAAGTCACGTGGCCGGTGTCTGCTCCAAAGTTCTGGTTTCAAATGACTTTCTACCAGGATGTTCCTCTCTAGGCTTCAGTTCCTCAAAAATGTCACTCTTAGTTGCTCTTGGGGTGGTTGTCCTCTCTTAGCCTCTCCGGAGCAAAAGTCTGCTTTCCAAGGCTGTCTCCAAAATGTCTCTGTAAGCTGAAGCTCCTCTCTCAGTTCTAGAGCATTCTTCAAAGTGTCCCTCTTGGCTCTAGCAAGCTCTTCAAAACACCGCTCACAGCTGCACTGAGTTCCCTCGGCCAGTCAGCTCATTTACATGACTCTACTACCCACCCAATGGGTGGGCCAACACTCCATGGAAATTATCCAATCAGAGTCATCACCCACAGCTGGGTGGAGCACATTCCAAAGAAACTCTCAAATCTGCCCACACGATTACATCAAAGATAATGGTGTTTGGGGGACACAATATATATATTCAAACTGGCACATCATCTAAATATTTCCCATCAGCAACTAAACGTACATCAGCATCTGAGAAAAAGTCCCATTGACCCTCTAGGATGAATTTGTTTATGACTATCTGTGTAATAGCCAACAAATGGCCTTAGGAAGAATTATCCAGACTTTGAGATTCAAGTGTACCTTTCTTAATGTGTCAACAAGTTCTACCAAGTCAAACAATCACAATAGGCTTAACTGCCTTGCAACCCATGCAGACATTCTAGACCAACCTAGGACATGCAAGAAAGACAATCCTAGAAACTGAGCTAGAGGAAAGGCCTTTGACAAATGAATGAGCAGCAACTTTCATGAGTCTAAGCAAGTGATTCAATTTTTCTAGGGTCCAGAACTCCTCTCAGCTTTAATGGTCTCTGGTTTATAATCCCCCCAAATTGAAATTTTCAATTCCAAAATTATTACAGAGCACATCATGTGAGCTAGTTATGTCCTAGAACTGTGGGGGTGGGGAGGGGGTTTAAAATACTGAGCACTTTGATATGGTCCCTGCCTTCTGGAATTATGCACCAGACAGGACATACACATGAGCAATAATGAAGTAAAGATGCTGATTGAGGGCCCAGATGATGGTAGGGAGAGTAACTGCTGAGAGACTAGTGTGGCCAGAAAAATTATAATTAAAATTTGATTCTCAAAGTATAGGTTAGATTTAAATTAAAAGAGGTTAAATACAATGTTTACCTCCCTGCTTAATTTCTTCTCTCCACTTTAGCATATTCCCCTTACTAGTGCCCTTTTTTCCACTGAGACTAATTTACCTGTTCTTCTCCATTCTTTGAATGCATTCTGGAGACTCTTTTTCCAATCAATTTTTTTCTTTGTGTCATCCCTTCAAGACAAATCATAGGACAGAGGTACATGTAACATGTATCTGCTAAATGCTTGTTAATGATAGTGGTGAAAATTCAGGTTCCAAGCTGACAGCTAAATAATTTGATAGAAATTCTGTAGTCCAAAGATGTCTGTTCTAGTTTGCTAATGCTACCAGAATGCAAAACACCAGAAATGGACTGGCTTTTATAACGGGCGTTTATTTGGTTACACAGTTACAGTCTTAAGACCGTAAAGTGTCCAAGGTAACACATCAACAACTGTGTACCTTCACTGGAGGATGGCCAATGGCATCCAGAAAACCTCTGTTTAGCTGGGAAGGTACGTGGCTGGTGTCTGCTCCGGAGTTCTGGTTTCAAAATGGCTTTCTCCCAGGACATTCCTCTCTAGGCCACAGCTCCTCTTCAAAATGTCACTCTCAGTTACTCTTGGGGCATTTGTCCTCTCTTGCCTTCTCTGGAGCAAGAGTCTGCTTTCAACAGCTGTCTTCAAACTGTCTCTCATCTGCAGCTACTCTCTCAGCTTCTGTGCATTCTTCAAAGTGTCCCTTTTGGCTGTAGCAAGCTCGCTCCTTCTGTCTGAGCTTATATAGTGCTCTAGTAAATCAATCAAGGCCCATGCTGAATGGGCAGGGCCACACCTCCATGGAAATTATCCTGTGAAAGATCTTGCCCACAGTTGAGTGATCACATCTTCACAGAAACATCCAATCAAAAGTCTCCAAGCCAATCTACACCAAAATGTTTTCTGCCCACACAAGACTGCATCAAAAATAATGGTATTTTGGGGGATGTAATACATCCAAACCAGCACAGTATCTGTACTGGATTTTTCTAAATGTAAGATGTTCTGGTTTTCTAAAGCTGCCATTATGCAAAATACCAGAAATAGATTGCTTTTATAAAGGGGATTTATTAGGAGACAAATTTATAGTTCTAAGGTCATAAAAGTGTTCAAACTAAGTCACCAACAAGAAGATACCTTCACTGAGGAAATGTTGAAGGCATCTGGAGCACCTCTGTTCCGGTTTGCTAATGCTGCCAGAATGAAAAACACCAGAAATGGATTGGTTCTTATAAAAGGGGGTTTATTTGGTTACACAGTTACAGTCTTAAGGCCATAAAGTGTCCAAGGTAGCACATCAGCAATCGGGTCATTCACTGGAGGATGGTCAATGGTGTCTGGAAAACCTCTGTTAGCTGGGAAGGCACGTGGCTGGTGTCTGCTCCAAAGTTCTGGTTTCAAAATGGCTTTCCCCCAGAACATTCCTCTCTAGGCTGCAGTTCCTCAAAAATCTCACTCTTAGTTGCTCTTGGGGTGTTTTTCCTCTCTTAGCTTCTCCGGAGCAAAAGTCTGCTTTCAATGGCCATATTCAAAGTGTCTCTCATTTGCAGCTCCTGTGCATTCTTCAAAGTGTCCCTCTTGGCTGTAGCAAGCTCGCTCCTTCTGTCTGAGCTTATATACTGCTCCAGTAATCAAGGCCCACGCTGAATGGGGAGGGCCATGCCTCCATAGAAATTATCTCATCAGAGTTATCACCTACAGTTGGGTGGGTCACATCTCCAAGGAAACACTCAAAGGATTCCAATCTAATCAGCACTAAAATGTCTGCCCCACAAGATTGCATCAAAGAATATGGCTTTTTCTGGGGAACATAATACATTCAAACCAGTGCAACCTCTGTTAGCTGGGAAGGCACATGGCTGGCACGTGCTGCTCTTTTGCTCCTGGGTTCATTGCTTTCAGCTTCTGATTCCAGTGGCCTTCTCTTTAAGTTTTTGTGGGTTCTCACTTAGCTTCTCCAGGGCAAATTCTGGGCTTCATCTCTTAGCTTAGCAACGCCAAAAGTCTGGTTTCAATGGCTGTCTCCAAAATGTCTCTGGGCATTTCCTATCTAAGTATCTGTCTCTGCTTTGGCTCTTGTGCATCCTCCTTGCTTCTCCCAGGGCCAAACTCTGGATAACTTATTTTAGTTTCTCTCCAAAATGTCTCTCTCAGCTTTGCTGAGCTCTTTCTCTCTGTGAGTTCTGTTAAAAGACTCCAGTGATCTATTTAAGACCCACCTGGAATGAGTGGGGTCACACCTCCATGGAGATTATCTAATCAAAAGCTCTCACCTGCAGTCGGGTGGGTCACATCTCTATGGAAATAACCTAATCAAAAGGTCCCACTCTAATCAAAGGACCAATAAGTAAGGGCTGGAAGAAAATTCAATTAAACAGATTCTTTTATTGAACAAATATGCTCAATGATCATTAATCAAAGTATACCTATTTGGGGGAGAGGTCCAGTTGAGTACATTGGACTCTGTTCTCAGCTCTGTCCTCCACTTTTTAAAAGAGTTGGATTAAGTTATAGAAAATTTTCTTGTTAAATATTTAGATGCTTTGAGGCTGGGAATAATACTTTTTTTTTTTTTTTTGGTTTCAAGATCCAAGAGATTTCTCAAACACTTGATAGAAGAGATGAATCTAAGATTGAATTTTACAGAGATAAATATAAAGTCCTGTATTGGAGAGGAAAATCAAAGTGCATGATGGGTGAATTACAGTGTGACAGGCTTAATGACTTAGAACTTTAGTTGACAGTTGGTCCTAAACATCCTGGGTGTGATGTGGCTTCTAAATAAGGCAACATGTCCAAATAGTAGCATGTGAACAAAGAAGTTAGCAGTTCTAGCCTACTCTACTCTGGGGTGTTCAGACCACACCTAAAATATTTCATCCTCTGAGCAGTATATTAAAAAAAAAATAGATAAATCAGGCTGCATTTAGTGGAGTGTGACTAGCATGGTTGAACAAACTGAAAATAGATTATGAGTAGAAAGTCTCCAGGAGTGAGGAAAGGAGTAAAGGAGAGGCAAGCACATTGTAGTTGCCCTCAAATACATATGTTCACTTTGGATCCAAGGAATAAAAGAAGACCCAGTAGATTAAAGTGACAAGTAACATAAGAATCCTTGAAGAAAAGTGTTTAAAAGATCAACTGGGTTGTTTTGTGCAAGTAGGGAGTTCTCTTCCTAGATAGGATTAGGATATTAGTGTGTATTTGAAACAGTGGCCTTTGTGGTAGTATTTGTTGGGAGGCAATTCTCCATGAACCACTCATGTTTTTGCAAATTTTACCAGCAGAGCCACCAACTGCCTTTGTTCAGAACTATCTTTCCAAGATTGTACATAGTGCAGCCTTGGAAGGGAGAGATAATGTCTCCCTCCTAAGCAAGGGAGAGCTTTGTTTACTGTCTAGTATAATAAAGATAGTTTTTCCCTTCATAGCAAAGCAGGCAAGGTTATCACCCATTATGAAAGATTCAGGGTCCCTAAGCTCAGAGCTCCTCTGTTCTGACTCAGATGTCACCTGGCCCTCTTTCAATAGTATTGTGAGAATTGGAGCTCAAGGAACCAGAGCAAATGCTGATGCTTTGGCTGCTGCTATTTCTGTAAGTAATAAACGGATCTCTGTCTCGGGTCTTCTGCCAACATCTAAGAAACTGAGTGGCTAACTAACTTTTTAGCATGTAAGTGGGGTAAAATCTGAGACTCATCACAGTTCTTGACAGTCCCTTCTGATACCATGGTTCCGTGGTTTTTGTTGTTGTTGTTGTTTTAGAGCCTGGAGATAATGCCTTCATGTAAACAATGGATTGTAATGGTGATAGTCTGGTGGAGAGGCGAATTGAGAGCAGGAAGGATTTTGAAGAGAGTGTTGGGACAAATCTCATGCACACCTATATGTCCAGCCTCTCTTATGGCCAATTCTGGTGCACTCGAAGATCTTTAGCACTCCACTGATGGGGGCAGGATATATACAGCCACTTCAGAGGGAAATTGTGTTATTTCAAACATCTACTGAAAAAGGATATTCTGTTTCAGAAATAAAACATAACCTACACCGTATTTGAAGCCAGATAATAATTGATTATTTATGAAGTTCCTCTTATCTTATATTATGTTGTCCCAAAAATGTATGAAGTTTTGTGCTAATATCTGGCAAACACATGACCTATTAATCTGACTATCAACACTGGGTTACATCTGTTTTCCATGAGACCTTCTCCTTCCCACTGGTGTGGTTGAAATAGTGAAGCTATAGTGTAAGTTATTTTTAAATGTATCAATTCCTTTTGGGAAAAGTGATAAACTGTGATTTATTTCTCTGAAATTCCAGCAGCTTTATCAAGACTGAGGCCTATTTATTTTTATAGTGTATCAAGTTAAAAAATGTGAAATAGCACATGAACCTGAGAATTCATGTGTATGTTGACTTATGTGTAATATATGTACATGTTGAAGTGGAATTAACTGTCTGGATTCTGCAGGAGATCACTGGATGAGAGAAAGTGGGTGTCAAACCCATCCAGTCATCCCACATTTCACACGAGGGGGTTTAGGACTGATGTTTAGGATTGATGCTTCATCCAAGCTTGCTCTCCAACAAGGGGATGCAGGTGCTGTTAACACCCAGACAGTAATGGGATCAAGGAGAGCCTGAATCTCCCTTTGGACAAGTTGACAGCTGGAGACTATGTGTTCCAAACTGGTATCTGGCATAGGAATGCCCCTGATCTGTGACAACAACCAACTATACAATAAGGCTCTGAAAAATTAAAGAGAATAGAGGTACCTTATAAGCTGCTTGAAATGCTAGTTGTTGGGGTGGTGTTTTAGTTTCCAAGTCTCCTCAAACAGATACTATGAAATGGTTTGGCTTAAACAATGGAAATTTATTTGCTTATGGTTTTGAGGCTGGGAAAATGTCCAAATCAAAGCATCATCAAGGCTATACTTTCTCTCCAAAGACTGTGGCATTCTGGGGTTGGCTGCTGGTGATCCTTCGCTCCTCTGTCACATGGCAAGACACATGGCAGCACTCCTGGTCTCTTCTTTCTCTTCCAGGTTCCATTTCAGCTTCTTGCTTCCTGTGGCCTTCTCTCTCTCAGTCTGAATTTCATTCTGCTTATAAAAACTCCAGTAATAGGGTCAAGACTCATCCTGATTGAGGTGGGTCACAACTGAAGTAGCCTCATCAAAAGGTCTTACCTACAGTGGTTTCACACCCACAGGAATGGATTAAATTTAAGAACATATTTTTCTAGTGTACATACAGTGTCAAACCACCACAGGTAGGAAACTTCTTTTCATTGTTTACAAAAGAAATACATTCTGAGAATGGAATGTAAGGAAAGCTCTTCTTTTACTCCATGCTAGATGCTTTTTCCTCATATTTCAGGAATAATATGGGAAAATGGAAACTGTTAGCATCTGTTCAAGTGTATGGCTTGTGATTAGAGAAAGGACTATCTCAGCAAGAAAAAGAGCTGCTTATATCATGGAAGAAAAACTTCATAGTCATTGGAAACTGAGCAGTAATGAGGTGATGTGCTAGAAGCAGGAAAGCATCCATACTTACAGTCACAAACTGATTCTTCCAAAGGTCTTATAAGCCAAGGGAAGACAGGCTGAGTTCAGAACAGGCAGATACCTTGAAAGGGTACTTCTCCTGTGGACCAAATATTGTGCCCAATTTATAAGGAAAATCCCAACTTCTGTGGTTCTGACAAACTTGGCCTCTGTATTTTCCCCAGACACTATGTCTGACTGGCTTTCTTTCTCATTAGATAAATCAACATAAATCTGTTTCCCCTCTTCTGTTCTTTGATTCCTGGATTCAGCTCACCTTTCCATTCTTTTCCCATTAGATTCTCAAATTGGCCACCTATTCCCAATTTTTGTGGCATCAACTCTCATTCCTCACTCTCTCCACCCCATCTACACACCCCTGGCTCCCACCACAGTCACAGCATCTCTGTCTAATGGTTGACAAGATGGTTCATCTGCCTCTGAAGTGCATGTGCTCCTAACATGCCAGCAGTGCTTTGCTGAGGCCACCCTGTTAGTATCACTCAGTATGGTCACTGAACCTGGACCTAATCCTTTAGAATCTGATCTTCTTTATGCTGGTATTGTAGAATTGGGGAAAATATTTGCTTTGAACTAGGAATTATTACAGGTAGAAGAAAGGTATAGGCATAAGTTGTTTCATTTCTGGATAAAATAGTTTAACTTCTGGATGAAATTTTCAAAATATAGATTCATTAGGAATCAGTATTCAGACCCATCTGTGATCTTTATTAAATGTTATAGAATGGGAAATCTGGTGAAACTTACAAGGTGGCAAATTAAAATAGATTCTCCTTGGAAATGAAAGTCCATATTTAAGGAGAAATATCACAAGACAAAAATCTCATAAAAGTATGTAAATTAGTACAAATGCAGCAAATAAATGTGAGCAATTGTAAGGTAGTGCACTTTAGAGGTGAAAAAATCCAAAGTTTACTTATGATTATTGCCCCTGAGTTATCAAAGAAACTCTAAGCTAGCAACTGGCATAGTCATTGCAGACTATTCCAAACATGCTTCCATGGCCAAAAAAAAAAAAAAAAAGGCTAAACAACACTGTTTTCTATTATGAGATATAAAAATTATCACCCCCATACTATCCTTTCCTTTTCTAAAATCTGGCAAATTCAGATATATGATGTCTTGATTGACACACCTGAGAAAAGATTTAATGGATCTAGAGAAGGCCCAGAGGAAGATTAAAAAAGATTCAATTTACAGGACAGGATTTTCATACCAAGAGAAAGTTAAAATAATTAAAATAAATAGTTATCAATCTCAAAAATATAGTCTGAAAGGGCAAGTTTTCCTGACAACTTGTAGAAAAGATTTTTCAAAGATGACAAAATAGCTGTCTTAAACCAGCAATAATATTTATATTTAATAATGCCCTGTCAGAGGCATTCTCATTAAAACCAGAAACAAATAAAGGTATTTACTCTAAGCATTGTAATTTTTCTGTATTCTAGAAATTGTAGCCTATGCAACAAGAGAGGAAATAATTATAAAAGGTATAATTTTGCATGAGGGAGACTAAATTATTGTTTTACCAACTCCTTACACAATAACTAATTATTGTTTCACCAGCTCTTTTCCTTCAACCAAGAAGTTGATCATTGCTGGAGAAAAGCACCCAGTAACGGTGACTGGTCTCAATTTAAACTCTTGGTCAGTAATCTTAATTACCAAGAGTCTCAATTACTTGGCCATAATCTCAAGTGGTAGTTTAATGTTGCTCTGAAAGTATACCATATTTACTTACTCTATTTGCTTTTCTACTTTTCTGGATAATTATTTCATATTTTTTGCTCTTCCTTAAACTTCCCTATCCTCACTATTAGGCTATTCCTTCACTGAACTGAAGCAATCTAAAGAGAATCTCCCTGAGGTTCTATCATCACAACATTACCCTCCTACATGCATATGTGACCATTTAATGTTAATCCTGCCACTATTTTTGCCCACTCTAAATATTGCTCCAGCAATTCTCCCCTCCCGTGTCTACCAAATTATTCTAATTAGTGTAAGAAAATGCCATTGTTTTCCCTATTAAAAAATTCTCTTGATTAGAAGGCTCAATATCATAAAGATGTTATTTCTTCCCAAATTTGTCTAAAAAATCAATAGCATTTGTGTGTGTGTGTGTGTGTGTGTGTAAATTGGTAAGCTCCTTCTAAATTTTTATGAAATTGCATAGGGCTAAGAGTAACCTTAAGAACAGAGTTGGAGGAATTACATCACTAGATAAAGTGTCAAAAAGAGTAATTTTCAACAAGAATAAAGCTAGAAGAATTACACTGTCAGGTATTACAACTTATTTTAATTTACAGAAACTAAGAAGATGTCATATTTGTGGAAGAATAGAGAAATAGACTAAGGGAACAGAACAGAAAGTCCATAAAAAATACCCATATATATGGTCAAATTTTTTTTGACAAAGGTAACACTGCAGTGAAATGAATAAAGGATTATCTTTTTAGTAAATGGTGCCAGATCAACTAGATATTCATATGCAAAATATGACTCCTACCTCTCACCATGCATTAAGTCTTTCCAGATGTGTAGTACTCTTTCCCATATCAGTTAATGGGCAATTTATCCTTAAAGTTTCCCAGACCAAAAGTCTTGAGGACATCCTGATTCCTCTTTTTCTCTCACATTTCACATTAAATCCATCAGCAAATTCTTTTAGCCACTCTTTAAAGTACATCGGCATTCAGTCAATTATCACTTCTTTAAGGACACACTTTGACTCAAGTTATTATGCAGTCTTGCCTGGATTATTGCAATCATCTCCTGTCTTAGTTTGAGTTCCTCCAAAACTGACTAATTTCATATGCCTTTCCTTTGCTCAATGGTTTTTCCTTTGCTCTCAGCACTAACTATCCTAATTTATGTTATTTTGTAAAATTTGATTTATTGCCCTTCCCCCCCACTAGAAACATAACTTCCATAATCTTTTTTTTTTCCTTAATTACTGTATGCCCAGAGCTCAGAGGATTGGGCTGATGCATAGTAGATGCTGAACAAATATTTGTCATTGAAGGAATAAATCATAATTTGTAGAAAGTATGATTTGCTTTACCCAAGATATCCACTCAAATAATTATTGAAGCTATATACCTAAAATAAGCAGCTGCAAATCCTAATAAACACATAAAACATAATGAAAATCTAGTAATTTAGTGGTAAAAATCTAATAATACTTTATCAAGAAATGTGTGCGGCCTATGTTAAGAAACCACAAACATTTGTTGAGGTGTTAAAGAAAGTTTTGCTATCTGGAGAGATGTACCATATTTCAAGGAAAATAGAATGTAGTAGATATGTTAATTCTTCCCAAATTAATTTACATGTTTATCTAAATTCTAATACTAAAAATTTAGATTAGTTTAAGCTTTACTTAGAAGAATAAAAAGACAAACTCAGCCAAGAATATTTTGGGGCAAAAAATAAAAAATAAAAAGTAAAAATAGTAGCTGAGGAGGAACTTGCTTTATTAGAGATTAAAAATTTATAAAAATTTGATATGGTGCTGAAATCAGTGGACAGAACAATGTAACAACATATAGAACTAGTGGTAATTGTGATATAAGAACCTAACATATTGTAAAAGAAGCATCTTCAGTCAGTGGGGAAGATATTCTTGATGCAGTATTTTCACCATCTGGAAGTCATTACGAGGAAATAATAAGAGAAAAAGTCAAAAGTTCCTGAAGAAACATGTTCATCACAAAATTACTTAAAGAAGAAAACAGAAACAACTAACTGTCCTTTTTCATAACAGAACAGTTAAACAATGACTTTCCACATGATGAATTATTATTTAGTTGTTAAAAATTATATTTTTGACAGTTTCACTGATATGGGTAAATACTTATGGTATAGTTTCAAGAAATGTATATCTAGTATGATCATAAATACATGTAAGCCAAATATAAATATGAAAACAGTATATGTATGAAAAGATTACAAGAATATACACCAAAATGTTATGTATGCATTCTTATAAATGGCTAAAAGAAGGACATGTCAAAATCTATTAATTAAGAAGGACTGAAAAGGGCAATTACATAAATTTATAAATTATTAAGGGTATTTATGGACAAAGTGACACTGACTTTTCTACTAAATTCTAGAAATAGGAAGGTCCTCTTTGAATCTTGGACATTGTATATCTAAGAAAAATTCAGAACTCCTTTAAAGTATGGGTATTGTAGATGTCCTTGAGAAAGTTCATTTTGGATAATTATGTTACTCTACATTACCATAGTCACAAAGAATTCACAATTACAGATGATTTAAAAAGCTTTTAATATAAATGGAACTTTGAAAGCTTTTCTCTCCCTTGTTCCTTTATCTCTTTGAACACATATGGTACCTGGAGATAAGTTGTAAAAACACCTTGCATTGCCAAGATCATGTGTTCATTTTTTAGAAAAATAAATGTAAATTTAAATATGCCTGTGATTAGCAGACCCTGAAAAAAATTATTTGAGTATAATTCTTTATCACTAATCTGTATGCCACTAGTCCTAAATAAAGCAAATTTCATCAGATCTCCTTAAAACCAAAAACCGACATGAGTAGGAAAATTTGCAATTGAATAATAGAAGAGGGGATCTTTGAGACTATCTTGATTATACAGTTCAACTTTTAAATGTCTGAACTCACAACATCACTTACTTACTACATTGTTGTTTTTGTCATCTTTGTTCCTATTCGATTTGCTTTGACCAGTAAAATCCAGTCATCTGACTAATATTTCAGTTTTTATTAAGACCCCTAAATGTGATTTAAATTAAAAAAAAACTTATAGGAAAAAAATGAAATTTGAGCTTAATTTGTTTGTCAAAAATATAATTTGACACATTCTTCTACCTGATAATGAGCAATCACCTAAAAATAAAAACATGCTTCCTGATGGCAGCCAACAAAGCTTCTGTTCTAAGAAAAAGTTTTATTTCCCTGTTTTGATGAGTTTTGTCTTCTGCAGCCTGTCTCTTCTAAAGAGAATTTTCAATTACCCCCAAGACCACAAAATACCTCCACTTCTCCCTCATCATTGTGGTTACCAGTTTGTTTATCAACCGTAGCAAATGGTAACCCTTTACACCAGACTTAGCTAAATATTATTTGTTTTAGGAAGAAAGCACAGAGGACAAATATTTCAATGTGGTTTTCCATTTGGGGTGGGGTGGGAATACCACTTGACGTCCAACTGATCCTCCTCCTCTCAGGCCCATGTAATGGTGGCAGCTGAAGCTTCAAAGACTCCTCCAGGCCCTGAGGAGACAAAAACACTGTCCTGCACAGAGGAGACAGAAATTAGAGTGGGTGCAATTATCAGGACAAGCCATGGACTCTAGGCCCCGGGCAAGGTGAAGTTGGAAAGACTATGGCATCCCGAGTTAATCAGTATATAAACAGCTTATAGGAAAACAGGGTCTCTTCTTTTAAAAGCAAGACCTTTCTTGGGCAGGATTTATGCTGATCCCAGTAAACTGTATGTGGAATGAATGCTAACTCAAGCAAAATGAAAATGAAAAATTACTACCTCTATGGAAGGCCACCCAATATGAACCAATGAAAATCCCCTTCAAGTCTAAAATACTAGTGGGAGTTGAATGGTAGAGGAGAAAATGCACTCTATTTTATTTAATTTACAAAATACATTGGTCATGACCCACTGAATTGATTTCATGGTGTACTAATAGGTCACAGTCCTCAGGTGGAAAAGAACTGGTCCTACGGGAGCCGATTTATGAGTGGGAAAAGATTTGGATCTGGTGCACTGGGCCAGTGAGTGCCACAGATGTGCAATTGTTCAAGGCAGCGTAGCCTGAGAAAGAGGAAGTGTAGGGTTGCAGGGCCACCAAGGAGGGAAACCTACAGTTTCTTCACTAGTGCTGGATTTCCTGGAGTCAGAAGCTGATGTGCAACCATGTGCACTATCTTAATGGTCTTGCCATTTCTTTCCTACAAATCTATCAAACATGTTTTGATAAGACAGTCAGTGTGTGCTTTCATTTGACCAGTGGAAATGATGAGCAGAGTACAAAAGAGACAAATAAAGGTTTTGGGGTATTGAATAAAATCAGAGGCTGTGGAATCAGAAAAGCTTTGAACAGAAACCTTGTCCTGGCATTTCCCAGCTGCTTACTCTGGTAATTTTCTTAAACTTTCTTTTCATGCTCCTTTCTCTTCAGAGGGCATTGTGACACTGAAGCACTTAGCTTAACACTAGGCCTGGGATGCTGAGCACATGGGAGCTAGAGCTGATGGGATTTTTAATGATGGGTCTGCCACTAACGAGCTATGTGACCTTGTGCGAGTCACTTACCTTCTGCGGGCCGAGAGCAGGTGACCATCGCATTTGTAAAGGAAAGGACTTGTAGGAGATGTATAATGTGCTTTCCAGCTTCAGATTCCATTTAATTAGAATATACCGCTGCTAGTATTTTGGAATACTGCAGTATATTGGAATACATTTGGGAATGTAGGGGCCAAGTAGATTTGGGGAAAATGCTACCTTTTAGCTTTCCTCTGCCATCCACACACTGGCTTCTTTTATAAACTGCCTTGAGTTTTCCTTTAGAAACCAATCCAGAAACAGAACAGAATTTTAAAATACGTACTTCTAGCTACTTGTTTCAGTAGGAAAATAAGCAGGCTGCAAAGACATGATACTCTGTGGCTTAGATGCCAAAAATCATGAAAATCACTGTGACGATCTGAGTGTGTAAGGTTTTCCTGATTCAGTTACTACGAGATCTTCTGCCTCTTTGATCCTATAAAGATTATGTAAAGGTGCCTCTTTTGCCTTTTTTTTTCTTTTAAGAAAAATAATCTCAATAATTGGGATGCTTCCCATTCAGGAGTAAATCTAGACTTAATAATGAGAAAAAAAATAATTCTTATTTTCCTTTTGTCTCTAGCCTCTAAGACAATGACCAATTGTTTAATTTATTGAGAAGTTATCCAAAATGAGATCCTTTCATTTTCCCCAAGCTTTCAGTCTTCCTTTGCCCCTTCATTTTCTTCTGGTCTAAAAGAAACAAATGTACTCATCCTTTCTAAGTCTTTACCTACTTTTGGCTGGAATTCAAGCACTTATGCTTCTCCAGGTTGGGTCATTTTTGCCTCATCTCTGTCTACAGAATCTATATTTTTATTCTTCCTTCTCTGTGTCTCCACTTTAGTAAAGGTGTTTGTTATTTCTCACCTGTAAAATTTAAGTAGCATCCTAACAGTTCAGGTGTTAATTATTTCTCACTGTAAAACTGAAATAGAGTACTAATAGTTCAGCTAGCCTCCATTTCTTCCATCATTTCAATATATTCTTGCCATGGTAATTAGCCAAAGCTTTCTAAATCACATCTTGGTTTAAGTCACAACCCTGCTGTATAATCATCAGTAGCTCCCCAGTATCTAAGGTAAAAAAAAAAAAAAAAAAAAAGATAGATAGAAAGAAAGAAAGAAAGAAAGAAAAGAAAAGAAAAGAAAGGAAAAATTCATTCAAACTGGGAATTCACTATTTCTAGAACACTCCTTAGTTATTTACTACTGAAAATCTACCCTATCAGAGTTTGCTTCTAGCCATCATATTGTGACCCATACTAAAACCATTCATAAACATAAACAACTATGCAACTAAATAAAATGATATAAAATAACTTTCAGATGTTTTATAACAGGTAGCAGAGGGCTGTGAACACTGAGAGGGGAGAAACAAATGAGATTAGCCCCATGATTGCCCCAGCTTTCTTCCTAGAGACACATCAGGATGCAGTGCAAGGAAGGTGTTTTGGTTTGCTAAAGCTGCTGAAATGCAATATACCAGAAATGGATTGGCTTTTACAAAGGGGATTTATTCAGTTACAATTTACAGTTCTTAGACTGTGGAAATGTCCAAGTTAAGGCATCAATAGGAGGATACCTTATCTGAAGAAGAGCTGCTGGCATCTAGGACACCTCCGTCACATGGGAAGGCACTTGGCTGGCGTTTGCTGATCCTCCTCTCTGGGTTTCATTGTTTTCAGCTTCTGATTTCAGTGACTTTCTTTCTGAGTGTCTGTGTATCCTTTCTTGGCATCTCTGGTTTGTTTCTCTCTCTTGGCTCTTTACAAATGTATCTGCTTTTTATCCTCTCACAAAGGACTCCAGTAAAGAATTAAGACTGACCTTGAATGGGTTGGGTAACAACTCAATTAAAACAATCTACTCAAAAGGTCCCACCCATAATAGGTCTGCACCTACAAGAATGGATTAAAAGAACATGGCCTTTTCTGGGGTACATAATAGTTCCAAACTACCACAGAAGGGAAGCCCAAACAGAACATGGAGGACTGACTGAGCTGAGGAGATGGAGATGGGAACTCGGGACTACTGAAGAAGCTACAATTTGTGGGGCAGAATTGAAGAGGAGACAGTTGCACAGAGAAGGAACTCCAAAAATCCACAGAGGGTCCCGTGACTCTTTGCTTGAATACAACACTGAGAATGTTCAGTGAATGATGCCTTGAGGCCAGGCAAAGAACAACTACTGGGTAAAAAACAATCTTCATTGAGCTAGAACTAAACAACTCCCACACCTCAAGCAGAGATGGTAGACATTGGAGTTCCAACTAGTCACAGTGGAAGACCTCACTAAACACCCCAGACATTCACTAGAGACCAGAAGTGCCAGGCTTTAGGAGTAGAGCTAATCTGGCCCTAGAATAAAGGGTACTCCAGCCCTAATGAAGTTTAAGAACAAGTCTTTAAAAAATAAAGCTGAGCCACAAGTAAATGTACAGCCCGCTTAAATAAAACTCAACACTATAATAAGGAAGAACACAAAATCTAGACCTCAGCAAAGTAGCATCCACAGAGTCCAGCATATGATAAAAAAGCTACTAGTGATTCAGAGAAGCAAGAAAATACAACCCATAACTAAAAGCAAAATCAATCAATAAAACTAGACCAAGAAAAGACAGAAAAAAATGTAATTAATAGGCAACAAATTAAAAACCATTATTATAAAAATGTTAAACAATTTAAAGGAAAACATGAACACTGGGGGAAAGGAATTTGAGAGGGGCTGTCAATACAAAATGATGGTTACAAGAACAAAATGGGAATTCTGGAGCTGAAAATACAATTTCAGAAATGAGAAATTCACTGGCTGCACTTAACAGAAGATTAGATACTAGAGAAGAAATATTTTTCTCATATCATAATTTCTTCAAAAATTAGTTGACTCTTTGAAGCAGAAAATAATAAACTACCATAGAGTTTACAACATGTAGTAAAGAACAATAGCACAAAGGAGGGGAGAGGGGGAATGGAAGTATACTGCTGTAGGATTCTTGCAATATACATGAAGTAGTATATTACCATTAAGGTTAGAGTCTGATATCTTAAAGATGCATGTTGGAAGCCATAAAGCAACTACTAAAAAAAAACACAAAGTATGAAGATGAGTCAATATAGATGAAATGAAATACTAAAAATCCTCAAATAATTCCAAGGAAGACAAGAGAAGAGGAAAAGGGCTATAGAACAGATGGAAAAAATAGAAAACAAAACAAGGTAGTAGAATTATAACTAACCATATGAATGATTACATTACATGTAAGTGGACCAAACTCTCCAATGAAAGATAAACTTCACTAGGCTGCATTAAAAAACCCATATCCATCTATAAGATGCTTAAAAGTGATATACATTAGGTTAATGTGATAACCATTAGGTTAAAATTAAAGGATGGTAAAACGAATTTCATGCAAAGACTAATAAAGAAGTTGTGCCTATGTTAAGATCAAGCAAAGTAGATTTCAGAACAAATGTATTGGCAAAGGTAAGGGGGACATTTCACAATGATAAAAGAGTCAATTCATCAAGAGGAGACACCAGTCATAGAAAGGTTTGCAACTAATAACAGAGCTTCAAAATACATGAAGAACAGATTGATAGATCTAAAGGGAAAAATCCACAATTGCAGTTGAAGATTTCAACACTCTTCTCAGCAAATGATAGAATGCTTGGCACAAAATCAGCAAGGATAAAGAAAATTTGAAAAACACTCTCAAATAACTCAACTGAATTGACATTTTTAGAATCCATATCTGACAACAGTAGAATAAATATTCTTTTCAAGTACACATAGGACATTCACAGAAATGGGACATTCACAGAGATAGAATATATATTCTGGGCCATAAAATAAAAATTGATTAATATCAAAGAATTACAAGGCTATAAAACATGTTCTCTGAATACAACACACTACTTTAGAATTTAAGGACAGAAATGTATGTGAAAAATCCTCAAATATTTGGGAATTAAACAACAAAGTTCTAAATCACCTGTAGATAAAAAAGAAATCCCAAAGGAAATTACAAATACCTGGAACTGAATGATAACGAAAATACAACATATTAAAATGTGTGAGCTATAGTTGCAGCGCTGATTATAGGGAAATTTATAGCTCTAAATGGTTATTTTAGGAAACAAAAGAAGAGCTTAAAATCAATGATCTTAAGTTTCTACCTTAAGAACAAATTTTAAAAGAAGCATAAAGGAGGAAATAAAGAGTGGAAATCAATGAAATAGTAAACAGACAAACAAGAGAAAATCACTGATACCAAGAGCTTGTTCTTTGAAATAATAAAAAAAAAATTAATAAAGTAGCAAGATTGATCAAGCAAATAGAAAAAAATACAAAAAAACAAAAAACAAATTACTAACTTCAAGAATGAAATGAAACAGTATTACCCAGAGTAAAGAGTGAGCTGTTTCAGGCATCTGCATGTTCTAGAGGAATGAGGAGGCACCAAGAATGGATTTTGAAAGCTAACAAACTCATTCCTTTTCCAGTTTTTTTATTCTTCATGTCACCCTGTTCTCTCTGAATTGCTTTACTTTCTTTGCTTTAAAATTGTAAAATTTTTTCTGTTGGTTTACTTCCGTTTATCATAAATCAATTTGCTCACAATGTGTATTTGAGTTAAAAAAAAGACAGATTACAAACTAGTATGCATATCAATATTACATTTGGTATACATATATAGAAAAATGCCCAGATGGATAGGCTCAAAATATATTGGCCATGGTTACCTATGGGTGTTGGAATTATCAGGAGACTTTCTTTCCTTTTTATTTTTTATTTATTTATTTTTTTACTTATCTGTATTCTCTAATTTTTCTAGAATAAGCATGAATTTTTTAAAATAAAAAATCAAAATTTCTAAAAATCAAGAGATCACTAATATTGGGATTATCAGTGTATTTCTCTTTTTTCCCTTTTCCTTTCTATCTCTTCTTAAATTTATATTATTCTCTAATTTTTCTAAATAAGAATGATTTTTAAATAATTCCACCTGTTCTACAAAGAGTGAAAAGATTAATATCTGAGATATAATTTCTGAAATGTAAGCATATTATAAATGGATGAAGATGAAATATAGCCCCAGAATATGATAATAGAGGATTGAAGTCCCCTTCCCTTTGGCTGGCTTTGTCCTTACATACAATATCTTGTGACTGTGCTTAGGTGTTTGAGAGAGATGACTAATCTAATGAAGATTTAGTTTAGGAAGTCAGGGAAGAGATAGGGTCTATGTGACTGACATATAGGACATCATGTGAAAAGATCAACTTTCTTTTCCCAAAGAACTTGCTAATAGTCATAGGATAGGTCTAATTTCTTTAATGAGCTAACTTTTATTGCCCATATAATATGTACCTGGGACAGTGCTAAGTACTTAACTCATTTAATCCTTATAAGATCCCTATAAGACAGGTAAAATTATTATCCCCATTTTGAGATGAGAAAACTGTTCTAGTTTCTAATGCTGCTGGAATGCAAAATACCAGAGATGGATTGGCTGTTATAAAAGGGGGTTTATTTGGTTACACAGTTACAGTCTTAAGGCCATAAAGTGCCCAAGGTAACACATCAGCAATCGGGTACCTTCACTGGAGGATGGCCAATGGTGTCCGGAAAACCTCTGTTCCCAGGATGTTCCTGTCTGGCTGGCAGTTCCTCAAAAATATCACTCTTAGTTGTTCTTGGGGTGTTTGTCCTCTCTCTTGGCTTCTCCGGAGCAAGAGTCTGCTTTCAACGGCTGTCTCCAAACTGTCTCTCATCTGCAGCTCCTGTGCTTCCTTCAAAGTGTCCCTCTTGGCTGCAGCAGCTTGCTTCTTCTGTCTGATCTTATACAGTGCTCCAGTAATTTAATTCAGACCCACCCAATGGGCGGGCCAACACCTCCATGGAAATTATCCAATCAGAGTCATCACCCACAGTTGGGTGGGGTGCATCTCCATGGAAACACTAAAAGAATTACAATCTAATTAACACTGATAGGTCTGCCCACACAAAATTACATCAAAGATAATGGCGTTTGGGAGACATAATACATTCAAACTGGCACAAAAACCGAGGCATAGCATCAAGCAGCAAGTATGTCTGCTGACATTCAAAGCCTGGCAGTCTTAACCACTGTATTAGTTTTCTGTGGCTGCTGTAACAAATTATCACCAAATAGCAGTTTATAACATTGGAAACTTATTCTCTCACAGTTCTGGAGGCCAGAAGTCTGAAATCCAGGTGCTGGCAGACCTGGGCTTCCTCCGAAGGCTGTAATAGAGACTCTTTCCTTGCCTCTTCCAGCTTCTGGTCGTCTCCGTCTTCCTTGGCTTGTGGCTACGTAACTTCACTCTCTGCCTCTGCCTTCACATGGCCTCCTCCTCCTCCTCCTGTGTGTCTCTTCTCTATGTATCTTTCATAAGGACACTTGTCATTGGTTTTAGGGCCCACCTGGATAATCCCAGATGATCTGAAGATCCTTAACTTAATTACATCTGCAAAGAGCCTATTTTCAAATAAGATCACATTCACAGGTTCTGGGGTTAGGATGTGGACCAATCTTTTTGAGGGGTCACCATTTAACCCACTACAACACTAAAGTTTAGCCACACTCTGGCTCCTATATGACAATAGGGGAGATGATGTTTAAGCTACTCTAGTGTGTAAGACAGAATTGACCAAGTAAATAGACCCATTTCATTACAGAGAATACAATCATAGGGAATCTTGAGATAACATCAGTTTCCACCTTCAGGCAGGTGAATAAGGTTTCATTACATGACCCACCATGGTCTATTCTGTTCTAAAATATCTCATGATATGGATTTCTTTGTGTAGTGCCATGGCAGGAGCCTCTGAGATGAGTCTCAATGATCCTTGTCTGCTAATATTCACACCCTTCTGCTTGAGTGTGGGCTGAGCATAATAACTTGCTTCTGACACACTGAACAGGGCAAAAGTCATGGGATGTCACTTCCAAGTTCAGGTTACAAAGATTGTGTCTTGTGTGTTGTTCAATCATTCTTGCTCTCTCACTCTAGCTCACTTGCTATGAGAGTAGCCCAGTTGCCATCACGACCCATCATGACCACTGCCCCACTGAGTAACCCATATGGCAAGGAACTGATGTCCCCAACAAATGACCAGCAATGACGTGAGTCCTGCCAACCGCCATGTGAGTGTTCTTGGAAGTGATGCTTCTTCTGCTCTCTAGCTTGAGATGACTGCAGCCCCAGCTTGACAGACCCTGGCCAGAGACACCCAATAAACTACACCTGGAATCCTGATACACTGAAACTGTAATGTAATAAATGTTTGTTGCTTTATGTTGCTAAGCGCAGGTTAATTTGTTACATAACTATAGATAACTAATACCAGTATGGTCATTGACCTCATTGAACCCACTGGTTGAAGACAGAGGTTCATTTAAAATCCAGAATTCTTTGGGAAAAAATGTCTACTTTCTCCCCAACTAAAATCCATTAATCCTAGTAGGCAGGTGTTGGGCAGTGCCCTTCAGATAATACATGGAAATATGTGCTAAGGTCCTTAAAGCACTGCCGGACTGAAGAAGATCCACCTGACTTGGTTAGCTTGCTTCAAGCGTGCTGCCCAGGCTCCTGCTTTTCATTTTCCTGGGTAAGACTTACAGGTTACAGACTCTCCACTCCATCTCCCAGCCATGTCTCTGGCACTTCCTGTGCCTGGAGCCTAGTAATCAACCTTGGCTAACTCCTAACACCCAACCTCCTGGCCACAAAGCAAACCCAACACTCTGATCATAGCTTCTTCACTACTATGTTTGTCCCCTGGTTTGGGCTCTGCCCAGATTTCATCTTGCCTGACTCAGAATTATCTCTCTGTCCCATACCTCCTGGTAAAGTGTGTTTAGTAAACCATTTGTTTCTCAAACTATGCTAAGTAGGACCAAGTCATATTTTAAGTAACTTGATGTAGAATTCCTGGAGTAATGAAACAATGAAGCAATTTTTTTAAATAATTATCATTTTTAAAATAGGTTATAAAATAAAAAAATGACATCCAACCTATTTTGTAGAGGAGGGGGAAACTGGAGGGAAAAGCTTTTGAAAATATTTTCCCCAACTTTTTAAATTTCATTTTTGTTGTGTCTCTATAAAGCTTAGCCCAATGTCTTGCCTTTCACATCTTTTCAGTAAATATATGTAGCACAATTATATTTTGTGTCAGACAGTTTTTTCTTCCTTACACATGTTTCACTTGAGCTTTCAATCTCTGAATATAAAAAACTAAAACATTTTGGGGAAAAATATATCAGATTACATAACACATGTTTGTTCTTTCAACTAAGAAAATCATTTTACATTTGTTTTAAAACTACTAAAACTTCTATTTTGTATATGCTCCAATTTTCTCGAATGTTCTCTCTGACTCTTATACTTACTCTATATTCATATATACATAAGAGTATTTAAATTTATAAACTCTGACAAATACATTGTTTTATTGCATCTCTGATTTGCTACCCAACCTCCCACCTCTGATAATCTCAGCTCCTTAAGGGGAGGGATTTTTCTCAGTTTCGTTCACTGCTCTCTTCCCAGTCCCTGGAAAATGAATGCATGGCACATAGTAGGCACTTGATAAACTTGTGTTGATTGAAGGAACGACTGTATGCTTTGGAAGAACACAGTTGGGATTTTGTTGGCATTCTCATTCTCCCACATCCTGCCATCACATATGGATGAGGAACAGATATTCTTTCCTGCTGATACTATGATTCTGGCTTTTGACTCCAGTACAGGAAGTGTATTTTGCTTTAAATAGAAATAAATGTGAAAAGGTTCTCAAAGGCCTGAAGTCACAAGAAAGAAAAAGCCCTTCCTCAACTTGTTGTTTATCTTCTTTTGAGTAAATCTTTTCAGTCCCTAATCCCATAAGCACCTCCTAAAGATAACTAGATGAGATTCAGAAAGATGAAAGAAAGTTAAAGCTCAGATGAAAAAACTAGCTGACTCCCAAATCGTGGTGCTATGCTGCGGTGCGTACAAGCAGCACACCAAGTCACTTTTACGGTGCGTACAAGCAGCACACCAAGTCACTTTTACAAGGTTTCAGATTCATTTGCTTGCTGGGTCTTACCTTGGCTTTCATTCCTTCTTGTTCTTTTCCTCTCTTCCTTCCTTTCCTTTCATTCCACTTTCTTTCCTCCTTTCTTGCCTCCTCTCATCTTTTTCTCTGTCTCAGGTCTTTCCGAAAAAGGCAGAGCCTTTCTTACTACATCTTCCACTGTGTTACCAAAAGATGAATAATACTGGGTTACTTTTCTCTAAATTTTGCTTCTAGGAGAAAGCTTTCAGGGATATTTTTTTCCTCTTAAAAACAACTTCTAATTTATGTCTTGAGGTTGGTACAAATTTAGACCAAAAAATCTATCCTCTCTTATCTTCTATAACCATATCCATACCTACTGAACAGTAAGAATTAATTTTCAGAATTTGATGATACAGATGTATATAGTTCTTTATAGTTTAGAAGTAATATCTCATGTTAAACCTCACAGTAATCCTATAAAACATATAGGGCAAATGGTGCTATTGTCTGTTTTCATATGAGAAAACTAGGCATCTCACCCAAGATGACAGCCCTGACAAGTTACTTTGGATTTCAGGTCTAGTGTTCCTCTTGCAGCTTCACAAAGTCCTCTCTGTGGCCCCAAAATCATCCTCAGAGAAAGATTACATACATTTTGTATAATCAATCAGGTGAAAAAGATGGATGCATTTTTAGAACTTCGAAAGCAAGAGACAAATTAAGTGTCTCTGGGTAAACACACAAGCATAAAATTAAATTATTCAGAGTGCCCTCTCCTCCTCCCACTCCACTGGAAAGAATTTTCCTTAGTTGAGACATTTAGCAATAGCTCTAGTGTTGACCACACCCACAAATCCCTGCACTTTCAGGGTCAATCCCATTAGGATTCTTTGATATCTGCAGGGAGTGGATTTTGCACTGATATGTTTAGTGGTTTCTAGGAGGTGCTTCCCATGGGTGACTCAGGCTGCCCTGCCATTACTGAGCTGCCCAAATCTTAATTAAAATTCCTGCCACACATACCTATTGTTTGAAGTAGAAATCCCAGAATTTGAGCAAGAGAAGGAAAGAAAATGTTACCACCATAGAGAGAAGTCCTTGGGTTTTACTTACATTTTATCTAAGCAAAATACATGTTGAAAATCACATCTGATTTTCATTGAAATTTCTTAGGCAGTTAGATGGGGGTATAAACTAGAGAATGTGTTTTCTTTGAATTCCATAGCTCTTCTACTCATTTCTTATGTTTTTTTTTTTTTTTTTTTTTTCTTTTCTTAACCATATGTTTTTGTAATGTATTAATGAAAAACTTGGGATCCCTTGGCTGGGGGGATTAGACATTAGGGAACTGGTTATGTTTTTAGGAAGGGGGAGGGTGTGCTTTCTGCTTCGTCTCTCTATTTGGCTATCACGTTCTCAGTGCCAATTCTGGGGGAGAGAGGAATTGATCATAAAGTCTTCTATTATAGCAAGAGTATGCTTTCTTTATTGCCAATTTAATTTTATTTGTGTTAATGTGACCAGGTTTATTTTATTAGTCATGTAAAATTAAACACAAATTATTATGCCTTGGAAATAAATTGCAGCAATGTATATAAATTATTTCTAAATTCTTTAGATGTAAAATATTAATTAGATTTCACTCAGTGCTGAAACACAAGGTGAATGATTAAATAAGCCAGAAAGGAATTTCAGTTCTTTTTGTAGGGCTGTGATCTTATTTGAATTCTTGGGATCACTCCATTAGCAACTTCTGCACTCCTTTACTATCTTTCTCTGTTCTTCCCTCTCCTCTTCTAGGTAATTTGAGAAGAGGATGTTATGAATTGAAAAGTGTCTCTTGAACGTTCTAACTCCAGTCTATGAACGTAACCCTGTTTGGAAATGGAATCTTTGAAGATATTATTGGTGAAGATTTGGCCAAACCGGATTAGGGTGGGTCATAATCCAATATGATTGGTATCCTTAAAAGAAGAGGAAATTTGGGCACAGAGAGACAGAGAAGGCAGCCATGGGATGCAGGCAGACACTGAGTTGGGCCACCATGGATTGTCAGCCCCCCACTGCCAGAACCCTACAGACTACAGAGAAGGCCCCACCCTGCCAACACCTTGATTTTGGACTTACTACATCCAGAATGGTAAGATGACAAATTTTTGTTGTTTCAAGCCACGCAATTTGTGATACTTTGTTATAGCACCCTAGGTATCTAAGACAGAGAGTGTTTTAGTTTCCCAGCTACTTAAACAGGTACCATACAATGGGTTGGCTTAACAACAGGAATTTATTGGCTCACAGTTTCAGAAGCTAGAAGGCTTGTTTCTTCCTGGAGTTAGTATCTTCTAGCTGACAGGCAATCTTTGGGGTTCCTTCACTTTTCCATCACATGACAATGCATATGGTGGCGTCTTTTCCTTTTTCTGGGTTCCACTGGCTTCCAGTTTCTTGCTTACCCTGTGGCTTCTCTTTTGGTGTCCAGTTTCCTTTACTTAAAAGGACTTCAGCCATATAGATTAAGGCCCGCCCCCATTCCGTTTGGGCTCACCTTAAGTAATAACATCATCAAAGTTCCTGTTTACAAATGGGTTCACACCCACAGGACCAGGGGTTGGATCTGAACATGCTTTTTTGTGGGAGACATGATTCAACAACCAACAGCGAATAAAGGAAAAGAAACATTACTCTAGCTCCTCATTAAATTCTGTCTACATCAAGCCCTGACCACATCTTTCCCTATTAGACTTCCAGAGAGAATAATCTACTCATTCCTGTGTTCACCAGGACATCTCTAAGAGATATTTGACCCCTTGTTTTCCAGATTCCAATGGAAGTGAAACCACATGTGGTTTTTGAATGACTCAGAGTCAGCCTCTCATACCGAGGCTAGCCTGAACCACACAGACGCATGTGTTCCCCGTGAGAAAAAGGATACAACGTAAAACTCAGTCTCCCTTCCTCCCTGCCCAGGAAGGAGAAGAGTGGAGCTGCATTGAGTGGGGTGGCAAAACATTTCTCCTCCAGGGTAACCATTGTGTGTCTCTTTTCCTTTGAACCAGCAGCCTCATTTGTCTTTTATTTATTTATTTGGGGGGGGGGTTGTCTCTTTGTATGTGTGTTTTAAATTTAGCAAGCTATAAGTTTCTACTGATAATAAGGGCTGCCAGGGAGGCTGTGGAGTGTTCCACACGGTGAATAGACATCTATGCCTGCCATGCTCAGATCTGGATTGGAAAAAGGTGCAATATATTTCCATTTACTACTTTTCTTCTTTAAAAGTTCATAAAGTACTTAGCTCACTGCTCTCTCTCTCTCTCTCTCTCTCTCTCTCTCTCTCTCTCTCTCTCTCTCTCTGTGTATATATATATATAACTTCCTGTCTTAGACTCATCTGAACATTATCCTTATGCTTTAAGCTACTCACAAAGGGCCACCTATCATTAGTCTTGCCACCTGCTTGAATCATAGCCACTTCCTTCTATTATTCCTTCAGCAGTCGTTAAAGTGTTTCAGATCCATCATCTCCTACTTCTTTGTGTTTTCCCACTATTTTCATTTCCATTGTTAATCAGAGTGCCTTTTTGATTCTCTGTTTGCTATTTACAAAGTTTCCCATGACCAGCTTCATTACCCACCTTCCCTCTTCCTCTTGCTGATTAGAGGTGATGGTCTTCAGCTTTTATTTTGGCCCCGTCGGTCTTTTGCCATTTTGTTCTCTGGCTCCTCCAACACTCATGGGACTCAAGGCCTAGACTGACCCTCGGTCACATTCTCCCAAAAGCCAAAGTTGCTGCAAGATCTGGCTAATAAAACTCCGGCTAACCAACATGCCATCATACAGTGTCATCTCTTTAAGACTAATTGGCCTTTCTAGCTATTTTGCTGCCTTATTGCTTCCAGATTAACTGTCTCCCTGAAGGGGGTCCTTCTTGGCTTGTCAGTAAAGGAAGCAGTGTGCTGGAAAAAGGAGGGTGAAAATTCATATTCTAACTTCACTCCTCAATGAGTCATGGAGCACCCTGTCATGCTAGAGGTGCAGGGATGTTGCTGAATAAGCTTCAGCGGCTGTTTCCTCTTGAAGAAGAAATTCTCTCATGTCAGAATAACCAAAGACAGAGCAATGATCTGTTCTGTTCATTTCATAAATTCACTTGCCCCTGCCACCCATCCCCTCAAGCAACTTATGAAAATAACTGGCTAATGTTTTCACTACACAACACAAAACCATCTTCATGTGGGGGTTCTCACCTCACTAAACAGCCACCACAAGAAAAACTAGGCAGATTTCCATGACCCCTGCATATCAGGTAGACTTTGAGACAAAGAGCCAACCAATAGTCTTTCCTTCCATGTACCTTCTTCAAAGCTGGAAATGTGACTCTTTGGGTCACTGGACATATTTTGAATGGTCCTGGGAATAAGTTGACCCTTTTCACATGGATTTTAAACTAGGAATGCTCAGATGACAAACTGGGATGGGGAGCATAATGGGAAGAGAGCTTTCACAGAAATTGGAGGGATTTCAATTGTTAAGAGACGAAATACCCCGTTTGGTCTCTGGTTTAAATTTAAGTTTACTGCTAAAGGTCACATGATGCAAGCGGCCATGCGGGCAGTCTTCAAGGCGCCCGAGGGACAGAGCCTGTTCTCTGTGAAGTGATGTCCAGGCAGGATGCCCTTTAGAAGTTTGTGGTTTCCACAGCAAGAGGCTGCATTGTGTTGCCATCTCTAATTCCAGCTTATAAAAGCATGCAAAGAGTATCCAAATACTACAGAGTTTGGTAACTATATTGAAGACAGATTGGCTTTGAACATCAGTGGTCAAGATGATTGAGAAGATGAGAGAAAACAGAGGTGGAGTAGAATTGGAATTTCCATCTAAAAATTATATTTCTTTAAGATTAAACCATTATTGAGAGACCTGTCCCTACTCCCTGGACTTCATTTTGCTTTTGTACTAAGGAGACACCTTTGTTCATGTCTGAAAAGGAAAGACATCAAAATATGAATTACCTGAAAATGGCAAATAAATGAAAAATCAGATAATCCTGTTATTACATCATTCTGATATTGCTATTGTCTGATATTTTAACTGAAGTCCCAAGACACTTTTTAAAGGTCAAAATCGGTATGACCTCTCAACTTTTTTGGTTGTTTGATGATATTTTTCTGTGTTAGTCAGGGTTCCCCAGAGAAACAGAGCCAACAGGAGATATATATAGAGAGAGAAATTGGCTTATGCAACTGTGGGGGATTGGCAAGTCCAAATTCCACAGGGCAGGCCAAAAGTTGAAACTCTGACGAAGGTGATGTTGAATTCCTAAGAGAAGCTGGCTGACTGAAGTAGAGACAGGAATTCTTCTGAAGTCCTCATTTCTGGCTTTAAGACTATTGGGGATTGAATCGTGTCCCCCACAAAAGGCGTGTTCAGGTCCCAACCCGTGGTCCTGTGAGTGTGAACCCATTTGTAAACAGGACCTTAGAAGATGTTATTAGTTAAGGTGTACCAAAACTGAATGAGGATGGGCTTTAATTCATATGGCTGAAATCCTTATGAATAAAGAAATTTTGAAACAGAAAGAGAAGCCACAAGGGAAGCAAGAAACTGGAAGTCAATGGAACCCAGAGAAAGGGGAAGATACCACCATGTGCACTGACATGTGACAGAAAAGCCAAGGACCCCCAAAGATTTCCTGTCAGCTAGCAGATACTACCCCTGGGAGGAAACAAGTGCTCTAGCTTCTGAAACTGTGAGCCATAAATTCTTGTTGAAAGCCAACCCATTGTATTGTATTTGTTTTAGCAGCCAGGAAACTAAAACAAAGACCTCTAACTAATTGATGAGGGGACTTTCATTGCAGAGAGCACCCTTCTTTATTGATTGTAGATGCAATCAGTTGTAGATGCAATCAACTGAATATAGATGCTAATCCATCTATTTAAATACCCTTACAGTAACAATCAGGCCAGTGCTTACTTGACCAAACAACTGGATACCATAACCTAGACAAGTTGACACATGAAATTAACAATCACAATCTATCATAGTTTTGATTGCCAATAAAACTTCCATTCAGCAGTGTCATCTTTAAGAATTTGCCCTATAAAAATACTCTTATTAGTAATATGACATATGTTCAAGGTTATTCAGAGATGAGGCCTATTAAATATATTCTGATACATCTACTCAAGGAAAGAACACACAACTGTAAAAACAAACAAACAAACAAAAAGAATGGCAAAGTTCACCATGTACTGATGTGGAGAGATCTCCAAGATCTCCAAGTTTTAAACCTGTGGAGCAAGTTGCTGCACGGTGTGTCAGGGGAATACAGGCCCAGGCATAAAAAAGACTTTCAGCAACTTCCTGCTTTATTACTTACACAGCACAAAGGATCCAAACGAGCAGGAAGGAGAATCCATTGTGGCTGGTTCCTTGGGGAGGCCAAACTGCTCAGGTCAGGTACATGCCCCACTTCTTGCCAGAAGGGAGAGTCACCTGTACTGAGGGCAGGGTATCTATATAACTCAGGAGGAGGGGGCCCTGCCAGAGAGTTCCTGCTCCGATAAGCAGCTGCGGCTGCTTGTTCTGGATTCTGGGTTTAAGGGATGGTCAAGCCTTTTTATTCCTGGCCCTCCCAGGCAGCAGAATGGAAACCTACCAAAACATCTGCACACAATAGAAAAGGAGGGCCAGGAGGGGGCTGGGAGATAGCCGCTAGGTGTGTTCTATAACTTCCCCAGCAGGTCTTTTCTAATCTCCGCTTTTATTTTACTGATTTTCATATAACTCAGTAGGAAATTTAAACACAGATGGTATGAACACTTTTGTTCCTGAGGGCCGGCTTATGATTCTATGAGAAATCCCCAGAAAAGGGCCCTGGAGACTGAGGGCTTGGCTTGGGAGGCAAGAGTGGCTTCCAGAATGTGCTCTGCATTCAGGCTCCCTGGGTCTCTCTGATCATATGATCCTGGACAAGTTTCTTGACCTTTCTAACCTTAACTTGAAAGTCTGCAAAATGAGGAAAACACTACGTCATCAGTTCTAATATACCATCAATTGTAAGATGCATCCTAATTTTAGAGATGTTAAAATGTGAAAAATGTGCACATTAGAACCCTATAAATAAAGATGCATACCTTTAGAGCTGTGAAGGTGAAATGCATGAAGGCATTATTGAAATGAATATGATGTGCCCAATAAACTTGAGCTATTGTCATTGTTTAGTATCCTCAACTTGAGTAATGATTTGTTTTTGGAATGGAGTCTAGTGGGGCTGAAATCAATCTGACTTAGAGGCAACAGGCAGAAGGATTAGAGAGTAAAATGAAAGCCACATAGAATGAGGCCTGATTTCACCTACCTTGATTCTAAGCTTGTTTGCAGCCATACATCTATCTGCTCATATATGATTATGGGAATTGTCAAAAGGTTTAACCATAAAGTAATTCATCTGTCAAAATTCTACCATTATTTATTTATGATGTTGCTGCAAACCTACGTTTTTCCCTTCTCACTTGTCATTTTTTAAAGCCTATTATTGAAATGTTCTTAATGGTGACAGATAAATTTTAAATGCTATTGTAGTTTTTATGTAGGCCAAGTCATTCAGACACAAATCTAATGAATAAGTGATGGAAATTTATCAGGTAAAAACATAAAAATGAAAACCAAATAATCACAATAGAAAACAATAATAAACCCTATAAAGCACCCCACAGTTTTGAGCTTGGCTAAAATAAAATATCCTAGCTAATGAAATTAGTTTTCTTGAATAGCTCATAGTTTTTGCTAAAAACAACAACAAAACAAACAACAAACCCACTCAAATTTAAAGTGTTTTGAATATAGATATCAATCAGGACAAGGATGAATTTATTCCATTTATTTTATTTTAATCAAATATTCAATTTCATGTATTTCCTCTGTTTTTATATACTATTAAAACACATCTATAAAATCCCAAGTTTCCTAGGAATCAGAGCATTTGGATTCAAGTTCTGCCTCTTTATCATGTAATTTATCCTTTTGAGGTTTGTTCCTTAAGCTCCATCTAATATCCAACTTTAAAACTCAAAAGAGTTTAAAATGAGAAAATATTATTTATCCATAAAGTCTAGGGCAAGGTTTATATAAGAATTTGTTCAATGTTTTTGCATGAATAAGGTTGCAGGCTTCAACATTTCATATTAGAGAGATGAATGCTCTTTCTATCAGCTGAGGCAGCACTTCCCAATTTACTGAGGGGATAACGTGTATACGATGTTTGAAGAACCTGAGCTCAGCAAGAGAAGTTGACTCTCCACACCTGACTCTTACTTGCCAATTTCACTCTTTTCTTTTTACTCCCATTGAAATGTTTCCCAGTGGTCTCAAAATTCTTTCCACGGGCATGATTGAAACAGCTTGTTTCTTTTGTTTGTTTGTTTTTTGTTTTTTGCCTAGGAACTATTGGGTTAAAACCCATGCTTGGTATTTCTCTTCTTCTTAAAGCCACTTAGAAGTTTTGTGGGTTGATATTGCTCCCTTCATCCAGTGCCATTTGCTCTGGGGAAGCCTCAAGGACACCTGTCCCCTCCGCCTCCCATGAAGGGTCCTGTGCCATTGGCTTCCTGAGCTGCCCACTGTGGCAGCTCTACTGACTTGCTCTCAGATGTCACAGACACCCACTCTCTCTGACAGAAACCTTTCTGCAAATACACACGTGGGCTCTCCACATAGAGCCTTTATCATCTGCAGATTAATGCACAGAGTGGCTACGAGCTGTGGTGTGATCCTGTCACAGGGAGAGACTGGGCATGTTTCCAGAGCAACAGGAAACAGGTTCACCTGTAAGCTCATACGTGTCAGATATTCAAAAATCTCCACGCAGCTTCGTGAGCCCTCAAATAAATGTAATCATTTATCTGTGAAATAAATAATTTGACAGGAATGCATCCACTGCCACTTTGGCCTCAGATTTTAGGTGGAAATTAAAACCAGGTGCAAAAATATTTTTAATTTTGCCATTATTTCCCCTGATAGTTTAGCAAAATTTATGGTGCTAGAAGGCATCATAAAACTTTCTGAGCTTCCTGTGATATTTTCTCCATGATATAAAAAGTCAATAGTTGATAGCTTAAATATCAATATTGACAGAAATGAAATTATTTAAGTAGAAACACAGATAGTAAAGCAACGATTTTATACAATACCCCTATATTCTCATATTTTTAAGAGTCCTTGGAGTACAGTTATTCTTAACATGTGCTAAGTATTAGATATTACAAACATTATTCATAAGTTGTTTTGGGGTAACTCATATCCTGGCCATGTTTAAAACTTATAGGTTGTCGTCATCTGAAGTTTTCAATGTAAACTAGGAAAATGCCTATGCTTCACCCAAAGCACCCCTCATCCCCTTTTTGCAGAAATGAATGTTGTTTTCAAAAGGAATCTCCTCTGCAGTCTTGCAAAAACTTCTTGGATGTTATTTAAATCCATTTTTAAAGTTCTTTTTAAGTTTTTAAATTATACGTGGTTTTGTTATTGGCTTTTCCTCTCATCTCCATTTTAATTGACTACCTACATTTTTTTAAAAATATGAAATGTCAAACTTGCAATCATACCACCAAAACAGACCACACAGTAACCCAAGATGGATGGTTTTCTTTAAATAATTTCTTCCATCATTTCTCCATTCTCTAATTTATATGACTTGCTTTACTTATTTTCTCTCTTCCCTTTCCCTTAATAATAGTGTACTGATCCATTATTTATTTTTACAAAGAATGTTTATAGTGTCAATCTTCTTTCTAGACCGTTAACTTTTGTGGGTAAATCACAGTTCTTTGGCACTCTGATGCCAACAGCTTTTTATTACATTTTCACATAATCTTTCACTCCATTCTGTATTCCTCATATGTTGCTTCCCAAAACTCTTAACATTGCCCTATTATTCTCAGGGGCTCTCTACTTTACCTTCTCTCACTGCCAAAGCATAGGGCAACTCAACATACAACTAACACCTTTTTTCTTTCTTAGCTCTTGACCAGTCATTTCCCACTATAACTCCATTTCTTCCTAGATTTCAGTTTTCTTAGAATTTTTCAACATGAATTTAGTGTTGTTATCTTTCAAATTCAAGCTTATCTGCATAAGTTTCCTTCAAGGTATCTGCATGGCTTATTTTTGATTTTTGGGATCAATTGCCATCTATTTATGACACCCCCCCCCCCCCCCAGCAAATCTTTTTGTTATTCTACTCTCTTGCCCCTTTTCCCCTTCTTCTCCTTTGGGAAGGGTCAACTCTCCCATGTTGATTTCCAGTGGGAAAGCTGAAATAGCCCTTTGCACCCTGCCCTTTGCCTCTTTTATTCAAATCGTAGCAGCAACAACTGAAAGTCACAGTAAAGTGAAGCTCTGAACATTGTCTCCAGCCTTTTGCTCCCCTAAGAGGAAAATTCACTAGGATCCTTTAAATTCTATTTGCTTAACTGTTCCATAAGGCCTTCAAAACAAGAGGAATCTTGCTTATTATAGATAAATCTAAAAATGTATATATGTATAAATACATATATAGAGATAAATGTGAAATAATTTAAATAGAACAAGAAAGAAAGAAAATTTGAAATCACATCTAAACAAGATTTGCCATGTGGTTGGCAGGCAGAACATTTGAATATTTCTTCCATGAAGTTTCTTTTTTTCCCCACATGAATATATGCCGACCACGTCTTTTCTTTATCATTTGAAATTGAATATTGTATACCTTAAAAATATCTCTATGTTCTGACACACACTTTGTATGACAGTAAAGGAAAGTTACGCCATACAGGTGAAACATTTTTGCCCCCAATACTAAAAGACATTGACAATAATTTACCTTTTATAAAAAAAAATTTATACAATCCTGTGACATGTCTCACAGGTTTTCACAGCCACTTTGTGAGAGAGCAGAGGTTGGTATTATTATCCTCCTAAGGTTTTTCTGGAAGCTTAAACCCTACTTAACCTGTCCAGTGTCACGGAGCACTTGACAGAGCTGGAGCTTAAATGGGGTCTGCTCCCGACAAAGCCAGGGCTCTGTCCGCTCTGAGACAAATGTAAGGAAAATGGTCTTTTAGACCATATTCCAGATTTTTAAGCCCCTTCTCGGCAATAACACCTTATTTATCCTTTGGAGGAATTTTTAACTTCTCTCTGTCTCACTTTCTCTCCTTATAAAATTAGCTGGTGCTTCCTGATGGCTTCTCTGTTTGTTCTGGCTTCCAAAGTCCCAAAGCAACATCATCAGTGATCTGTGACTTAACATCAATAACTTTTACCACCTGGGACCAATTATGTCTTTGTCATTAATTACTCTAACTCGTACTACAGAGTCATTGTTAACTTCTTTGTTCTTCCAAAAACTGCCTTCATTTTTGCTTGGAAAACATACAAATATTTATTGAGCACCTGCAACACCAGATGATGAACTGGGTGCCAAGGCTGCAGATCTGAAATAGGGCTAATTCTTGCCCTTGAGTCATGAGACCACTCTCCAGGTACACATCGTGGCTGCTCTGCCTTCCTCTTCCTTTTCTCCCGACGCAGGACCCAGGGAACCTGCATTTCACCTCCAGAGCTTTGTCCTTGGTAGGCCCACTGAAATTCACCGTCAAGCAGAGCCCTTCTGCTGAGGACTCAGCACCACAGCTCTTCAACATCTTGCCCCCCTCACACGTATTCTTCCCCATTTCAACTGCAGGATGTCCTCCAGGTCCAATGCGTGATTTGCAGTTTCTAACACTCCAGGCTTACACGCTGCCAAACCACCCTTTCCACCCTAGCAATTAGTACTTTTACTGAGCCTGGAGGGGCGGAGAGCTGCTCACAGGTGTGGGCAAAGAGGGAAGGTCAAAGCCCATGTCAGTGGCTGTGTCTCTTTCCTATCCAGCCGCCTTGGCAGTGTGGAGAATGGGGGACTTAGAGTAAGAATGAGACCTCCCCGTGGCAAGTGCATCCAAAGGAATCAGAGTTCTGAGTACTTGAGTTCAAGTCTCACCCCTGACATCTCCTTCTGAACGACTTTGGGGCAAGTAACCTAACCTTCCTATAAAATAGGATTCTAACAGCATATGAATCTTCAAGTCCTTATTATGGTGTGGGTCAACTAAACTAATTTATGTGGATGGGTTTTGGGAAATGAGCTACAGATCTGTTACTGAGAGCAGCAAGGGGCTACAGTTAGGTACTGAGAGCAGCAAGGTGGGGGTGGGTGGGCAGGGAGAGTATCTGGGATGTAGGATGTGCTGGTTTGAATCTGTTATGTCCCCCAGAAAAGCCATGTTCTTTAATACAATCTTGTGGGGGCAGACTTATTAGTCTTTTGATTAGGGTGGAACCTTTTGATTAGGTTGTTTCCATGGAGAAGTGACCCACCCAACTGTAGGTGAGACCTTTTGATTAGATCATTTCCACGAGGAATGACTCTGCCCATTCAGGTGGGTCTTAATTAGATCACTGGGGTCCTCTAAGAGAGACATTTTGGAGAGAAGCTAAGAGCCAACACAGACCCAGATGTTTTGGGTCACTGGGAGATGCAGACAGAAGGACATTTGGAGATGCTAAGAGATGAAGCCCAGAGTTTGCCCCAGAGAAGTTAAGAAAGGACCCCCAGGCCCTTAGAAAGAAAAGCCCCAGGAGAACCAAGCAGGGAGCTGAGAGAAGCTGAGACAGAAGCCCAGAGACATTTTGGAAAAAAGTCATTTTGAAACGTGGCTCGGGTGCAAAGGACCAGCAGATGACAACCACGTGCCTTCCCAGTTGACAGAGTTGTTCCGGATGCTATCAGCCTTTCTTCAGTGAAGGCATCCTCTTGTGATGCCTTAGTTTGGACACTTTTATGGCCTTAAAACTGTAAATTTGTAATCTAATAAATCCCCTTTATAAAAGCCAATCCATTTCTGGTCTTTTACTTAATGGTAGTTTTTAGCAAACCAGAACATGGGAAAAGGAGCAAGAGTTGGGAGAGAGAGCCAGCAAGGGACATGAGAGAGGCACAAAGACCAATTATGCATATTCTGTAGTTCTGCACAGGGCTCCATAGAGCCCCCAGACAGATACTGCTGCCTTAGATCCTGCTGCCAGAATTAAGAAATCCTGACTCATTGGAAGGCTGCAGACTTCAGTGTCTCCCAGTTCAGGCAGACACATATCCTAATTCACACTCCCAATAGGCAAAAATTCCCTTCTTCAGTCTTGCCTGTGCTTTCATACAATTCTCTCTCTTTTCCAGGAGAAAATGAAATAAGAAGAGGGATAATGTTCTGTCTTTCCTGATCCTGAGGCTGTCCATGAAGAGTCACTCTCTGTTCCAGAGAACCTTCAGAAGAAAACCTTGGAAAGAAGAAGTTTTGTCCGCCATGCTATTTTGAACGTCTGTCCTCCAGCTTCTACCTCCTTTCCCTCTTGACTTCCTTTTTCTTTGGGTCCTTACCCTTGTATCTTTAGTGGCCACTCCTGGAGAACTTAATGTGACTGTTCTTTTATCCTTTATTCTCTGGTTCTCTGTATTGATTCTGCCATTCCTTAATCAGACAGGGTGTATTTTTTGGTGACTATTCACCTCATTCCAAGAGATTTTCTTCATTCATGTCATCAGAAATTTGACAGGTTTGCTCTCTCTCCACTCCAGAAATGTTGCTGGCAAAGCGTCTTTTCTGGCCTCATCTAATACATGTTGCCCTCACAGTTATATTTTCCTGACTAAAACTGTCAAATTTTCAATCATCTGATTTATGACTTTGCAGCATTTCTTTAGCCATCTGACTGCCTCTTCTGGCAGGCATTTGACTTCTGAATACTCTGTGCGTAGCATATTTTTATCTGTGATCTACTTATAATAGTAGTGCTGCAGAATTTCTCTTTCTTTTCCAGAATTTTTCCCCAAATCATCATCTATTTCCCTTCTCTTAAAACTTACCTCATATGCATGCATGGTCTCTTTCCAGCCATGGAAGTGTCCCCCAGAATCACATCGGGTGCTTTTATAACCATAAAGGACTATATATTCTCATCCTTGCATACTGGTGTTGATCTATCTCTTTTTAAAATTTCATATCTATAGGATAATGGAGTTTCTTTTTTTTTTTTTTTTGTTTTTTTTTTTTGTAACTCTAAATGAATCCCTATTTCTTTTTGCTCATCTCATTTTATTTCTGGGATTTTCAAGAAATGAACTGGTTACACTCAGGACTAATGGTTATCAAGCACCTATTGTACATAGGCACAATTCTAAGTGTTGAAAATAGGCAGTCTTGCCTTCTAGGAAATTATAAACCAGCTGTGGAAACAGGTCATGAATAAGCTTTGTGCTGTTCTAAGTAAAGACCTGAATTATGAATCCAGACCCCTGGAGACAGTTCCAGTTCTGTCCCTGACTTAATTTTGAGGACTCGATGAAAGTTTGCTTCTTAAGTGTACACTTATCCCCACCTCAGTGACAAAGAATTTCTGAGGTTAACCTGGGTTCAAGAGAATTGAAGTGTACCTGGGGGTTGCTAAACCAAACTAAAAGTGGAAACAAGATTAGAGGGACCATGTATAAAAGCAAAAATAATCTTAAAAATGACACTAAATGAATTGCTTATAATTAGTGTCTTGTTTATTCATTTTATCAAGTCCTAAAGGAACTTCTATAATTTACCTATTATTAGCAAATATATATACGTGGAATAGTCATATTAGAATACATATGAGTATGTGTACAGTGCGTATGTTCATATCCACATTCGAAAGTAATTAACAGGATTTTGTTCTTTGAAATTGATAATTCAGGAAGCACTGGTCTTTTCCCAGGCAGTGGGAGTCCACCATATTTTGCTACCTCTCCCCTGGACTATGTCATGGAGGGCATGTGAGTATTGATGAAAAGGGAAAATTGCGCGACAGGGCAACCAGAGGAGGGGACTGCCTGAGGTTAGAGCCCATGTTAGGGACAGAGCCAGGAATAGGCCAGAGCAGGATTCCTGAGCGATAATCAGGTCCTGTGACCTCCCGACAGGGTTCCCCGATAACAGCTGGAAAACTTATCAGGCCTCATCCCCTCCGTCGCCTCCTGAAAGAGGCAAGAGGCGAAGCGAGCTGTTGGAGGAAGGCTGGAGCTGGAGAGCCCGGAGGCAGCGAGGGCTGCGCCTCTGCCTGTGCAATCCCACCCGCTGGGCGGAGCGAGCGCAGAAGTCAGTGCTGGCTGCTCCCCTTGCTCGGTTCGCCCCCCTGGGGCCGACATGTCCACGTCAAGGACCTTGCAAGGCCCCCGTGGCTGGCCCCTTGCCCAAGAGCAGCGGGAGGTGCACAAGCCTGCCTGGTGGGAAGACGGGACAGACATGTGCCTTCCTTTCAGCCCTCGCTGCCCTGTCATTCACTGGGTGACAGATGCATTGTTCTCCCCGCGAGGCCGGCAGCTGGACGCGGGCGCCGGCCACCCACCTTCCCTTCCCTGCCGCCGGCACGCCCGGCCGCGCCTCCAGCCCCGCCGCCCGGCGCCTCGGCTGCGCCCCGCACATGCACGCTGCAAGCGGGGGAGGGGTCCCAGCGGGGCGATCGGCGCTCCCCGGGCTTGTGAAAACACCTGCTGGAAGAGTGTTTCGACGTGGCGTGAATGAAGCTGGCTGTCTGTGCAGGGAAGTTTTTATTTACTGCCATGCCGGGGGAGTCCTGGAGCTGTCCGTGGGACCGGAAGGCAACAAGAATGGGCAGCAGTGGGGAAGCCGGTGTAGCCGCAGATAAACTGGACCCCCTAGAAACACTTACTCAGCTGTGTGGGACCTGCCTTCTTCCTCTTACCTGGCATGGAAAGACAAAGGCAAATTAAATTATCTTTGGAAGTTCCAAATTAGCTCGTTTGGCATTTTGCAAGGAAAACAGTTGGCCCCATGGAAATGGAGCTTTTCAGGGTGTGACTCATGCTCTTTTCCTGGGAAGGAAGGACTCTGAAGGAATAAAATTTAATTAACTTTAAAAAAAATGGATTTTTGATTTGTGTTAGGCAAATGCACTCCCAAATGCCTGTCGAAATTTCCTCTTCCAATCACTTAAAGTAAGATTTATCAAAAATTGAACTTGGTGTTTTCTCTCCTCTAAGGGGCTTCTCTGCTCAATTTACTTACTGTATTAAAAGTATTACCATAATCTTCCGATTTGCACATCTGAGGTCCTCTTGGCTTTGCCCTCTGCCTTGCCAGGCACATCCTACTAGCTAGGAAATCCCTTCACTTCCTCCTTGGCGCCATCTTCATCTTGTGCCTTGGTATTTCCACAGACATCATCCTAGCTAGTGATCTCTCTTTCCCTCCTAGACAGTTGCCACTATCCCTCACACCCCGAACCCACTGCCTTCCAGTCCAGTCATTTCAATGCCATTAGACGACTCCCTAAGCTCTCCAGCAAAACGTGCAACTTCTTAGTCTGGCATACAAAGTGTGTCCAGACATTCATTTACCAACATTATTTACCTCCCCTCTATTCAAACTCCTTGTTTCAGTCAAAATAATCTATCAAAACGTCCCTGAAGATATCACATGCTTTTTTCTGCCTCTGTTCTGTAGGCCCTGTTCATAATGCATTTCAGCTCTCTATTGAAATTTTTTGCATCCTTCAAAGTCCAGGCCAACTGTCCCCTTTATTATAAATACTATCCCAACTTATCAGAGAAAAAAAAATGATTTTTCCCTTCTCAAAACACCTAACACTTATTTGCATCATGCTTGGACAATTATTATACATTGTTAGTAATCTGTCCCCATATCTTGTCTTTCTACATGTCCTCATATATTCTGGGAAAGATGGACAAAACATTTAGTCACTTGCTAATTGATGCAAGCCTTGAAAATACCCACTTAGTGCCCATGAAGTATTTTAACTCATTTAATAAATGAACTACTAAGGTGAAATAAGGGACATTTTGAAGTTTCAAAGAAATTTCCTTGTCTGTTTCCCAAGCTCCTTTCAGTGTTGAACCTGGCTGTGCCTCCTACCACACCTATTTCTGACCAAGGCATGCATTTGCATAGACTGTAGCCATGGGAGAACTAAGGCAATCAGCTCACGGTGCAATATTGGGTTTAGTGGTGCTGTGCAGAAGCCAAATGAACTAACCACACCCAAGTAACAAGGGTTTATATTATGGTCTATTAGCAAAAGCATTCACTTAAATCCCAAAGTAGAACCACTTAGAGATCTTGAAAAATCTCTTCAGCTATTAGATTTTATTTGATAGAAGCAGAGTAAAAACATAACATGCCTCAATTGAGCCCATATTTCCAATGCTTAAAGTTCTCCCAGAAATGTTCTTTTTGATTTAATTAGTTTACCTCAACTCTGAGATGAGATAAAATCTGATAGTCTTCCTTCAAAACGCATGTAACCAGAAGTTCCACAAACCCAAATGGCCCTAACGGTATTCTTTCTGAGTTTAGGCTGTCAGTGTGCCTTCTCATCATATAGGCTGGAAGGTCAAAGGTGAGTGAAGTATGCAGCCCACTGGGTCCTATAGATAGCCGTGTTCTGAGAGCTGATAGCTATGCCAATGCTCCACAAAGGGAAGAGACAATGGCAAGGCTTGGAAGGAAAGGAGGGACTAGTTCTGACCAAAAGAAATAAAGAAATATGCTTGTAGGGCTCATCAGGTATATTTGCATTGCTGGAGAAGAGAACATGGCCTGGGGTGTGGTAAGAGGTAGGAAAAAATAGGTAGAATCAAATGAAAGCATTAGAATGGACACTTGGTTATTTTAATTTCACTGTGGCAATAAGCAATAATAAAGTCTTTGGAGAAAAGACATGGTTATATTCAACCACAATGGCACAGGCCCCATCTACATATGATCAATTTCAAAAATATATGAAGATTTGGATGAATAAAAATGCTACAACCAAATTAAGCAGATACCTCTGTTCTTTCAAAACATGGGATTTTGTTTGAAGCTTTGATTATAAAAATATTATCAGCAGAGTATTGTATGAAATACATCATTCTGTGCCCCAGGTTTGCTGCTAACAGGTGGGTACACTTCCAAACATTTCCTCTGCATAAACAAAGACATATATGAATATACCATTTGTATGCAGATAGAATCATGCAATACATACAGCTCTGCAACTTACTTTTATACTTTTAAAATATTAGGGACAACTTTATATGATTTACATAGTAATTTCCATTTCACATTTTTAACCTTTTTTAAAAACAAATGATGGAATGACATTCCACCTAATGAATGCAGCATAATTTATTTAATTGCACATTAAGGTCATATTTTTCTAGGTTTTGCTTTCTCTACTTCACTTTCCAACATTAGAAAAACAATTACAGTTTTTATGCTCTATTCAATAATATCCATCCAGAACCACAATCAAAATGGTCAGGTCTTCATCCCTATTAGAGGTTTTATTTCCCTTCCATGAAAGCTGCTAAGAATAAAAAATATATATAAGTAAAAAAAAAAAAAAAACAGAGCATGGCTAAACAGGTAAAGTAGACATTAGTAGCCCTAAATAAATTAATAATCTTAAAAAGCTAATTAATTTAGGAAAAGTTGGTTAAAAAAGTGGTAAAATCACTCAAAGGACACAAACATTGATAAATATGGGAACTAATGGTGGGAAATATCCATTTTTAACCAGTGAGTTTTCAAACAGTTTACATGGAGTCACAGATAAGATTTTAAAGAATTTCATGAAAACTCAAATTCATAAGCAAATTGGATGTAGCTGGCTGAAAGTCAATTAATAGTTCTTGGTTTAATAAAAATTCTAAAGGGGGCATGGAAGATTTAGGACTGCCTCTGAGGTCACAAAAAAATTATCAAAACACCTAAAATGTTTTATCAATGACTCAAGATGTACATAATATTCATGGGAGGGCAGTGATAAGTATGTGGAAAAACAGAAATTAGAATTTTGGAATTTGACTAGTTTATCAGTTTGACCAGCTTTTATTTTTAACCAGTTTTAACCAGTATGCTTTTCACCCATTTTTTAGAGCCCCATCTCTCACTGACATGTGTGGGAAACAAGATGTCTGAAGTGTTTCCTCAGAGCAGACATCTCAGCATGGCTACCATATACACTTAGTACAAGTTGTAGTATTATTTTGACACATTCCACTAACTAGTGTTCTAGAGTAACAAACAGATGGTGGACATATCTCACCTCTACAAATATGTGTCCTGAAAGATACAAAAGTACAAAACGATATCGTACATTAGTATTGTTCATTAACATTCATCTTTAAAAGGAATAATTCCTTTATAACATTTGTCTTTTTAAAACTATAGCCACAGTGCTCTCTTCATCTCAGAACGTCTCCTGCCAGGCCAACAGAACTAGACAATACCTTGACAAAAAGAGAAACTCAGTTCCCCAAATCCAACTCTTTTAAGAAAAGTTGCACTATCACTTTGCACCACTAGGATGGCTATGTTCCAAAAGACAGATGATCGCAATTGTTGGGGAGCACGTGGAGAAACTAGAACTCTCATACACAGTAGGTGGGACTGAAAAACAATGCAGCTGCTTTGGAAAACAGTTTGGCAGTTTCTAAAATGTTAAACATGAATTAGCCATATGACCCAGCAATTCCACTCCTAGATATCTACCCAAGAGTAATGGAAACATATGTCCACATAAGTTCTTGTACACAATTGTTCATAGCAGCATTATTCATAATAGCCAAAAAAGTGGAATCAATCCACATATCCATCATCTGATGAATGGATAAACAAAATATGGTGTATTCATACAATGGATTACTATTTGGCAATCAAAAGAAATGAAGTACTCACACATTCAAAACCGTGAATGAACCCTAAAACATTAAGCTAAATGAAAGAAGTCAGAAACAAACATACATTGCATGATTCCATTTACATGAAATGTCCAGAAAATGCAAATACATAGAAACAAAAAGTAGCTTAGTGGTTGCCTGAAACTGGGAGTGGAGAGTGACTGCTAAGAGAAAAGAGGGCTCTTTGTGAAGTGATGGAAATCTCTAAAATTGGATTTTGGTGATGGTTGCTCAACTCTGTAAATTTAATAAAGATCATTGAATTGAAATTCACTAAAAAAAAAAAACCAAGTGAATGTATGGTACGCACATTAGACCTCAACAAAGCTTTAAGAAACAAAGAAAGAAGGGGGACGGGGAAAGAAAGATGAAAGAAAGAAAGGAAGAAAGAAGGAAGAAAGAAGGAAGAAAGGAAGGAAGAGAAAGAAAGAAAGAGAAAGAAAGAAAGAAAGAAAGAAAGAAAGAAAGAAAGAAAGAAAGAAAGAAAGAAAGGAGAGAAAGAAAGAAAAAGAAAAGCTGCAATGAAACACCCCTCTAAGCTAGGGAGCTTTTCCCTGAAAGCAACATACATAACACACCCAACAACCACAACATGCAATAGCCCACCAGAGTTTCCTACATCTGCAAGAATGAGCAACTTGTGACAGGACTAAGGAAGTTTACAGGCCACTAAGGGTGGAAAAAACAATCTTTTCTTTCATCTATTTTTGTCAAGGTAGCAGAAGCTATAAACATCTTTGCTTTCCTGAGTTGATAATTTTATCCCTGGTGACCTGTCTTTAGCCCCAGAGAAGGAAGTCATTTAATTCGAGCTATGGAGATGGACAGGCACTTGCAGCCTCTCACATTCTCCTTGTTAGCACGCAGCCCCCTCTGTTGCCTGTCTTCTCCCACCTGCTTCTGGCCTTCATCTTGCCAATCAGCAGCAAGAGAAAACGGAAGAATTAGCTGTTGGAGCCCTGGCCCGACACAATGGACTGACCCAGGGGTCTGGGAGCAGTTTATTTGTTTGACATCGTTTCCTCAGTGCTGACCAGGCCCTTCCTTCTGAAACCACTCTGAGGCCACCAACATACTCGGAAACTGAGTGTACACAGCTGGGAGGATGCCAGATTCGCCCTTCATCCTCACGACGTGTTGCCTAGCAACAGGCCAAAGGTGGTGTAGGTGCTTTATGTCCTGGCAGGGGAACCTCACAGCCTCACCAAGAGGCTGACATTGCTGCAGGGAGGAAGATAGAGAAGAAAGCACTAAGCACGTGAAAGGTCAGGACACGGACCTCCTCCAGGAGCCAGGAAACCAGCGAAGGAGTAATACGTGGAAACCCCGGGTGTCCTTGGGGTTACAAACACACACACTTGTTCAGGTCTACACAGGGAAGAGTTTGCTCTTTGTAACCGCATCCTGTGCCGCTTGAAAACCTGAGGTATGATGTACAATGTCACCTTTCAGTCAAAGTAGTGTTCAGTGTTTTCTATTTTCAAGAACTGATTTCCCAGGGGATCATTTCCCTTTCTACAGCAAGTCAAATATCATGCGAGGGGCAGGCACAGTTACTTGCCTTGAGAGAAATGGTTGTTTACCTTTGCATCTTTGGCATCAAATATAGAGATTTCTCTAAAGAAGCATTCCCCTAATGCTCTTTGATCGTGGGTGAGCCCAGTAAGTGGGAACGTAACCTGTTGCCCACCTGATGGAGGCCTACTCCTGAGTGACAGGCAGAGGCTGAGAGTGCTGGTGCAAAGTTATCACAATATAGCGTGACACATCCTAGACAGAGCTAAGCCAAGGTATGTAGGGAGCACAGAGGGTGAGTACCTAACCTGGATGCAGAGGATCACATCAGCATTCCTGGAGGAAGGGGCATGGGCTAAGTCCCATCACATACAGATGGACTCAGATAACTCCAGTCTAAATGAAACAACTTCATTTGCTCCACATCCTCTTTTAGCTGTGGACCCCATTTCTCTGATCTTCTGAACATTTCAAGAAAGCATGCTTCACCCATGGGTCCATACCATGATACATACCTATGGTACATTTTACCCTCCCTCACCTCCTATTTACTTTCCCACTTCCTTCTACCTGTCTTTTGTGCTAAGCAATCTCCTGACTCCACTCTGGCAAAAGTCACTGCTAACTCTGTGGTGTTAAATCCAATGGACACTGTTTTGGCTTCATCCAACTCAACTTTTCAAGAGCATGTGACACGGTTGGCACTTCCCCTTTTTGAAGCACTCCTCTCTAGGATTCAGAGTGTCTTAGTTTCCTAGCTGCTAAAACAAGTACCATACAATGGGTTGGCTTCACAAGACTTTATTGGTTCACAGTTTCAGAGCTGGAAGGCTTACTTCCTCTCAGGGTCGGTATCTTCTAGCTGGCTGGCAATCTTTGGGGTTTCCTGGCTTTTCTGTCATATGGCAATGCACATGGCAGCTGCTTCTCCTTTGTCTTCCATGTTCTGTTGACTTCTAGCTTCTGGCTGCTCCCCATGGATTCTAACTCTGTGTCTGAATTCCTTTGCTTATAAGGACCTCAGCCATATTGGATTAAGGCCCACCCTCATTCAGTCTGGGCACATCTTAACTAATAATATCTTTAAAGACCCTATTTACAAGTGGGTTCACACCCATAAGACCAGAGTTGGAACCTGAAAATGCCTTTTGTGGGGGACACAATTCCATCCCAACACAGGACCAGTCCCCTTTACTAGTTTTCCCTCTATCTCACTGCTGCTTCTCTCTCTGTCTCTGCGTTTGGTGGTTTCTCTTGTGCCTGAACCCTACATTGAAGAGTTCTCCAGAACTCTACCTTGGGCCCTTTCTTTCCCTCTTTAGATGATTCTACCCATTCTTATGACTTTTAATACCATCCAAATGTTAACAACTCCAGAATTTATTCATCCTTGTCCTCAGCTTTCCTCTGATCTCAGCTGGTTTATACAAATTCTTACCTGACATCATCTATTAGTTATCCATTGGGAAACTCAAATTTATATGGCCAAAATGGAACTCTTGAATCTTCCTCTTCACCCTGCGTCCACTACCATATCTGGACCACCTCCAGTTGCCCACATTGGAGTGACTGAACTAGAGCCATGACACCAGGCCCTCCAAAAAAGTCTGCCTGCAGAGGAAGTGAGGGGCCCTGGAACCCAACCTGCACTTCCCCTAACAGACTATATGTTCTGGAATGGGGCTGCATCTGCCTGGAGGCAGGAGGGCTTGTTTCCCCATAAGACATCAAGGCGTCTGTTCACCAACCTGGACACCCAAGAAAATGTGTCTGCCCAGAGCAAGCATCATTTTTAATCCCCACAATGGTCCTGTTTAGGTGAGCTATAGTCCTCCTATCACTGATTACCAACGGGGGAAACCCAGGATCATTTTTGGTACCTGCAACTTTCACTAGCAAGTCCTATTGATTCCACCTCATCTCCACGGCCACTGCCCTAGTCCAAGCCAGCATCCTGTCATGCAGTCTACCACACAGACCTCCATCAGATCCCCCCCCCCTTTTATACGTGTCCCCTCTGATCTATTCTTTACAAAAGTAGCCAAATATCTTGTTGAAAACAAAATCAGATGTTATAAAACAGCTCCCTTCTGCCCTACATAAAACCTTGTAAAATTCCCCACTGCCCTTAGAATTGAATTCAGTTACCATGACCTACAAGGCCCTGCATGGCTGGACCCTCCTCACCTTTCCAAACTCTTCCCCTCGTGCTCCTCACCTGCACCCTTGCTCATCGGGCACCAGCAACAACAGCCTTTTGTCAGTTCCCAGAACGGGCCAAGCCTCTCTCTCACTTCAGGGTTTTAGTACTTGCTTTCTCCTCTGACTGGAATGCTCTCCCCTTGCCCTCCACAGGGCTAGTCCTTTTCACTCTTGAAGCTTCAACTTAAATATCATCTCTCTGAAATGGGTCATTCCTTTAATGCTCCATTCTACCACCTTGTTTATTTATTTCATAGAACTAAAGACAGTCTCTAGTTAGTACATTCATTTGTTTATTTTCTGCTTTCTACTCTAGACTGTAAGTTCTCAAGAGCAGATCCCTTGCCCAACTTGTGTTCCTTCTTATCTTCTGGGCTCCACACTTTCTGGATCATAACAGGCACTTAGCATGCATTTGTTGAATGAACAAATGAATTAATCTGAATTTTGAAAGATAATGAAGTTATCCAAGTGAGACACTTCAGAGGCAGTTTCCAAGTGAAAGAAGCAAGTGTAAAGAGAAAGAGAAAGAGCTCACAGCTGTTTGAGGAAGATCACTGGTCTGTAGGAGAAGGTAAGTAAGTGGGATTGGAATGTAAATTGGAGGAGGAGAGTGACCTAAAATAGGCTAGGCAGGGCTGTTGTGTCTCAGTCTAAGCTGGAGAGAGAATTAAATTCTGGAAGAGATCTAAGACAACGGTCTTCCCAAAGAACAGAGCTAAGTGGCTTTTGAAAGCCATACATAACTGAGACCTTCTGATCATACTATTAAATGGTCTTTGATACGATTTCAAAACAGGAAATTTCATGATAATAATTGCATAGTTGGAGCATTCAAGTCACTTATTTTGATGTGAAACTTCCAAGTGAATATTTCTCTTGGATTTAAATATTGGTTGAGAGAACCTTTGCAAAGTTAATGTCAGGTCCGTTATTGGATTCTGGAGTCCATTTGCCTGTCTTGCTACTTACCAGCTTTGCATCTTGAGCAAGGCAATTAGCCTCTCTGAGTTGTGGTCACCTTGTTTGTAGGTGGACAGGGAGGAGTTAATGAGGGTACCTCAGAGATGCTATGAGTAGCCAGATCTCTACATATATCTAAGTTATCCAAACAAGATGAATATTCTGTAGAGTATGCACCATTGTGCCATTGTGTATAAAAAAAGGAGGCAGGGATAAATATAAGTATTTTCTTATATTGGTATAGAATTCCTCTGGAAACTAATGACAGTAATTCCTCCATGGTGGGGATCTGGATGGCTGCACACAGGCTGGTGAAAGAATTTTCATGGTGTGTCTTTTCTTTTGTACTTCCCACTCTTCCCCCTTCTCTTCCTCCATCCATCACAGTCTTTCCCATTGCCAGTGACAGCTATTTTTAAATGTATCTCTCTTCTCCATGACTCCCCTCCTATATCTCAGAACTGTGCTTTCTAATTCACAGAAAATATAGAGATCATCTTCAGAGAAGTTCCTCAGTTTTATGAGCATATTCTTACCTGCTTTGACACTAGATTTAAGTTCCATTTCTCCCATTTCAGGGGCTGAGGTCCCTTTCTTTCTCTCCTTCTCTCTCTCTCCCCAGCCACCCCTCATCTCAATCTCTATCGTTACCTCTATCATCTCTACTCTGTCTCTGTCTCCCTTCTCTATCTCCCTTTGCACTTTGTTGGCAGGACTGAATTGTCCTCATTTGCTTCCTATCCTCAAAAATGTCTCTCCAAACCCTGGACCTCTTCAGCTGCCATTTTCCTCTTTTCCCTCTTTAAGACAAATTTCTTAAAGAGTGTTCTATATTTTCACTCTCTAACTTCAATATTAACCATTCATACCCCATCCCATGGCTCCAGGTCCTCCACGCCCATGAATTAGTGTTCTCCAAGCTCAGAAAAGACTTCCTTTGTTAATTACCCCCAATGACTATGTTTCTATCTTATCTTATTTGACCTCTCTCTGATGTATTGTCACTGTCGTCTACTTCTTCCTTTCCAAATATTTTTCTTTGATGGCTTCCGCAACATCATCTTCCTCGTGTTTTCATCTAGGTAGGTATAACATTTTCATTCTCCTTTATAAGCTGCTTTTCCACTGCCCTCTTTTAAAAGTTGATATTCCTCAGTCTCTCTGATTTAACTTGTGTCTTTCTCTCTCTGAAGTGAGTCCACATTCAGATTCAGTCCCACACTCCACAAAGTAATTCCTGCTACTTCTTCCCTCAAATCTTCTGCTGTGATTCCATGAAACTATTTTGTTCTAGGGCAAATCGTGGTTTCTGTCATTCTTCTCTATTACCATCCTCTCTGGAAATATACTTCCTAGATGGTTTTCACCTGGTTAACTCCCAGTGAATCCTCAAGACTCTAGACATTATTCCCTCTGGGAAGTAATAGGAACTCTTCTTCCTTTCCCTGATCCTCCTTGTCTGAGTAGCTTGTCCTAATTTTTCTCATAGAAATCTATGTATACCTCTATTATGTGAGTGTCTGTGGACATGAGTATCTTCTCTGTTAGACTGTGCCATTTTGGTCCTTTGAATCCTCAGGGCCTAAGGAAGTGTCTACAACATAATATCTGCTTAAGCAATAAATATTGGTCTATGGAATGTTGAATAAATGAGATAATTTTCTTCTGTAACTTTAGTTTTAATATTAATTATGCTGGGAATTGCGATTGCCTTGCAATATCTGCTATTCTCCTTTCTTTTGTAACAGAAACTTGAATGTGTCCAGCTGAAAATTAACATTTTCCAAGCTTCCTGTGTGTCCATGTTTTAGTTTTCCAGGGCTGCTATGACAAATACCACAGACGCATTGACTTAAAAAACATGAATTCATTGTCTCACAGTTTTGAAGGTTAGAAGTCCAACATCAAGGTGTCAGCCGAGTCACGCTTTCTCCAAAATCTGTAGTGGCCTGGTGGTGGCTTCCCAGCAATCTGTAACTGAATCTCTGCCTCCATTACATGGCCATCTTGCTCCTTCTGTCTCCTCCTCACTTCTCCTGCCAGGTCCAAATTTCCTTTGCTTATAAGGACCACAGCCATATTGGATGAAGGCCCACCCTTCTTCAGTTTGTCCTTGTCTTAATAGGATCCTCAAAGCTTATTTACAAATGAGTTCACATCCACAGGGCCAGGGATTAGGATTTGAAAATGTCTTTGTGGAGATCATGATTCAATCCATAGCACCATGTGAAGTCCAGGGTAATAGGACAAAGGCAGATATACTGTGTAGTACCTCCAAGAGGCTCTTGAGGAGGGAAGGGCACCCCTTCTCTCTTTGTTGTTTTCTCAAATGTGAACTAAATGGCTGGAGCTCCATCAGCCCTCTTGTGACACTGAGAACAGATAGCAGAACAGCAAGAGATGAGTAGGGTCCCTGATACCCTTACAGGCAAACACAACAGCCCTGTACCAGTATCTCTGGACTTCCTTATGTAAGATAATAGATCCTTGAATTGTTTAATTTACTCTAGAAGGATTTCTGTTACTAATAGCTGAACTTAATCCTAAATTACACACATTCTAAAATTAAAAATATTTAACATAAGTTAGCACACCTGAGTACTGGAGAGGTTGACCCTTTGGTTTTCTAATTCGCTTACTCCATAGGGAAGATGAAGGGTAACAGTTTAAATTTAGGGAAAACACAGAAGCCAGAAGATCGGTAACACGTTTGATGCCCATGGCTTAATGGCTTTGTCCAGTGCAGTGGGTTCCTGCGGAGCAAGAGTGGGAGCTAAAGCAGTAATGGGAGATTGGACCCAACATGGCAGCCAATTTTAAAAGGGGAAAGTGACTGGATCAAATCTTCACCATATTTTCCAAAAACATAAGGGGAAAGGGATGGGTTAAATAGGCTGGTTAATTCAGTCCAAGTAGTTCTCTTCTTTAAAATAAGTTTTAAATTGGAGTTTATGCAAGTAGATAATTCCAAGACCAAATAGAAATTCAGTCATACAATGGGACATTTCACACCACAGGAGCAGGTCACTAGGGTCCAAGGAGTATATTTTTTATAATTATGGGAGCTAAAAATAATGTCAAGAGAAAGCACCCTGGATCAAAATCTCATGGGCCATAGCAGTCCAGGTGGGAACTAAAGTTTTTATGTCTTGGAAAGGCATGCAATTGATTTATCCTTGAGAACATTCAAAATATTCAGTGGCCATAATCTTAAAATAGATTTTGAAATAATTTGAATACCTGAATGTATGTGAAAGAGTCCAGACTTATGCTTTCACCCTGGAAACTTTGATAAGCTGAAGTTTTTTCCCATATAGGCATGCAATTGATTTAACTATAAGCTTGACCCATGGAATTCCCTTGTAAACTGACAGCATGAGAAAACCCACTCCTGCTGTGGAGCGCTCCTCCTGAAAATAAAGCAGACACTTCTTGCCCTTTCTCACAGTCCTCTTGGCTGCAGAGAAACAAGAATGCTCTTTGTCAAGGCATACCCAAGAGGAGCATTTTGGAGCTCAATTTTCTCATGGTACATTAAAAAAAAAAAAAAGAATGAAGATAATTCAATTTGAAATATGTCCAAGTGCTTCTAGTAACATCCTTGTGCTATGGCATGTTTCTGAAGTGAATAAGATAGTACAGAATCAAATATGGAGAAACTGAATGTTTAATGTCCTGAAAATGGCCATTGATAGACTGCTTCTAGGGCTTGCCATGGCATTTCTTTTAACCCTCCTTTTCTGATATAAAATGTTTGATAATTTGGTCTCCTGCGTTAAAGGTGTTTTAATCTTTAATTAAAGATTAATTCTGTTAACCATCTCTGTTTAGATGGTTCCCAGAAATGGTTATTATATCCATCACCTCAACATACTTCGGCATATAAAGTAGCTGTTTCTTCAATAGTCCTGCTTCTTAACTTCCTTCCAGACACAGAAAATGAGTCCAAGGAGAGTCTCAGCTGGAGAAAGGGGACCTGGCCAAGGCTTCATCATCTGCATTGGACTCTATTAAGTAAGGCTGCTCGGTGTCCTGAGGTTGCCCCATCCGCATCCAGGAGCCTTGGTACAAGGTGGTGCCTGCTCAGAACTTAGCTTAGTAACTTACCACTAGTTCTTGGCCTTGGACCAATGTGTAACTGTAGTTGGGGTCAACACATAGTAGGCACTTGGTTACGATGAAATATTGAAGGGTGTGCAAAGTTGTAAGTACTCTCTCTATTATTAGATGATCTGGGTAAAATCCTTTATAAGTTCACTTTTCACTTTGCAGTTGGACAATCAACCCATATATTCACCAGTTAAGGTCTCCACAACCATTACTGATTCAGTGCTAATGAGTGAAAACTATTTTTACATAAGCTCATGAAGTGTTTTAAAATTTGCTTCATGTGATTTCCATCTTGCTCACTTATCATGAAGGATATGGGAACAGACTCTGGAGCCAGGCTGCCTAGGACTGGGTCCTAGAAATACACTTACTAGTCGTGAGATCTTGGAAGGTTCTTTTACCTCTCTGTAATTGTTTCCTCATATGTAATAAGTAGATATAATAATGCTGGCATATAACGATATACAGCAAGCACTCTACTCAATACGCTTGATTATGTATAGTGGAAGGCATCAAAATGCAGTACGAAAATTCAACTGCCATATACATGGGAAAAAAATCCAACATAACCATTAATGTCTGTGAATGAGGCTTGGGTTTTGGAGTCAGTCTGATTCAGTCTTGCACAACCATATAGGACTCTCTGATGTCTTTAACTGGATGGCAGCAAACAGCCTGGTAATTCATTTGGCCTGCCACAGTGACTTTCCAGATGTGATTAGAATGTAGCGAGATGTATTAATAAAGAAAAAAACTCCTGTGCCAAAATGTACACATCAAAAGGATGGTTGACCTTCAAAGCTGCCACCTTGAGATTTTCTATACACTTATGCTAATTCAGCTGTCGTTCCTGAAAATGTTATTGGTTCTTCTGTTTGGGAAAGGCCCTCAGAGACAGATTATAGGCGACGGCAAAAATTAATCTAATTCATTCTACTCCTCCATCACATCTGACAGTGATTTGTGACTCTTTCCCCAAATCATATTTACCCTTAAAAAGAATTTTGAGCACCAATAGAAGTCCAAAGCATGAATAACTGGCCCTGAAATCAATGAATGAATGTATTCCTCATTCAGCCAGTCAGCCAGTCATATTTATTTCAATGCAATACTAAAGGTGCTTTCATAATAACATCCCCACCAGCTTAAGTGAATTATTTCCTCAAGTGACTGTTTTGATGGGAACATGTATAAATTCTAACATATATTTAATTAAATAAAAACTATTCAAGTTAGTTTACCAATATACCTCAGACTTGAGAAGTCCCACTGCTGAGAATGCCACAAGAAAATCATAAGAATTTTGATAGATGTGAGGATTTAATGTCAATGAAATAGACAACATTTGCATTTATTATTACTTAGTATTATTTTAAAGATACCTTTAATGGTCCATTTTTACGTATCAACTTGGCTAGGCCATAGCCCCCAGTTAATCAATCAAACAGTAATCTAGGTGTTGCTGTGAAGGGATTTTGTAGATATGATTAAAATCTCTAATCAGTTTATATTAAGTAAGGAAGATTATCCTAGATAATTTGGGTAGGCCTGATTCAATCAGTTGACAGATATTAGGAACACAGTTGAGGCTTCCCTGAAGAAGAAAATTCAGTCTGTGTATGGCAGCGTTAGCTTGTGTCCAAGAATTCCAGTCTGTCCTTCCCGATGGCCTGCCCTGTGGTTTTCGGACATGTCTCACCATCCCCCACAAGTGCATAAACCGGTTCCTTGCAATAAATCTCTAAATAGAGAGAGACACAGATCCTAATGGTCTGTTTCTCTGGTAGAACCCTGACTGATACAATACCTGTAAGAGTAGCACATCTCTTGAACCCAACATTTGCTTATTCAGAAATCATTTGCCGAGCATCTGTACTACCTCCTGCAGTAAAGTACAGGGGCTAAGTATGTGGGCCTTGGAGTTAGGCTGCCTGGGGTCACAGCCTGGCTCCCCTCTGATCGGCAAGTAACGTATGTTCTTCATGCCTCAGTTTTCTCATCTTTAGGAGGGGGAATAATAATAGTAGTACCACTTCATAGAATAACTACACTTTTAAATACTTAAAGCAGTTAATACTAGTTAATACTTACAACCAGGGATGTGCTAGAGCCAGATCATGCTGGCTCAGGGTTTTTTGTTTGTGCGTGTTTTAAGAGCTCCTTTACCAGCACATCTCTGCCTAAAACAGCGTCTGATACCAAGTTATCTCTCTGTAAATCACAGCTGTTATAACAGGTAAAATGCAATAGGAAAAAAGAGTGGATAAAATTCATTCCTTACCCTGAAAAACAGTGATTCCTGCTCATCCATTTGGGGCCTTTGTGCAAAAGAGAAAAAGGCACTTTTCCTTCAAGACACTTCATAGACATACGCAGGATATCATCATAGTAAAGATAAATACATAGTAAGAATGGACATGCCTAGAGTTAAGCAATGCAGAACCTAAACAGTTAACTACACATGTCCCTTCAAGAAACGCTACCCATAGTCACTCTTTCATTTTCCATCCTTGCTTTAAAATTAATTTTTCCCACTCAGTAAGCTTATATGGTGTTGTCTTATTTCATTGTATCCTCAAATAGAATTTAACTCATGAAGAAACTGAAAACTTATTGAAAATATGGTTATTTCTTAAATAAAATGAAACATTTTCTATTCCAGAATAATTTGAAAGATCTTTTTGGTGGAGAAAAGCACCTCAGCAAGAGGATCAGAAAGATAGATTAACAGTGGCTGGAAAACAGCAGAGCTGAAGGGATGGGACAGGCGCACGTATTCATGAAGCATCTTGACCAGAGCTGGAGACTGCACGAGGACAGCAGCAGCTGCAGCCGCGACAACAGGGACTTCCACAGTGAGGGGCTTCGAGAACGCCGGGAGAACGAACCCTCCCCGGCTAAGGCCCCCCACTTGGCGTCACGGTGCCCAGCAGTCTGCCCTCCAGCCGCTGAGCCAGTTTGGCTGCACGTTTTCATAGGCCCACGGTGGCCGCCCTGGAGGGGTACCGCGACCACAGCCGCCCCTGGGATCCGCCCAGCGCACTCCCAGGGTCTGCTGCTTCCCAAGACTAAATTTAAGATGTGAAATAAAACCTCCAGGGCTACTTTAACAAGGGCCCAAAACACTGGGAGCCAAAGGCCTGGCTGTGATGGCGGAAGCATCCTGGATTCCCACGAGAAACCCTCTGGTACTAGTTCCTGGAGGTCACAGCAGACTGCAAACGGGAGGCCCCGGGAGATTAAAAATACTGTGACTGCTGGAGATTCCCCTGGCCATATTTAGTTCAGCATCTCACAGTAATAGGCAAGAGCTGGAAAGAGGCAAAGGGAGATGGAGGCCGAGAAAGAAGCAAGGGGAGCGGCTGCCGGCCTCGGGACCCAGGACGCACTCCTCCCGCCCCCGGCCCTCAGGGCTCTCCAGAGCGCTTGTTTTCTCCCCAAGCAGCCTGGGCTACTCCTCCGCCATCCCTGGACATCTGCTCGCTTGTCTATTTTCTGCCACAGGCAGAGGACAGGAAGGAAGAGTTTGTTTCCTGTAAATAGAGGGAGAGAAAATGACAGCTATTATTGTTTCGACAGCGGAAGCCCTCCCCGAAGCTCGCACCCGGGTTCGTTCCTCAGGGACAGCGCGTCTGAGAAGCCGGCTCTCTGCAGAAGTTCCTCCCAAGGGGTCCCGGGAGAGCTGAAAGCCTTGATGGCTCTGCATTAGACGTCTAATGGCATAAAGATGTAATTCACTCTTCATATTGGGCTGTGGAAATGGAAGGCCTCCTGTGTTTTGATGAATGTTTTGATGCAAGCTTTTGCCACTGCCTTTGAGCAATGCTGGACCCTGATCCTAAACCCACTCACCAGTTTATGCAAACACATACCCCAAAGCTGAAAACTCCTTGATGATGCAAATTATTTATATTTACATTTTAAATCTCTTCTCCTGTTCCCTGCTCTCCCAAACTTCATTTCTTCAGATGATTTCTTAGCTATTTAAACACATGGATACATACATGCTCAATGAAAAGCTATAACATTACCATACCAACTACCTACTGGGTAGCCTGTCTCTTAGTTTCACCATTTGTGTCCACATGTTGTGGGGATATTTGGCCTGGATCCTCAGAAATAAATTTGTTATTTTTAGATGTTTTAAATTTATCTTTGACCTGATCTGCCTTTGAAATATAAAAAGGGAGGGGGTAAGGAGCCAAACCACTACTGTTGGGTTGGGAGCCTGTGCCAGTTTGAATGTATTGTGTCCCCCAAATGCCATTATCTTTGATGTAGTCTTGTGGGGCAGATGTTTTGGTGCTGATTAGATTTGCTTGGAATGTGCCCCACCCAGCTGTGGGTGACGACTCTGATGAGATATTCTCATGGAGGCATGGCCCCACCCATTCAGGGTGGGCCTTGATCAGTGGAGCCATATAAATGAACTGACTCAAAGAGAAGGAACTCAGTGCAGCTGTGAGTGATGTTTTGAAGAGGAGCAAGCTTGCTAGAGAGGAACGTCCTGGGAGAAAGCCATTTTGAAACCAGAACTTTGGAGCAGACACCAGCCACGTGCCTTCCCAGCTAACAGAGGTTTTCCGGACACCATTTGCCATCCTCCAGTGAAGGTACTTAATTACTGATGTGTTACCTTGGATACTTTATGGCCTTAAGACTGTAACTGTGTAGCCAAATAAACCCCCCTTTTATAAAAGCCAATCCATCTCTGGCGTTTTGCATTCTGCAGCATTAGCAAAATAGAACAGAGCCAGATGAAAATCTACTGCTCTGTCCACTTATTGATGAGAACAAGATTTGTTACTCAAAGGGAGTGATTATTGCCTATTGGTATGAGAAATAAACTTAATTTTGACAGTTGAAGAAGGATTCGTGTCTTTGTCAACTATATCGTGAAGGGTCATTTGGATTTCTTTACTGAAGTTGCAACAGTAAGAGAACATCCTAAGCAAAATTCAGTTAATGAGATATTTTATTCCTTGTTATCTTGCTATCACACCCTTCAGACTGTCCTCTTTCATTGGCTGCTTCTTTTTAGTATTCTTTGCTGGCCTCTTCTCTGCTCCACCTCCAGATGATATTACATCCCAAATCTCAGTCCTGGTCCCTCTTCATTTCTCCATTTAGGCCTACAACTTTAAATAACTTCTATATACTGATGATTTACAAATTTATGACACTAGTCCTTACCTGTCACCTTAATTCCAGATTCTTACAAGCCGCAGCCTCCCTGACACATCTACTTGGCTGTCTAGTATATCTCCCAAACTTCACATGTCCCAAACAGAACTCCCCATCTCTAAATCTGCTCCCTCTCTCCTTCCCCACTTCCATATCTCAATAACTGCTACCACTATTCACCTAGCTGCTCAATCAGGAAATTGTCTCAGATTCTTCTTTTTCCCTTGTGCTCTACATCCAATCCGCCGGCAATTTCTTTCAGCTCTACTTCCCACATACACCCTCTATTTGTCTTTAGTTCTCCAACCTCCATTGCTACAGTCCTAGTCCATGCCACTGTCCTTTTCCACCTGAACTTCTGCAATATCCCCCATCTGTTAGCTCTTGCACACCTAAAATCCTTCTACACTCAGCAACCAGAGTGATCTTTGGAAGATGTCATTGGAGCACATCATTTCTTCATTTAAAGTCTTCTAGTGCTTCCTATTACATTTAGAAGAAAATGCAAACACCTTACCTTGACCTGCATAATCCTGCCCCTGGTTATCTCTCTTACTTCATGTAATCCCCTTCACTCATGCCACTCTGGCCATCTTCCTCTTCTCTAAAGCCATCCCTTCTACCTGCCCTAGAGCTCCACTTGGATGTTCTTGCCATGGAATTTCATACCCATGGCTCCTTCTTGACTGTCAGGGCTAAGCTCAGAGGACAGCTTCTCAGAGAAGTCTAATGATCACTTGATTCTATTTCTGGCATTGAACTTATATACCTGGTGACTTCTTGTTCATTTACTTGTTTATTATTTCTCTCCCTCAATTACATTAAAAGCTCATTTGAGTATAAGCCTTGTCAGTCAGGTCCAATGATGTAACCCTTCAAGCCTAAATGAGCAGCTGGCATGTGGTGATGCGCAACACTGGTTGGATGAATCAGGGAATCGATAAACATATACCCAGGGACCCTGACCGCTTCTGGAATATCAAGAAGGTCTTTCCTGAAGAAGCATTGCTTGAGCCAAATCATGAATGAGTGGTAATTAACTGGAAAAATTTGAGGAGAAGGAGAAGGAAAGAGGGGGAGCAAAGCATTCTAGACAGAAGAAATAATAGTTTCCAGAACCTAGAGGTGGGAGGAACATAGCTCATTTGTTATACCATAAGAAGGCACCAGGTTTGGATGCAGAGGAAGGAGAATAGTGTGAGCTGAGACTTAGGGAAGTATGCAGGACTCCTAGACAAGTTTAGGATTCCAGGCTTCACTCTGAGGACTTTGGAAAACCATGTTTTATTTTTAAGCAGCAGATGGCATCATCAGATTTGCTTTCTAAAAATATCCCTTTGACTGTATGTATAGACGAGCCTGGGGTGCAGGCAGTGTGGTCACTGCCCTTAGGAGGTGCTGCAGTGGTCTACAGGAAAGATCCTGGTAGTGTGGTCAAATGAGTGCTGGAAGAGATGGAGAAGTTGGGAAAGATGCCAGAGATATTTGGGAGGCAAAATAAATAATGATGCTTAATGAGATAGAGGTGGAGTGATGGAGAGATGGAGATGTGAAGTCTGAAATGCAGAGTTTTGACTTTCATGCCTTTTTAGATGGATGGTGGCACCACTCATGGAGAAAGGGAACATGAAAGAAAATGAGTGAAAAAAAATACCAAAAATTTGGTTTTGTGTATGTTGAGTATGAATGCCTTTAAGATACCCAAGTGGAGATGTGGAAGTAGATAGTAGGATTCAGGAGTAGGCAGCTCAAAGAAAAAGTATGTGAGACAGGCAATATAAATTGGGGAACACTGGCATACAGCCTATGGACATTTTGATGACAAGGACCACTTTGTATTATTTATACTTGCCAAAGAGTCTAATACAAATGTGAGCTACCATGACCAAAACAAATAGCAAATATATGTGAGGGCAAATCATAGATACAGGTTTTGTTAAAATTCAGTTTTACTGAGATATATTCACATACCATACAATCATCCACAGTGTACAATCAACAATACAGATTATTTTAAAGAAACAAAGTTTTTATTTAAAACATAGTCATTTCAGAAATTAGAAATAGGTTGCCAGGGCATGGGACAGAGGGAATGGGGAGTAATGCAAAATGAGTATAGAGTTTCTGTTTGGGGAGTTGGGAAAGTTTTAGCAATGGAAAATGGTGAGGGTACTGCAACATAGTGAGTGATTAATCCCACTGAATTCTATACTTGGGAGTGATTGAGATGGGAAAGTTTATGTTGTATATATGTTTACACAGTAGTAGTAGTAGTGATAATAATAATAAAGAGCAACTAAGGAGATGATGACAATTAAATGCACACATGACCCTGGACAGGAGCTAGCAAGGGAGAAGAGAAAGCTCAAAAGGACACTATTGGGACAGATGAAAAACTGGAATATAGACTGTGAGCTTAATACCAATGCTAAATTTCTTGAACTTGATATATGCACTTAAGGTGGATACATAAGTGAATATCCTTGTTCTTAGGAAAGGTGGATGGCAGTATTAAGTGTTCACGGAGCATGATGCATACAACCTACATTCAAGTGTCCAGGAGATGGATTGTTAAATAGATAGACAAACAGGCAGATGGATAGATAGTTGATGGACAGAACCATATGGCAAATGTGGGAAAATGTTAAAATTGGTGGATCTGGTATCTGGGATTAGAGGTGTGTTGGAATTCTCTGTATGGAGTTGGTGTTAGTTTTGTAACTGTCCTGTAATTTGAAAGGATTTAAAAATTAAAAAGTTTAGAACTAAAATTAAATTAAAAACCCTTATAGTCAGTGTGCCTGTTTGAATGTATTATATCTCCCCAAACACCATTATCTTTGATGTAATCTTGTGTGGTCAGATGTATTAGTGTTGATTAGATTGTAATTCTTTGATTGTTTCCATGGAGATGCACCCCACCCAACAGTAGGTAAAAATTCTGATTAGATAATTTCCATGGAGGTGTGGCCCTGCCCATTCAGTGTGAGGCCTTGATTAGTTTATTAGGGCACTATATAAGCTCAGATGGAAGAAGCGAGCTTACTACAGCCAAGAGGGACACTTTGAAGAACACACAGGAGCTGGGAGAGGAGCTGCAGATGAGAGATGGTTTGAAGATGGCCACTGAAAGTAGACTCTTGCTCTGGAGAAGCTAAGAGAGGACAAATACCCCAAGAGCAACTGAGAATGACATTTTGAGGAGGAGCTGTGGCCTAAAGAGGAATGCCCTGGGAGAAAGCCATTTTGAAACCAGAACTTGGAGCAGACGCCAGCCACATGCCTTCCCAGCTAACAGAGGTTTTCAGGATGCCATTGGCCATCCTCCAGTGAAGGTACCCAATTGTTGATGCCTTACCTTGGACACTTTATGGCCTTAAGACTGTAACTGTGTAACCAAATAAACTCCCTTTATAAAAGCCAATCCATTTCTGGTATTTTGCAATCTGGCAGCATTGGCAAACTGGAACAGACAGCATGTCAAAAAATGATTCCACTAAAAAATAATAGCCATAAACAATAGTGAATGATAGGAAAATCATATATTTTAAGTTTGCTATGGATATTCACAGCATGTTTTTCTGCCAAAATTACAAATCAACTAAAAATTGCTACACTAAAACTCCCAAAGACTACTTTGCTTATGGACAAGTCTACTGGGTTTCCAAAACTTGGTTAGTGATGGGACAAATATATTCTAAATGAAGAGTTTTGCTGTAATCCTATCTTAACTGTTCTCTGGGTTAGAGAATCGTAGTGAAAGGGGTAGATTTTCCTAAATTCCAAAGCAGTGTGCAAAGTGGTTGCTGCCAACCTTGCAATTCAGACTCATCCTTCATCTTACTGAGAACATGGCAACTGGGCATGAGGAGGGGTGCATGAGCCTGTTGTGTTTCAGTTTCAGTGGTTTTAAGTGAAACAGAAATGTGAGTGTGAAAGTATGCCGGGGCTGTAAGTGTTAGGGTGTCCATTTCATGCAAATGAACCATGTGTGCTGATGGAACTCGGTGTGGGAATGTGCAAGTGTGGGCTGAGTGTATGGGGGGGTGAGTTTTGTGCGAGTGTGTGTATATGCACAAGAACTATAACCTAGTAACCAATTCGTTGATCTCTATTCCACTTCCTGATTCTTGCTTTCCGTGGTTGCTTGGGTAGCTTTTATGCTGTCCCATGACTCCATTCACTATGAGTAATGGATCCTTTCTGGGCTCACACTCCCACTTTTAATGAATACCAATACTAATTAACTGACAGTAACATGTAGCTGCTCTTGGCTGTATGCATCCCTTGCTGAGGTCATTACGGCTGTTGGTAATGTAATTTATTACTCTGTAATGCACACTCTGGGACTCTCAGTGTGAAGACCATTTTTGCAAATGCCAAAGTAGTTCAAGGCAGGCCTTTCTTGGTAAGGTAATATGTTCTGTAGCTCCTGGGCCTTGGCATAATGAGGCATCAAAGTCACAATGGTTCCATTGGAATGCTGTAAAGATTTCCAACCGCAGTACCATCTGTTGGGAGGGACAATAGACTGCTGTTTGAAAAAGTACTACTGCTTATATCCTAAATTCAGAACGACCCCCCTAAATTATCAGAACAGAGCATTGTTGTTGTTTTTGTTGTTGTTGTTGTTATTATTTGCCTTAGAGTTGTTCTGAGCGTTATCAAGGGTGTCTGTTTGCAGGCTGGCAGGTACCCAAGCCCTTGCATGCCCTGTAGTGAGGTAAATCGGGCAGCCTGCTTTAGGATCCAACTCTGTACTACCCATGAACTCTACCAAATTAGCTCTACAAGATGAAGCCGTCTTGTTTGTCTAGAGGATCAAAGTAGCTGGACCCAGTCCCAGTCTTCTATAGATAACCAGGTCACAGGATATGTTTGCACCCTGTCCTGCTCCCAGTACACCATACTGCAGATTCCTCTGTATTTTCCAGTTTGTAGCCATAAAGGGAACTTGGGTTCACATACTTCCTTCTACTATCTGCACTAATCTGGTGACCTGAGATCATTTATGTCCCCTCCACTCTTGTTACAGTGCTTCTGGAACTGCATAACATTTTTTTCTCATGCACAGGGCTACTGTTTCCAACCAAGTCCTTTTATCCTTCTATAATAACTTTTGTAATAGTAACAGCACCTCCTTGTAACACTTAAAATGCTTATCTCACAAGGGTAACATGACAAGGGAAAGTATGTCAATATGATATTTAAATGACATCTGAATAGTCACAAATCACAAGACTATCTGGAGCCAAAGTAATAAATAACAATGACAGTTTAATAATGTATTGACATAATAAATAAAGAATGGAAGAAAATAACTTAAGTTAGAAAGGATTTCAGCTTTTCAAGGGCGGGTGTCCTTGGATGACATGCCATGCTTGACTTCATTCTTTTTTTCTGCTGCTCAATTCACATGTATTTAAGATCACCCTCTAGTGACATCCATTTATGCAAATATATAGTAAATGTGCAGTGAAGTATTGAGATCAACTTTTTAAAATATATCAGAACTTATATATCCAAATTATTGTTTTCCTCAATCCTGGAAGCACATGGTTATTCCAACGCTGCTGAATTCTTGTGAAAGCTTTGTAGAACTGCTCTTTTAGAAGCACCTTTGGATCTAGTTTATTAAAACTGAAAACAAAAAACAGGCTCATTACTTTGTAGTTATGTCTCAAATTTGTCACAAACTGTTTAATCAACTTGGATGCTCATCATTTTCAGAGAGTTGGTTCCAAATGACTTTGGCTTTTCCTCTTTCCAAAAATCAAGCCAGCCCTCTTCGGAGGAACAGTTATTATCATATTTTTAAACTTTATTCGATATGTGTCATAACAAAAGTAAAACACGCTGACTACAACAGGTCAAACAAAGAGATGTATGAGGAGAAAATAATTATCTCCATCCTTCTACTCTCACCTTCATGAACTAATAAAATATGTTACATCTGTACTAAAATACAATAAGCAGCTATGTGTATCAATGGGAGGGATGTCCAAGATATATTTTAAATAAAAAAGAAAGAGAAGGATATATACAGTATGATCCAGTTTTTATTTTTAATTTTGTCTACTCATGTATATATCTATAATATGGATTTTCCATATTTTTTTAGATGCTTGACTATAGATGGTCAATCAAGATATTGGCAATTTGCTACCTCTACAAGCAATGAATGCTCCAAGAGACTTCTTTAATTATGAACTTTTATGTTTAAGTGCCTTTGTTAGATTTCCTAAGGTGATACTGCTGAGTCAAAATATGCCCCATTTTTTCACTGCTCCTGGGAAGAGGAAGAAATACTTAGAATTGGTAAAGCATTACTGAAATTCAATTAAAGGAAAAATTAAGAGCCCAGTCTGCATTTCCTTATGCCCATAGCCAAAGAATACTAACCAGAGTATTGTTTGATATTTGGTGAGAATTTCAGCTCACACGACAAATCCATTATAGTCATGGTCAGCTAAGATTGTCATACTTAAACTCTTTTTTCCAGTGTCTAAAGCCAAGTTTCCAAATGAAAATGGCAGTGGTACAGGCAGAAAAAAACAGTACAAATCTATATTATCGGATATAACCAAATTAAAAGTACCCAGTAGGTCAGATGTGAGTTTGAGGATCTTGTTTTATGACCACAGATACAAAATAATCCAAGTCTAAAATGTAATTAAACCAGTGTGAACTGTGCAACAACTTCACTCATTTCTAACATTTTCTAGAGTCACTCAATAGTAACCACCAAAACACTGTCTGTTTTTCAGGTTGAGTCATTCTTCTAGTCCTATCACCTTCCTAATGTCATCACGGTGACTTGTCAGTGCATAAAGTTACACACTGATGAAAAATGCTGCCTGCCAGTTCCTAAAGAGTACCTCGTACAAAGACCGTCAGAATATTGCATCCACCAATAGATGTGGAATGTTTTCTTCAATCCGCCTATTTTTATTATAATTTAGTATCTCCAACCATTTAGGAGATAGGGCATACTGATCACACTTTATAAAATAATGGGTCCAAGGTCATTACTGAAGAAAAGTTCTGTGTATCCCTAAAAGTATAAGTTTCATTCCATTCAATAAACATTTATCGTGTGCCTCTTCTCTGCCAGGAATAGTCCTAGGCATTAGGGATGTAGAGATGGACAAAATGGTTACCAGCCCTAAAGAGGTAAGGGTCCCATAGGGGAAACAAACCAGTGACCACTTTAACAGCACAGTGTGACAGGAGCCATGGAAGAGATGTGTGTAAGCTGTGCTAGAAATCCAAACATTGGTCACGAGGGTACTCAGGATGGTCTAAAATACTTGCAGAGTCACCACATTGACCAAGGAAGCACACAGAGCTGAATACAGTTTGCTAAATAGTAGTGAAAGCTTATGATTAAGTCAAGTGGCAAGAGACTGGCCAATCTGAACTAACAACAAGTTGAAAATCTACAAGGTTATATTTAAGTTCTTCATTTTGAGTAAGCGAAAGACATACTTGCGTGTATGCCATCATTATAATGCTCATTTGGGGACATGAACAACACAAACTTTCTAACCCATGAAATCAATTAAACAAATGAAATTCTTCTTTGATTCCCATTATATCCACATCCATGGAGTAGAAAGCCATGGTATAATGAGGTTTGACTATATTTCTGCAATCTTAATGAATCAAAGTTATTAAAAACATAAATTTTACCTTTTGATTTAGCTTTTGTTGACATGGATAGAGTTTCATATTACACAGCACTTACAGTTTAAGTCAGCTTCAAAGATGAGCTATAAAATAAAAGAATCCCAGGGAATATATTTTTTTAAGTTCATGATGTGTTAGTTTTAAGAACATCTGCATAATCCACTTAAAAGGAAATAGTAAAAGATGTGGGTGTAAAGAAACACTTCATAAAACATTTCCATCGATGTTTACGTTTAATCTAAAAACATAATAGTCTATAAAAGCAAAATTTTAACCCTTGAACTTTCTTTTGAAAAAATCTGTTTTTCTCAGGGACTTTTCCCCCCATAGAAAGAGAGTTAGTTGCTAGTTTAGCAACTGTTTGTACAACATGAAGAGTTCTTAAGTAGTTTACTTGAGAGAAATATTTTACTCAGTGTTTTCCTGCAAAGGAGTAGAGAAAACAGTCTTAATTTTTTTTCCTAGGGTCATTTTGCAAAGACCCCAGTATATCAGCACCTAGCAATCATCTACATACCAGTAAATGATCATTGATTCCTTCTTCTTTCCCTCTTTTCTACCATTTTTCCCTTCCTCCCTCCCTCCCTCCCTTCCTTCCTTCCTCCTTCCTACCCTGCAATTGACAAACAATAATTACATCCTTATCATGGTGATACTCACATATTTTACAAGAGCAGGCCTAAAAATTAAGCCACAACCATTCCATCAAAGGGTTTTATAAAACAATACAGTATCAGATTGCAAATATGGCTGGTTGTGTTTACTAAAGTTGAACAGTACTGATTCAGCATTTTTAAATAACTTCATCAATAGGATGAATGATAGACTAGAAGCCCAGTTATGATATGTACGGACCAAACCTGTTTTCCTCTGTCTTTGAGGTAGGTTCTAAATTACAAGTGATCATTGAAGATGAGGCTGAATGGAAACTGATTAAAATCAAAAAGTATAATACATGCTAATTTAGAAATGGAAAAACACATTGTACAAATAAAATTGAGAATGATTTCTTATGTGAAAGAATGACAGAAAAGTATCTTTTAGCTTTGGACTCCGGTGGATGTACAAAATGACTTATAGCAGTGTAGAATACTCATTTTTCAAAGCCAGCATGAGAGACTGTAGGGGCCCAAAGGTAATTTTATTTGACATTTGCTCATAGTATTCCCAAAGTAACTAATTAGTTGGAATACACTAAATGAGAGAAACATTGAAGCACTTACTTATAGAAGATTCACAGAAGTGTCTGTATTTGTGATATTAAGTTTATTAAGTCTCTTGGAAAAGACTGTCAAGTGGTCCCTGAGTATATTCATGACATGACCCCAAACCACCTTTCTCTACCTCCATTGAGGATAGACTCAAGGGACATACATGTGGAGGAAAACACAAAGGATGGAGGAGACAGACAGGAAATGAAACCTACCTCTCTAGTTTGAGATCAGACTAGATTCTCATCTTTCTGAGATGTTTGCAGTGTGGTCATTCCTAAATGCAGGGAGCAGCAAAATCCAAAATGCTGACTTTAATGAGCTATTAATAAGTAAGGAACTTCTCAGGAACTCTCTGCAAAAACATAGCTATCTTTCGTTCCTCTTTTGACTAGAGTATATGTGAGTATATGAATTATTTGCATATAGCATAAGGGCCTCTAAAGTATATGAGGGAGAACTTTTAAGTTTTATTTATTCATTTGTTTTATAACATGCCTTGGTTCAGAAAGGATTTAACATGGCTTACAAGGGTTCCAGGAAGATGGCAGTGGCAGGAGCAGAATATTTAAATGTTCTTGAATCCCCTCATAAAAAAACAAATCCTAGAGGAACTGGGATGGCAAACTCAAGAAACCCCACGGGCAATACGTTCAACAACCTAGGTGAGAAGATATCCCCAACAAGCTCCAAAATATGAGTTGCCAAACCCTCCACAGCTGTAAGACCCATGTGGAATCATCCGCAGTGCAGGAGAGCACAGAGTGAAGTCAGCAGGACACCTGGCAGCCCCTAGAAGAGGCAAATCCAGCAGGATCTCCTTGGAAACACTGGCCTTCTGAGGCTTAGGGTGGATGGTTTCACCAAAACTCTTTTTGATGACAAAACCCCATATTGAGGAGAAATTGCTGGAGTAAAATCCATACTGAGCAGGCAGGGACACAGAAATAAAAGAGAATTCCAGGTAAGTGTCATGAAAACAACCAAAGAAGAAATGTGAGAGCCATCAAATTAGAAAAAAAAAAAAAAAAAGCCAGAACCATGCCTCCTTTAAAAAATACTAGAAAACTCATTGTATGGTTTAACCATACAACGGAATATTATCAGCAATAAAAATAAACTAAATAGTGATGCATGTTACAACATGGATATACCTTGGAAACCTTGTGTTAAGTGAAAGAAACTAGTGTCAATGCACCCGTATTTTATGATTCCATTTACACGAAATGTCTAGAATAGGGAATTCTGTAGAGATAGGGAATAGACTAGCAAATGCCCAGGGCTGGGCAGGGAGGGGTTGAAGGAAAACGGGGAGGGACTCTTGATTGTGACGATGGTTTAACAGCTCTGTGTTTTTGCAAAAACTATTGAATTGTACATTTTAAAGGGATGAATTATATGATAAATAAATTATACCTCAAAGCTTTTATTAAAAATATATTTTAAGAAGAACTTGATAAAAAGAAGGACTGTTAAAATTCAAAAAGAAATGAAGGGATAAAAAAGACTCCTGAAAAGTTGATAGATATGGAAGACAGGTATGTAGGAGCCCCCAAAGAAGAAAATCAGAGTAATGGAACAGGAAAAATCTATAATGCTAAAATCTATAATTTGAGAAAGCTTTTCTGAAAAGAAATCAAAACTTGAAACTATACATTGAATTGCCAACATTGATATTTATTTTTGGATTTGAAGAAAAATGGTGCATCTGGACTCATAAGAAAAAAAATAAATGCAGATTATCATTGGAAGAAAATGGAATACATATTTAAGATATTCAAGGATATAAAATGTTAGCCAGAGAGGTGGATATATTTTAAAAATAAAATAAAATAACCTATAGGGGAGGAAGAGAATAGGTGGTAGAGACAGAATTAAGCTAGATTTCTTTGATTATATTTTGTGTTATAGACTGACTTTAGAAACTTGTAACTACTTAACATAATTGCAGAACATTTTAAAAAGAAGAATCCCTAATAATCAAAAGAAAAATGAAATAAATGAAACCAAAGACATAGCCACACAGAGGGGAAGGGAATTATTTGAAGTGACTTTAAAACCACATAATGAAAGGACAAAAAGAACTGTAAAAAATTTTTAAATGGTCTTCAGGAGTATGTTATTGTAAGAATGTTATATGAATATTTTGGATAACGCAAATGGGTAATTATATTAGTGAGGTTGAAAACCAGCCTTTGGTGTAGGATAAATGAGATACAATAGGCAGATCAATCAGTTTAAGTAAAATCCCTGTGGCTTTAAATTTGAGTCTGAATTTTCATAATGAACTCATGATGTATTTATCTTAAAATACACATATTTCCTAATTCTACCCACTTGAAAATGCCCACATAAAAAGTGGCTAAACCAGTATCAGTGAGAACCCCCAGTGCATTAACTGTGTTTTCTAAATACCATTTCCTACTGAAAGGAACCAGAACTACTTGGAGAAATGGATGAGTCCAAGTCTGGGCATAAAAAATGACAAAACAAGCCTGGAACATCTTGTCATTCTAGAAACAAGGTAGATAACAAAGAGTTATATCAAAAGAATGCAAAATTCAACTTGAGTTTAAGTTCTAGCCAAGGATGGGACAATTTGAGCATCAGTAAAAATAATATCTGTAATTATTGAAACATATCAAATGTTTAAATACATGACTATATGATATATTAAAAGAACACTCATTGTCAACTTTGCAGGATGCTAACTACCAATTGGAGATTGAATCATGTCCCCCGCAAAAGGCATGTTCAGGTTCCAACCCCTGGTCCTGTGGGTGTGAGCTCATTTGTAAATAGGACCTTTGAAGAAGTTATTAGTTAAGGTCGGCCCAACTGAATGAGGGTGGGCCTAAATCCAATACTTCTGAAGTCCTTATAAGCAAAGGAAACTGGATATGGAAGGAGAAGCTGTGGGAGCAGCCAGAAGTTGGAAGTCAATGGGATAGAGAAGAGAAAGGAGAAGACGCTGCCATGTGCATTGTCAGGTGATGGAACAGTCAAGAAAACCCAAAGACTGCAGCCAGCCAGAAGATACCAACCATGGGAGGAAGCAAGTCTTCCAACATTTGAAACCATGAGCCAATAAATTCCTGTTGTTAAGCCAAACTTTGTATGGTATGTGTTTTAGGAGCTAGGAAACCAAGACAATAATCAAGTCATTATTTGGACAATTACTGAGCAAAAGGAAAGAATCAAGCAATTATTACCCTGCTTTTCCCATATGAATTATTCATCAGTTAGCCAAATAGTTGATTAGAGGCTGTTTCTCTTTGTGTGTGTGCATATATATATATATATATATATATTCTTTTAACATATTATATATAGTCTATATGTATCAGCTAAGAAAAGAAAAAGGAATGATACAATCAGACTATAACCATGTATTATAATAAATTAATCAGGGGCTGCTAGCATAGGTTTGGAGAGGGGGAGGTAGGAATAGAGAGAGACTGAGTGAAAGAGGAAGACAGAACTAAATATGTGTGGTGGTTTTAAACTGTATGTTCTCCAAAAACATGGTTTTAAATTTAATCCATTCCTGTGGGTGTGGAACCATGGTAAGTAGGATCTTTTTATGAGGCTACTTCAGTTAAATGTGATGCACCTTATTTAGGATGGGTCTTAATAATCCTCTTTCTGGAGTCTTTATAAACAGAATGAATATATACATATATATATAGAGAGAGAGAGAAAGTCAAGGAAACAAGAAGCTGAAATCAATGAAACCCAGAAAAGAAGGGAGAGACCAGTAGACACTGCCATGTGCCTTGCTTGCCATGTGGCTCCTCGGGAGCCAGTGTTCAAGAAGAAAGCATCGCCTTGATGATGACTTGGATGTTTTCCCGGACTGTAACTGTAAGCAAATAAATCTCCATTGCTTAAACTGAACCATTTCATAGTAATTTGCTTTAAGCAGCCTAGGAGACTAAAACAATAAGTAACATGGATGCATCTATGAAGTAATTTTTCCAAAAAATGAAACTCCAAAATAAACAAGTCTCTAGATTTCATTACCAATTTACTAAGAATATAGAGAAAATAGAGACATGCTGAACACTTCATGGATGCAATCAGCAAAATCCAGGCTGTGGGATAAGCTACAGGACGAATGACCCAGTGTTCAACTGAAAATTGCAAGGGAAAGAGAGAGAGAGAGAGGAGTAAGTAAGTAAATAAATAAATAGAAGAGGAATCCAGAGATCAAAGAAAACTTAAAAGTCCTATCAAGCAATCTCAGTGTATAGACTTTATAAGTCTTGACTCAAACAAACTGAAAAAAGAATTATAAGACAATTTGCAAAATGTGAACAGTTGTCCCGGCCCGTGGGACGATCAACCGAGGCTCTGACTCCTGCGAGGGAAGAATGGTATGGGACAAGAGACACGAAGAACGACAGCAAGACAGGAGTTCTGATCAAGCTGCAAAACTTTATTGAAAAGGCAGGGTATATATGCCCTGGAGGGAGAGGGGGTGGCTAACAGGGACAGGTAGCGGTCTGGGATTGGTGATTGCTGTTGCTAGGGTGGATGGCCAATGGGCGGCTACTGTTTAGGCGCGAACTAGCTACTGCTTAGGCGGGAACTACTGTTACTTCCTTGAAGAAGGCTAATTATAGCTTAGGCTGTTCTTGCATCAGCCCTGGCGGCCATGTTGCATGTTACTGGTATCGCTGAAGGTGAATATTATATATGCTACCTTAATTGTCCCCAACAAACAGTGATTAGATATTTGTGGATAAGAAATTATTATTTTTTAGGTATGATAACATTTTGGTTATATTTTGAGTCTATTTGAGAGAAGCATTTTTAATATTTACAAATCCTATAATGACTAGAATTTGTTTTACAGTGATGGGGAGTGGGTGGTGAAAAATGGGGAGAAATGGATGATCCAGCGTTGGCCCTGTGTTGATAGCTGTTGAAGCTGGGTGATCGGTCCACAAGGGCTCATTATACTATTCTCTCCACAGTTGGATACGTTTTAAGTTTTGTTTAAATAAAAAAGTTAAAGATAAATATAACCGTAAAATACTAGAAAAATAAAGAAAAATTTAAAAAATGTTTACAAGGAAATATAAAATGAAGAGAGAGCATGATAAAAGTTAGGCAAACAAATGAGGAAAAGTTCAATTAGGAACAAGACGAAAAATGCATATCATGCATCCTACACACACAGGCTACTGGTTGTCAGAAATATGCCCTGAACTTTCTAGCAGTTAATGTCAAAAAGTGACATCTTTGAGAACAAGCTTCATAATGCCCATTAATTAATGCTAATTGTGCAGGAAAAGCCACTCTTAATAGTAAGACCTTAGTAGAATTTCTCTGGAAGAAGTTTCTTGAAGAAGGGCTTCTTATATGTGCAATTAATTCTTTCATTCCTTCATGCATTCTTTCAGCAAATATCTTCTGAGCACAGATCATATGCCAAGCTCTGTTTTAGGAGCTAGAGGTACAACGTAAAACAAGAAAAAAAAGGTTTCTTGCATTCATGGTGCTTACAGTTCAGTGGGTTGTGTGTGTTTCTCACAACCAACATCCAATCTGTCAGCAAAATGTATTTGCTGTAAAGTACATCCAGATTCCAACCTCTTCTTACCACCCCACTACTACTGCAATTACCGCTCACCTGGATTATTTTACAGCCTCTTCCCATCTGGTCTCTCTGCTTCTATCCTTCATCTCCCACAATGGGTAACCCCAGTGGCAGCAGAAAGGACTCTAAAAAAAATATAAGGCAGATAAAAGCATTCCTTTACTCGAACCTCAACGGCTTCCTCACTCACAATAAAATTCAAAGTCCTTACCTGCATCTTGAGTATCTGGTCCTATTCTACATCTCTGACCTCGTTTCTTACCACTCTTCCCCAGTTTACCAATGCTTTTTCTATGTAGCACTCATGTGAGTTAGAGAAGGCCTTCTGTTACCAAATAACCCCCAGATTTCAGTAGCTTAACAAAATAAGCTTACTTCTTTCTCAAGCAAGAGTCCGACAAGGGTGTTCCTGATCAGGTATCATTTCAAGGCACACACCTCTTCACAGTGATTCAGGAGCAGGCTCCATCTGTCAGGGGCTCCTCCATCAACTCAGGCCTCAAGTCCACAGCTACTATTTGCTGCACTCATCATCAGAAGGGTGTAATGAGAACAATAGAGGATAATCCTGGAGTTCATTTTATGGGCCAAACCTAGGAGTAATGCCCATCACCTCTACCCTTACTCTCATGGCTGCAGTCACATGGCTGCATTCAACTGCAGGGGAAGCTGGGAAATGTAGTTCAGTTCTGTGCCCAGGGGACAAAACAGCATGGTGAACATTTAGTCCATCTTTACCACGCTCTGCCACTTATGGACACCACATATCTGCTTCACTCATCCTCTCATATGTAGAATACCTCACTCCTTCCCCATGAGAGGAATCCTATTCCCATAGGTCAGTGCATCCAGCTCCAGGTCCAGGATTTCCAGGTGATGTACAGTCCCCTCTTCTCCATGTGACTCTGTGACCCATGATCTAAAAGATGAGTTCTCTGCCCTTGTATCCAATATTCAATAGTGGACAGGAAAAGGATAGTCACAGGAAAAAGTCCTGTTAAGAAAAGGGAAAAATAAGAGATACTTAGCAGTCACTGGTGGGAACAATTCTTAAATCTTGCCAGAATTAGGGAGTTTTGCATTCTTGTGGAGTGATTCTGCTCTCCAGAAAGAACTCTTTATCCATCGTTCTCTGTAATCCCTGGCTCCTCCTCCAGATAAATCCCTCCTTGCTCATTATCGTCTTTAACCACATCTGAGGTTGGTGAGCATGACCGCCTCGGGGGAGGGTAGAGCTTTTAGAGCCTACTTCCTGTTGGTGCAAGTATGAGGCCCAAAGGATGTTTTAAGCCCTAAAGTCAAGAGTTTGTTTGTTTGTTTAGTCTGGGATCATGGTTTATTTTGCTACTTAATTTTCTCAGAAATTTAATAGGCTTTTGATCCATTTGTTTTGAATCAGTTTCATGTGCCAATAATCAAATACAAAGTTCTTTCTTAGGCATCGTTCTCAAGCTTGATTCATTTCAGTGCCTTCTTGTCCCCGTGTCTCTATCTTTCAATATATTGGCAGCTATTCAAGTTCACCTGAAACAATAGGCAGGAAAGCTACACCTCAATTTGATCTTTCTTCTAGGCCTAATTCATTCTGTTTAACTGAGAAATTATACTGGGCTTTTATCACTCAGTCTTTTTTACTCCTATACCTTACTGTTAGCTATTGAGCAGCAATTGATTTTTCCAGCCTTTCAATGCACCGAATTTTGCAACTATTTTTTTTCCTTTGTCATTTCTCCTTGTAAACAGGCCAAGTTCCAACCTCATTTGTTAAATGTAATACTTTGCCAAAATAGCCAATAGTAGTTAACACACTCCAACACTGATTAACTCCAGAAACTTCCATCAGAGCTACTAGTTCAGTAGGCACATATTCTGTCTTCTAAGTTACTGCAGGCAGTAGTTGCAACAAATGTTTTACCAACATATAACACAGGTCATTGTATTACCTGCCTCCAACATTGTTTGTATCATCACCTGGCATACCATTTGACTGCTAAGAGAATACCATATATTCTAGGTTCTTTGTAATAGCAGCCCTCAATTTCTCATGCCAATTAAGGTAGATTAACTGCTATAAAAAACAGCTCCAAAATGTAAACGACCTAAAAAATAAAAATGTTTCTAACTCCTACAACAGTCTAATATATGTGTTTTTGGTTAGTTAGTTCTCCACGTGGTGATACAGGGGTCCAGGCTCTTTCTGTCTCAAAGCTCCACCATCATCCAGAACCCCACAGTTGTCTGATGGATTCCCTGCATCCATACATGTGATGTGCAGAGAAAGAACAATGGAGGAGGCTTGTACAGGAGAGTTTTTATGGCCAGGCGTAAAAGATGTGTACATCACTTTTATCTGCCTACTAAGGGCCTGCTAAACAATTTACTATTGAGACTTAACATTCATTTGTGGTAAAGCTAAAGAAATTCAAAGAAATGATATACACAAAATTCTGAAAGGAAGTTACCTGTGGGGATGGGGATGGGGATGGAAGTGGGTAGGATCTAGAAGGAATGCTGCTAATTAAGGTACAAATGTGGGCCTCCCTGGAGGTTAGTTAAATTTGTCTCCAAAGCTGGGTCATGGAGATACATATGCTTGTATTGCTGTTGATCTTTATACCCTTCGAATATGCTAGAAATATTTTACTATCAGTGTGTTCAATATTTACTAAGAAAATTAAATTGACCAGCACTATGAGGCAGCACATAATAAATGCCCAATATAGCCCATAGACAAAGAAGAGGGTGAATTACCCTGGCATAGGGTGTGAGCTTTTAAGGTGAGTAGTATAGCAATATCTAACAATTGTATCCTTATATGTAACGGGCATTATCTAAAGTATTATATATGCATTAATTAACTTAGTCCGCAGAAAAACCCTTTGAGGTAAGCACTGTTATTTTCCTCATTTTACAGGTGAGAAAACCAAGGTACAAGTCTCGGTAATTTGTCTGAGGTCATGCAGTGAGTTGGTGGCAGGGCTGAAATTTGAATCCAGGCAGCCTGGCTCTCGAGTCCAGGCCTTTAATTCTCAATGTCCTGTTCTCTCCGGATTTGCTTAGGTGTACAGTGGTGATGGAGTAAGAAAGTTGGGAGTCATATTATTCACAAGCAAGAGAGGGATGGTTGGTTGTGATTAGTCTGGAAGGCTAAATGGGGGCCCGATTCAGAAATGCCTTGAATGCCGTGCAAAAGGTACCCACATTTGTACCTTAATCAGCAGCTGGTCAAAGAACATTTTTGAGCAAAAAAGTAACAGGCTGAAAGCCATGTTGAGAAATAATCCTAGTAACTGGACTGGAAAGGTGAGAGAGGGACTAAATGAAGGCCAGATCAACTTGGAGACTTTGAGGAGAATAGGTAAGTTTAAGAGAGATGACTTTGAACCAGGATCTGGAATCCTCAAATGTTATTTTTGACCTCAATTCTGAGTGGTTCCCAAGGAAAACTGTACACCCAGGACCAGGTCTGGCTACAGCATGTCCTTAATTCTATGGAGTCTTGGGCCCAGCTAATGAATCTCCTGCTTGAAGCTGGATAGACGGATTGTGGGGAAACCTCTGTCTGCCCTACTAGAGGCAGCCCCTAGGTCAAAGATTGCCACAAAGCCCCTAATTCATAACCCTTCAGAGGCTGCTGTTCTCATGGTGAGGAAAATGTCACTGGGGACAGAAAGCTTAGAGAGATGATAGCAAGCAGCTGTGTGAGCAAGAGGGTCCATGGTACCTCCTGAAATGGGCTTAATGTGTGTCCTTCAGCTAAGATCCCACTTCTGGTGACCAGGCCATAATACCCACCATAGACAGGGATTGAAATGGGAAGAGCTTCCAGCTGTTCCTGGCACTCAGGGAATACTACTGCAATAGTCAAAACACTGGGATGATGAAAGTACCAATGAGGGTGGTGGGCATGGGAGCAGAAAAGAAGGACTTGACATGAGGTCACAATGCTTAATTATGAGTGATGGGGTGAAGGACAAAAATCACTGGAAAGGAGAGTTCTGAACCAAAATAATGGCAATAAATCTACTGAGAGAACTATGGAACAGAAAGGAGTTCGCTTTGGATAGATTATAGGGTAAGCATTGTGTTCTAGTTTGCTAAAGCTGCCAGAATGCAAAACACCAGAAATGGATTGGCTTTTATAGAGGGGGTTTATTTGGTTACCCAGTTACAGTCTTAAGGCCATAAAGTGTCCAAGGTGACACATCAGCAATCAGGTACCTTCACTGGAGAATGGCCAATGGTGTCTGGAAAACCTCTATTAGCTGGGAAGGCACATGGCTGGCGTCCACTCCAAAGTTCTGGTTTCAAAATGGCTTTCTCCCAGGACATTCCTCTCTAGGCTGCAGTTCCTCAAAAATGTCACTCTTAGTTTCACTTGGGGTATTTGTCCTCTCTTAGCTTCTCTGGAGCAAGAGTCTGCTTTCAATGGCTGTCTTCAAACTGTCTCTCAGCTGCAGCTCCTGTGCTTTCTTCGAAGTGTCCCTCTTGGCTGTAGCAGCTTGCTCCTTCTGTCTGATCTTATATAGTGCCCCAGTAATTTTAATTCAGACCCACCCTGAATGGGCAGACCAACACCTCCATGGAAATTATCCAATCAGAGTCATCACCCAGTTGGGTCGGGTGCAAAGAATTACAATCTAATTAACACTGATAGGTCTGCCCACACAAGATTACATCAAAGATAATGGTGTTTGGGGGAACATAATACATTCAAACTGGCATACATTGCTAGTCCCATTTTAGGAAAAAAAAAAAACTGAAACTCAAAAAGAATAAAAAAATTTTAAAAATTCTGCAAGATTCCATTGCTATAAGGGGCAAAACCAGGAATCAGCACTCAGATCTTTTGACTCCAAATCCTGTCTCTTGCTATCAACCCATGCAGTTCCTGAAATGTCAACAGGGATAGAGGCACAGCGGCAATGAGCAAGAGCTCTTTGGCTGAGCCTTCTGAGTTCTAATCTCTGTCCCACACTAATACTGCATCCTTGGGGAAGTTATTTAATACTGCATGACATCGGTATATATAATAAGGATATTATAAAGAAAACTTACAGGGTTTTGTGACGATTCAGTATCTCTGTAAAATATTTGGAACATTGCCTGGCATGTAGTAACTGCTATACAAGTGTTAACTTTATCCATTAGTAAAGTTTAGAAGCCAAGGGAGGTTTTCACAAAATGAGAGCTGTGTCAGTTTGGATGTATTATGTCCCCCAAAATACCATGTTCTTTGATGTAATCTTGTGGGGGCAGACATTTTAGTGTCGAATAGGTTGGAATCCTTTGATTGAGTGTCTCCATGGAGATGTAACTCAATCAACTGTGGGCAAGAACTTTGATTGGATAATTTCCATGGAGCTGTTACCCCACCCATTCAGGGTGGGTCTTGATTTAATCACTGGAGTCCTATAAAACTGTTCACAGACAAAAGGAGGTGCTACAGCCAAGAGAGACATTTTGGAAACAGCCATTAAAAGCAGACTTTTGCTGACACTTTGCTCGGGAGACGCTAAGAGAGGACAAAACACTCAAAAAGCAACATTTTGAAGAATGCACAGGAGCTGAGAGAGGCACTAGAACACAACCCAGATCAGCAGGCACCAGCTACGTGCCTTCCTAGCTAACAGAGGTCTTCCAGATGCCATTGGCCTTCCTTCGGTGAAGGTATACTTGTTTTAATGCCTTAATTTGGACATTTTCATGGCCTTCAGACTGTATCTTTGTAACCAAATAAACCCCTTTTATAAAAGCCAATCCATTTCTGGTATTTCGCGTAACAGCAGCATTAGCAAACTGGAACAAGAGCTAACCTTTGGTCCCAGGTGCTGAGGACAGTTAAGGAGAAAGAGGACTAAGAAACAGTTTTGCTGCCATCATGGCTTTGTTCAGTTATGGATAAAGTCGATCTACTTTATGGAGACTTATCATGACTTAGAATAATTAAATACTCTCTGATGGTAAATTACTCAGTGTGTCTTTGAGCTCTCAGGAAGCACTGGTTACCTCTGTTGGGGCAGTACATTGTGTAAGTTTTGGTGATTACATTTTTGTATTATCCATTCTATCAAAGATAGGGGCCTAGAAATTGTTGGTATTCAAGTGTCACCACTAATAATGTTTCTCATTCTTATCTGCGATCAAACAGTAAGATTTTACTGTTGCTTAAACATCACATACATGACAATTTAGGGACGAAAAGTGGATTCCAAATATGCATAACCACATGTGTTACTTTCACAATCAGAAAAATAAAGGAATGAAATTTTTTAAAGAAAAAAAGATAAGTATTTCACTTGGAAAGTAATACTAGTAAAAAAAAATGATAGAAAGCTACTCCAAGAGTAACAATATCAAGCATGGAAGAATGAAATTGATTATCCACAGAGGTAAACTACCCAGCAATATAGTTTGTAAATGCATCATTAAAAAAATTTGCAAAACACCTGAATCTAAGAAACTAGAGCATTTTCCATGCTTATGTAATCAAAGTGCCTCTTAGTGACTCTTAAGACTGCAAAGGAAAAGAAAGCTACACGTAGCTTAGTTTGAAACCTGTCTGAAACAGGAGGTGATCTGCAAGGAGTCTAGTAAAAGGTAGATAAAGAGAAAGAGAATGAGTCAGTACAGCCAAGGATACTGACTATTCAGTAGAAACAGAAACTCAACACCAACACACAGACACACAGACACACAGACACACACACACACACACACACAAATGAAGCTGGGTGTATCACATATAAAGTTTGGAGACATTGGTTATAAGATCATGATTTCCTATTCATTAAACAATTTTCTAACACTAATTCATCTGTTTGTATGGGATTGACTATAGAAAAGAGGATATATGATCAGCTGATGGGTATTCTTTTCTCTGGAAATTACATTTCTTAGTAACAAAAATTGGCACTTGGAATATTAATCAGTGGCATGAGTCACTCCCCTAGAACTTACTTAACATTGGTGAGACCTAATTGAATCAGAACCTCTGAAGTTAAGTATTGCTGCAGCAATATAGCTGGGCTCTCTCTTTGATGTCAATGTTTAGATCAATACTTCTTTCTTTCACTGAGCCACGAACCTCTCTGAGAGTCTGATTAAAACTAAGCATCTTAGCTCAGAAAATTGTACCTGGACACACGTTTCTGCTTATAATATCTGTGCCTGTGGCTCTCCTGCACCTCATCCATGACCCTGGGTCTGTGAGACCTGGGCTAAACACTCCCTTTTCAGCTCTAAAAACACACCTGCATTTGTTTTCATCAGTCAGTATATTTTTTTCTTAGTAAAATAAAGAAACAGCCCGATGAATATTTTGTCTGTATTATTCAGTAGACATGTCATATATTTTATATTTTATTCTTTTCTACCAAGAAGCGATTGAACACTTATTCCTATCTAACTCCTAAGCTCATTTAGCTAGAAACCTTATCTATGCCCAGTTACAGAGCATTCATACTTCTCAACTTTTCTGGGACGTTAATTCCTTTATAAGTAAGATTTACAGAGAGTAGTCAAATAAACCTAAGAAAAGAATAATCCCCCCTCTTTTTCTGAGACATCTCAATTTAGCAAAGTTCACAAAATTTGAACAAAATTTCAAATTCCTGCTACATTAGACTTCAATGAAAGCTAATGGTAGGCTCTCAATATGCAAGTTTCCCTGCATGTTATGTGTTTTTATTTAGAGGGGATTTGGGTTTTCTTGTTTTTTTTTTTTTTTGTAAGGGATGTACATGTAATCTACATATATTGCTTTTCATGAGATGTATAACAGCAAACATTGTAGTTTCCTTAATGAAAATAAAAGCTTCTATTTTTTGAGTACTTATATTCCAAGCCTTATGCCAAACACTTTATACACATTACAATGATAAATACTCACAATAGTCCTGTGAAAGCTATTATTGTCCTCATTTTGCTAATGAGCAAATTTAGGTATAGAGGAGTTTTAAAAGTTCAGAAATTTGTTCCAAAACACATGGATAGAGAATGGCCAACTCAGGCTTCAATCTTAGATCTGACTCCAACACGTCTTCTCCTTGGTTCTAAATGATGTTCATTCTACCTCTGGCTTCGTTTTTCTAATATCTATATGAATCTCCTGGTTTTAACCACAAGTTTTACTTGGGGAGTCTCTGCAAAATTAACAGGTGTTCTTTTAGCTAGATCCTAACTCTCACTGGTTATTTAATTGAATTGCTAATCACCCAGCTTAACCAGTGCCCTTAAGTCCTTCTTCATTCATTTAAGCATGAAGTCAATGAACATTTATTGAACACCTACCATGTGCCAAATGCTGCAACTTGCTGGAGGAATTGAAAAGAAAGACTTTCCTTCCATGCCCATGGTTCATCATCTGTGGAAAAACATATCTTGAGAAGTAAAATACTGTCTTTCAAAGCCATGCAGGAATGCCATTACATGGAGTCTCAATTAGACCCTTATTATAGAGGAAAGAAGTCTGTTCTGGAGGCACCAGTTTGAGATCAGGTTGGAGAAAATGGTGCACCTAGTAAACAAAATGATAGCAATAGCTGGAATGATGCTCTAGTGAGGTAAATTATCCCTTCCCTAATCCTCAAAGAAACTAAGGCAATAAAACAAAAATCTGTACCTCAATAGATACAACCCAAGAGATAAATAATTGGGGTGATTTTTCAGGATGATCAGGTGTAACAGTTATTTTTCATTGACTCATTCAGGTATTTCCATCCCCAGATAATTATGTTGACCTGACCAACTCATATAATTGCCTCAGTTATCTGCTTTGCTTTAGCAGAGGAGATTTAGAATGAGAAGAACATTCTGGACTGAAATTTTAAGTAAAACCTGAAGAGAAAAGTCTTAGACCTGGGTTACCTCAGCCTGAACTAGGAACAAGAGATCAGTAAGTCTCAGCCATTCTCCACTTACACTGGGGACAGCATGAGGAAGCCAGCACTGCCTGGCACACAGCAGACAGGCTAACTGTCTTGGTAAGAGTTATCTATTCCTTAAAATCTTTAAAAATCAAGTAGTTAAAATAGTTTAGATTTAGGGAGGATATTTCTTGGAAGCAGACAAAGGACTTGAAACCAGGATTAGACATTCCTTAAGCAGCACAGGACTAGCGCTTTCTCCCAGTTCACCCCCTTTAACAGGACTTCTCAAAACAGAGCCCATTATGCTCTCAGCCATTCCTTGGGCCTTAAGCTGCTCTTCCCTCATGAAAAATGCCACTGACACCCGGTGGTTCCCAGCCATTCCATGTCCTGTGATCTCAAGAAATGAATCTCATGTTTCTAAATCAATCTCCAAAAAGGGATTTTAGGCCTAAATGGTATTAAAAACCCAGAGAAAGGGAAAAAGAAAGGATAGTGACATTTTAGCAATTCGTAATATTTTCATCTCCAGCTGTATCATAAAATCACATCTCTTAGTTATTCAGGATGATGCAGGACACGTGGTGAGCCATTTCATGAATGCTCAGGGCTTTTGGCATTGGCATTAAAAAAGTCAAAGTGGTGAGGAAAATGACTCACGTGGGATACTTCAGTGACTTAGAGGTAAGTGCAACAGCTCACATCTGCTTAGTCCCAACTCATATAATGCTTTACAGAATTGTTTCATATTAACTCATCAGGAGAATATATCTTCTAACACTGTTATGGATTGAATTGTGTCCCCCAACAAGACATGTTCAAGTCCTAACCTCTGGTCCTGTGAATGTGAACTTATTTGTAAATAGGATCTCTGAAGGTGTTATTAGTAGAGATGAGGCTAAACTGAATTAGGGTGGGTCCTAAATCAATATGACTGTTGTCCTTGTAAGGTGAGGAAATTTGAACACAGTAAGAGAGAGACAGAGAGATAGAGTCACAGAGAGATAGAGATGGCCCTGTGATGGAGGCAGAGATTGAGTTTTGCCATGAGCCAAGGAACACAATGGATTGCTGGCCACCCACCAGAAGCCTCCATACTTCAGAGGAAGCAGGGCCCTGCCAACACCTTGAGTTGGACTTCTAGCCTACTTCTAGCCTCCAGAGCTGTGAGACAATACATTTCTGTTGTTTAAGTCAACTAGACTGTGGTACTTTGTTACAGAAACCCTGGGAAACTATGACACTATCATTATTCAGAAGTATCAAGCTAATTCATATCCCACAAGAATAAATCCCAATGTAGCCCTCAAATTTGATACACAAATACACTATGCATTGAAACGCAAACTTTTCTTTTTTTGCATGCATGGTAGAACACAGAAGCTATTTTGTTTCACAAGTATAACATGATGGTTTTTATGGGGGAAGTGAAGAATAATTTATCCAGTGGGGGAGGAATGTAATTAGCCTGAATACAGAGTATTCAAATTTCTCTAGCACAACAGCCCAGTTATTGAAAAAAAAAAAAAAAAGAGATTCTATTTTAGATTACACCAAAAATTAAAATTAAAATAGTGTCCCCTGGTAGAACCTTGTATTCTCATGATTTCTTTTCTCTCTCTAAGGAGAAAATATTATCTAACAAGATATTAAGGGACATTGTTGAGCATCCACTGTGTGCTAGTCACTGTGCTAGATGTTCTCAGTCTTTAGGATACCTCTGAGCCAGTCTGCAAAGCCAAGCTCCTTCCACACCTACCAACCACCTGCCCCATGGCCCCTGCTCAGTTCTAGGAGTCAAGCCCCAGCAGTGCAAATTATTTTCAGAAGAACGAACCTAGGAGTGGTCCCAGAAGGTGTGGGAATAAGCCTGGGGCCCCCTGGGCAGGAGGTTCTAGGGTCCCCAGTTACCTGTGCTGTTACCCAGAAGGCAGAGTCAGTGCAGGGAGCACAGGTTCCAGGAGAGTGCACCCCCAGGTCCCATGCACCTCCTTACCTAGACCCAGAGCAGGCCAGCATTTTAGAGGCCAGAACACGGCTCTCTGAAATGTGGGGCCCAGTACCCCTTTCCTGCATGGGTCTAAGGCTAATACTGCCAACCCCTGTCCAACTCCAAAGTTTATGCTCCTAACCATTAGGCTAAATAACACCATAGAACACAGTTGGTATTCAACAATTGCTGGTTGAATGGAGTGTCTGCGTGAGAGACACAGTACTTTTTCTTTCCTCTTGACTTCAGTAGAAAAAGACATGTATCCTGTTAATAAAACACCCAACAATGCTGAGCTAAAGGAGCAAGAGGTTTGAATGAGCACAGGGTCCTGATGAAACACCACCACTCATGTCAGGTTTCCGGAGATGGTCTGTCAGATACTGCATGACAGTCTCAGAGTTCTAAGAAATTTCCTCCTTGCTGCATCAACTCAAAAAGAGCACTGTTCACCCCATGTAACTTAAATAGAAAAATGATGGCAAGCAAGGGATTTTCTCTTTGGGAATTTTCCTCTCTTTCAGTTAATCTCTTTGTGGGAAAAAATCCAGCTTGGGAAAAACCAAGCCCCCACGCATGCATTTATGGAGTTTTCATGCCTATGAGATTTGTTTGGACTTTCTGTGAGGAGCACTTTGTGGCTTTGCTGTCAGTAAAGATGCTCACTTCACAGTGCCCAGGCTTCAGCGTGCTGTATTCTCCACCATGGTTCCGACTCAACATTCAATCCATTCAAACCCTTCTAAAACAAGCCCAAAGATACTACTAGGGTAACAACATGCACGCAAGGTAAATAAGCCCAGATTCTGTTGCTTATCCTGTTGTTTCCTCTTAGGGGTTGATGAGGAAGAAAATAAAGGAACTGAAAGTTACTATAATTAGAAATCAGCATCAAACATTGTCCTCTGATAGTCTCAGCAGGGTCTCGTGGCAATGGATTAAGTTTGGATTGTGTTCAAAACAATAATCCATAAGAGTAAGAGAGGTGGGGATATAGAATCTTTTATATTTGTACAATAAAAGTGTTTTTTTTTTTTAATAAAATTTTTCCTTTATGATTACGAAAAATGGCATATGCCATTAGGGAATAATTGAAAATGTGGAAATATACAATGAAAAAAATCAACCATCATCCTGCTACCTGAGACAATGCCTATTGGCATTTTACTGTATTTTGCATGCTAAGATCATTACCAGCCACTGCAATTATAGCTTCCCTTGTCACCTAACATTTAAATAATCATTCTCCCATATTATCAGAAATCTTTGGAAGCATTGGTTTTAGTAGCTTGCTGATAGCCCATTATGTAGGCTTGTTTAGAATTAACAGTTTACCTAAACAATTACTCTATTGTTCTCATTTTGCTTGGGGGCCTTTTTTTTTTCTCACATTGTTTGCTTTTGCTTTGATGAATGCTATTGTATTCATTTGTCTTATTTTTGTCTTTAATCTAATATGCACATAATACAAAAGTATAAAATGTATTTCAGGGAGTTAGGATAACTGGGTCAAAGGTGAAGACTATTATCAAGTTTCTGCTAAATTGCTTTCTAAAACTGAGGACCCACTTTAAATACAATAGTGTCATTCCACTTTCCCCCACCAGCATGGAACACTATCATCTGTTTAATAAATATGGTATCGCATTATTGTAATTTGTATTTAAATGGAAAGTGACTTAAATAAATGAAATCACACCACATTTTCCACTGAAATATATTAAAAGATCATTTTATCTGATGGTTAGTAACATTTCCTAACCATCCATCAATAAGAAACACATGATAAATACCTCTGACTTTACTTTGTTCTTAACACTTTATTTTACTTATTGCTATTTTAAAAATCAGAGTTGGAAATGTCATTGGCCTGGGCTACAGAAAGGAAAGACTTATGGCTGCATATCCTAAGTTTAAAATTGAGTTAGAATGATCCCATTTTACCGCTGGAAACTATTTTTAACCCCCCAAATTCAATTCCTTAAGAATCACATGATTGCTTCTTGTCTTAGAAGCTTATCTCCACTTTTTGCATTCATGACATTTCATTTTTATTACATCTCTAGTTCTCCAAAGAACTCAAGTTTAATTTTTTTAGGCTTTTATGAGGATTATACATAACTCTTCAAGCTAACTGTCCTTAAAAACAAACAAACCAAAAAAAAGAAAAGAAGTATAAGGATTACCAGCTAGACTGGAGACACACTCACTAGAAAAGCATCCTTACCCCAGATTCAGCAGGATGTGGAATTTTTGCCATTGACTTTTTTCCATTCATGGTCCCACTTGTGAAAAGTATAAGCAAAATGAGCTGTTTGGTGGTCTGTGCCTGTCCAGTCATTGCTGGGAAACTGTCAGGATTACAATGTTCCTTTGTTGGCTGACTTGGCAGTGATGCCAGGGGCTGAATGGGCCACAGAGACTAAACCAATCACGACCACGGCTGGGTCCTCCTGCAGCACCAGCAGCCGGCCCCACGTCACAGCCTGGCCACCCTGAGACGACAGCAGGGATCTGGAGATGTTCTGATTCCTCCCCCAGAATGCTGCACTGAGTTGGCTAACAGGAAATCATGCCTTCCTAAGAAGTCCATCAAATTCAGTAGGAGCACCAATCTCACTCGAGATCTACAGAAAGAATGCAAGTAAACAAGATAGAAAGTAAATCACAAAATACCGTGGTGTAATGATGTACTAATCTATTTTGCCAGTCTCACTGGCTGAACAGCTGAGGTGCTGGAGGATAAAAGATTAAAAAAATCAGAAAACAGAAAAAGAAGGTACCCTATGAGGTGCACATGGGGAAGAGCAGGAGGTAGGCAGCCCGAAAGTCTGATCCAACCAATTTACGTCATAATGAATCTTTGTTTGTTTTTGTCCTATCAAACCCCCCAGGGCCTCCATTTTCAGATTTAAATCCAGCCCCTAATGACAGAGAGAGGGAAACTTAAGATTATAAAGCAGGTAGGACAAAAAGATCATGAAACAAAAAAAAAAAATGAGTTGTTTTCTCTTCTGACAGCTTTCTGCTAACCCAGATTCCTGGTTTCATTTAAGAAGCCCACTGCCTTTGAAAACACACAGGGTCTTTTCAATAGCAAAAGATCAAATGATGTTAATCAGGCAGAGGGGCCTAATCCTTTAATGCAGCTGTCTCTTTATATTATAAACAGTCCAGCTATACAAGCTGGAACAATTTTTATCTTGGCTTGTTTTTTCTTCTTCTGCTGCACTCTCGCTCTTTAAATCTCAGGTTTTGACAATCAGTACAGAATTTGCTTTCTTCCACCTCCTTTCCAACTGGCATCAAAGAACAATCTAGTGTGCCTTAGAATGAAGGAAGACAAGAAGATGGAGCAATACACCCACCTCTTCCTTCTCTTCTCCAAGTTCCTCACAGTTTTGGTTGATTACCTTAGACCACATTCTAGTGGGAAAACCTCATCCACAGGGCACTGCATGTAGATCCGCTTCTTGCTCACCACCTGTTCTCCTCCTCAGCTCTTGGCTCTGCCTGATGGATTCAGTTCCCCTTAACACAGATATAGATACATTTACAGCTGCCACCAGCAGTTTTTGTGGAGCCCATCTTTTCTTCAAGGACATGATACTCGTAGTTTGAATTTGTTGGCATGTTCAACCTGAAGAAGAAAAGACTGGGGTGAGGGAGTAGGACATATGACACTTGTCTTCAGATTTTTGACCTGCCATCCTGTAGAGGTGGAATTGGACTTCTACAGATAAATAGGGCCATGGATGAAGTGATTCTTAAACGGAGGCATGGTGGTAATTAGGGTCCCTTGGGAATTTCTTCAGTTTACAATCCTTTTCTGTTATTGATGGGAGTGGGACCTATTTCTTAGTGGCATTAGGATGGAAAAATTTGAGAGATCTATTGAATTGGGCTATAAATACCCAAGATCACCTAAACAGAATATAATTTCTTCGTCTTTTTATTCCTAATGCCCAACATGTTGGGCTGGGCAAATGGCAACAAGACTAGGATTTTGTTGATGAATTTAAAAAAAAACAAAACAATAAACTACAAGGGCACAAACTTCATCTTAATGTTAGGAATGATCTAATAAGAAATACTGTTCAAGATGGCTGTCATCATGGACAGGAGCTCTCCATCTTTGGGGAAGTTCAAGCATAAGCTGGGGATGCTAGCACTTAAGTTGGAGACTTGACCACATCTATGAGACTAACAGAGTAGTTGTCAATTTGACTCCAGACCAAGAGAAAATTCCAGTACATTCTATTTCATGACCATGAAGAGATTAGTTACTTGAAGGGTATGAAAAAATACACACTATTATCAGTTTAAATCAGGGAGCTAAATCCTTATTCCTTACATTCTGGCTCTTCTGTGTTAAGTTTGCACCACAATTAATTACAGCCTAAGTTTTAAACTTCTATTTATAATACTGTGGATTTTGTTACCAAGAACAATACTTGTACCTTGGAAAGACTTTGAGAACACGATCTTTTTGTCTAGAGCACTACACGAGTGCCCATACATAGTAGCACAGAGCTGTGCCTCACAGGTCCGAAAACCCCCTTTTCACCTACAGAGACATCAAAGGTCTCTAATCTCACCTTTTTGTCACAATAATTTGGAACTCAAATTTTCAAATAAGCTTATGGGTGGCCCACAAAAGAATTCCAACATTTCTTGACATATTAGAAACCTTTAAAGACTTTCTTTTCTCCTCCTCCTCGCTCTCCTTCTTTTCCTTCTCCTTCTCCTTCCTCTTCCTTTTAATTCGGAGTCAAGTTTTTCATCCAAGGGAATGTGTACTTTGATAATCCCTTTTTTAATATCCATGCATTTTACATTCATTTGTACTGAACATCTGTGGCCCATTAAATGAAAGGAATAAAATGCTAAGTCTCAGTGGCACCCCCAGGCCCAGCCGTCAGTTTTGCTGCGATGATCCTTTGGTCAAGAGCGCCACCTCTCCTCGGCAAACCAAGGTGGTTTCTCTGTGGACCAGTCAGTGGCACCACTCGCCCGCGGAAGGCTGTGCCACCCATCACGAGCATTTTCTCATTGCTCGGTATCCAATTACCTTCTCTACACAGGAAAAGTGCAGTACCTGAGATTACACATCATGCCTGTTTTAACAGTTATGTGCACAGGAGGCAGGGGTCTCTGGGCTATGAAAGTAAAACCTGAGTTTTCTATGTCAATATATCTTTTTACCCTCTACGAATTTTTGAATTCACTTTTAAAAGAGAGTAATGAAAATTCTTAATCAACTTTTCAGTCTGGACCATTCTTAAAATTTGGGATTGTCTACTGATTCAAACATATCTCCAAACCCTGTTTTGGTTAAGAATTACTATTTAGCATTTTAGGGATCTTACAGGCCCTCCAGGCCCCTCTGTTACAGGTGAAGAACCAGGAGCTTAGAGTGGGCCCGTGATCCCATATAACCTCCTGTTGACACCCAAGTCCATTGGCTGCTCCCTTCAGGCCCTTTCTTGTGGGCCATTCTCTCCCCACCTTGATTCCTACAATGTTAGAGGTACTGGGAAGACTGGGACTGCGTGAAAACTAATCGTGGTATCTTAGGCTGCATATGAATAAAATTTTTATTTTTATACCTTTAGTATATTTGACTTGTACTAATCATGTACAATCCCCTCTGTGCATAACACATAAAACTCACACATACTGATTTCTAAATAGAAATATCAATCATTGCATGTGTCTCTGAAATCATTCATGTAAAATCTTTGAAAACACATTTTAGATTATTTTTTTTTTCTTTGTAGGGAGCTTTTCAGTTATTTAAAAAATATATACACCTTTATGTATTATTCGACATCCATACGTATTTTCTAAATAACATGCTTGACTTTAAAAAAAAAAAAAACACTGTGGTAGCATATATACAACACAGAATTTACCATTTTAAATCATTTTTGAGTCCACAATTTAGTGACAACCATCACCACCATCTTTTACCAAAACCTTTCCATCACCCCAAACAAAATCTCTGTACCTGTTAAGTAATAAATGCCCATTCTCTCTTCCTCCCCTCCACCAGCACCCAGTAATCTCTAATAATCTACTTTCTGTCTCTATGAATTTGCTTAAACTAGATATTTCATATATGTGGAATCATATTTGTTCTTGTGTATTGACTTATTTCATTCAGAATGTCTTCAAGGTTCATACATATTATATCATGTATTAGAACTTCATTTCTTTTTATGGCTAAGTAATATTCCATTGTTTGTATACACCACGTTTTCATGTAAAATCTCTGAAAACACATTTTAGATGATTCATCTGTTGATGGACACACATTGTTTCCAAACATGCTTGACTTCTGTTGAGACTTTTGAAGCCATTTTACTCTGAGTGCCAACAGAGGAAATTTTATCTCCAATTATATTATTTTCTATTAAACAGTGTGGCTATGCAGGAGAAAGTCAATGGGCTAAGGGTGAGAACATTTGGGTTCAAATCCAGTGTCTGCCACTTACTAGCTCTGTGACTTAAGGCAAGCCACCCAACCTCTCTTGGTGGAAGTCTGGGGGAGGGGAGAAGCAGTGATAAGAAATTCTATGCTGCCTTTCTATTGAAGCGTTGTTAGGATTAAATCCAACAATGTACTAGAAAGTTCTTTGAAAATTATAAATCAAATTCAAATTTAAACTAGCATTGCAATGGCTCTGGCCATTGTAGGGCAGTGTGTACAAAGGTTAAGAGCTGGGCTCTTTGATCTGCCAATTTGGATGGAATCCCAGCTTCACCACTGACTAGTTGTGTGGTCTCTGGTGGGTTTTTAAACCAGTCTAAACTTGTTATCCTGAGGGAATACTAACATAGTACATATCTTCTGGGGTTGTATAAAGATTCAATACAATGATGCCTGCAAAACATCAATGGGATGTCCAGCCCACAGCAAATAAATGTTAGTTTGTCTCAGTATTATGAGATTCTCAGCTCTTGCATTCCACGTGGGGCTGTGGGGTAAATAATCTGGGAGAGTTGGGCCTCTTAGCCTTCAAATCATTTCACTGATATGGAGCTTTAACAGAGACATCACCTCAAAGAACATAGAAGAAATTAATGGGCCATGAAATAAGATGGTCAACAATAGGGATTCATACATTGGTGGGCTAAAACCAAGAGCATCTGCTTTCTGTTCTGCCCTCCCTACTCTTGTCTACAGAAGTATGTCTCTTCCAGAAAAATTCTGCTCCAAGATAAGCAAGTCAGGATGTCTTCTTGACTCCATACCTAGTAAGTGTCCCCAGTAATCTCAGACCCTTTATAAACTTCATGGACTTAAATATAAAATCATGTATTTTTTTATTTGTATTATCCATAATTTGGTTCATTTATTCTATTCCCCTTTTCAATTGTGAACTTCACAAGGGTGTGCCTCTTTCCATATTTTCCCACTATACCAAATATCCAAATTACATGAGTGATTCAAAGATAATTAATGCTCTGTGTTTGATAAACTTGAAGCCAGAATTTGGCTCTGTTGTCTACTTGTTGAATATACTTGGGAAAGTTGATTCAATTATCTGAAGCTCCATTTCTTTACCCATAAAATTAAAGCAAACTTACAGGCTTCCTGTGAGGCTTGGAAGTGATACCTGGAAAGCTTCTAATTCTTAATGAGCCCTCTAAACAAGCTCACTTTCAATATTTCTCTCCGTTAAGTTTTCAGTTGTGATTGCCATGACCACGATGGCCAGCTTCTCTCTATCTACCATAGGGCATTGGCCCGTATTCCCCAGAATGAAAGGAAAACACAGGCAAGAGGAAAGATAGAGAAAGCCAGGAAGTGAGGTGAGAGCAGAAGCCTCCTCTAAGCCACAATCAGCAAACACGGTGCTTTAACTGCATTAGATGGTCCAGAAGTGAAGGTCCAGCAGGTTTTCCCACAGGCGCAGCAAAGGATAACACTAATGAGAGGGTGCCACTTAGTGGCCCTCTCCTAATACTACAGGTGGCTGCTAGGGAAGCGGCGGGCAAATAGTGACCAAGAGAGCCTCCAATTTATTCACTTCTTACCTTTATTGAGTAGATGGGAGGACACGTGAATGTTTGCAGGTGCACTGCTTGTTCCCACCCATCCATCAGGCTGTGCACAATGTTCAGCAGCATTTTACTGCTTTGCTTGTAACTCCTTCGTTAATAGTTATGAGATTCCTAGCTCTTGCTTTCCATATGGTGCTGTGGGGTAAATAATCTGGGATTGTATGTCAATTTGCATATAAATTAGCTCATTAGTAACTAAGCAGCGATTAACTAATATTTTAACCAATCACAAAGTCACAAAGGATGATGAGATTCTTCTTGACATTTGCAAGTTGAACTGTGGTCTTGATCTTCATTCAGAATTCTCTTTCCCCATCTGAAAAGAGGGAAGAAAATACTCATCATTAATTACAAGAGACTAAGGAAGAATATTTTAGTTGACAGTGCATTCTGCCGTTGATTATTGACAATTGTTATCTTTAAACACAGGGAGGAGTCCCAGCATGGTCTGCAGAAATTATGTGGGAAAGAATAAACGAACAGATTCAATTAACCTTATATTATTCAATCCCTTTATATTTGAATCTGTGGTGAGAAACTGACTCTATCAATGGGGGAGAAATCCAACAGCCAAGTATAAAATAGCGTATCCTTCAATGGTGAGGGAGTCCTGTTTTAAAGGTTAGAATTGTAAAATCAGAAGGCACTTGAAAGATTAAATGATCCAGCCCCTTCTTTTTATAGACGACAAAGAATTCCACGTTTATCTAGCTTACATGTTTTCGATTTTGTGCTTTAACCTTGATTGCCATGTTTGGTTTCCTTGCAGAACAATCTGACTTTATTAACAAGTCAGTCTTCTACAATGTGTCATTTATCGGGAGAGAGTGGGCCAGGGAGAGAGAAACAGCTGAAGGCACACTCAAGACCATTGCTGTTTGTGTTTTAAAGGCAGGTTAAACGCTCAGATGAAGAGAGAATGGGACGAAGCAGAGAGCTAAGAGCAGAACAGACATAGCTGACGCTCAAGCTCTGGCAAGAGGGGGGCCTGGCCTTAGAGATGAAAAAAGGCCACCTCTGGCTTCGGAAGAGCTTCCTTCTCAACTGCCTGCCAGACCAGCCTTTTCCAGGCATGGGAAAGAGAGGAGCAGGGAAATCCCAATCCTTGGACCAACAGCAGCTGTCCTGGTAGAAGCTGGGAAACATCTCCCAAGTAGACAGTCTTTGGTCATTTAATTAGCTTTCTGGGCTTCTGATTTGTGCCACTCTGCAAACATCCTGATCACTCAACACTCCTTGCTTTTGGGCAAGGAGATGCTGGCCCTGAAAGAGATATCCTTTCTATATTCCACAGCACCCTTCTCTCAACATTACCCCACCACCACCACCATTTTATTGTTACCATATCTAGGGGATACCATGTCAGGGTCCAGGTTTGGGAGATAAAAGATGGATCAGACATAGTGTTTACCCCCAAGAATCTTTCTGAAAAATATTCTATAAACTCAGAAATGCATTTCCAAAAGGTTAGAGAATTCTGTCATTTCCTTGTTTGCTATTTGGATTTTTTTAAAATATAATTTTATTGAAATATATTGACATACTATACTGCCATTTGGTTTTAACACCTGCTACGGTCAAGTTCCACTTTGATATGAACAGGGGCAGCTGACAGAAAGGAAACTTGACCAAACTTACAAGCTAAAAATCTTGCCTTTCCTTTTAAGGTTAGGATAAACCAAAGACACATGAAAAATCTAACATATCCACAGAGAAAGTCTGAAATGCACTTTACGTAGAAGAATGTTTCTAGCTTACATTCCCTTCCACACTCTAAAATATGATTTCTAGGCAATGCAGCCACCTTGGATTTATGCAAGATTTACACGGCAATACCATAGCAGACACAGCTTCTTGCTGCCTGAGGGGGTCTCCCCACTCAGAAGAACAGGGGGGTTGCCAGGCTCTCCGCATTGCAATCCTGGGAAGTCCTCAGAGGTGGCGTGGGTGCTGGAGAATACAAAAGCCTCGGCATTTGCAGAGTTTGAATCTTGACACAGCAACTTAAAAAGTGTCCCACTATGGGCAAGTTATTTGACCTTCCAGAGCCTGTTTCCTCACCCGCAGAAAGGCAACAATGATATTCCGAAGGGTTATATGAATTTGAATAATATGGTAGAGCTCCAGCAAGGTGTCTGGCACAAATTAGATCTTCTTTAAAGAAGGTTGTTGTCATTGCCATCTAAATACTCCTTGTACTCTCTCTCTGACATCCTCTTTCCCACTCTTACCACCACCTGCCTCCCAACAGGATGACCCAACTGTCCTGTGCTTTTAGTGAGGCAAAGCACTGCTGCTTTAATAACTGTACTTTTATCTACTTTTCCCCTGGTGTCAAGGTCTGTGGCCACCACTTGTGATATTCATGACTTGCTGCCTTTATTGTTTGCCACTCCCCTCTCTTGTTTTCTTCCCGTTCCATCTTCCTTCCTCTTATGGGTTGACTTGTGTCCCTGGAAAAGACGTGTTCAAGTCTTAACCTCATCTTGTTAATGTGACCTTATTTGGAAATGGAGTCATTTCAGATGGAATTGGTTAAAGTAAGGTCAAACTGGAGTAGGGTGGGCCCTAGTTCAATACAACTGGTATCCTTGAAAGAAGGAGAGAATTGGACACCAACAGAGAGGAGGAGGCCACGTGTGATGGTTAGGTTCACAACTTGGCCATGTGATGGTGCCCAGGTGTCTGGTCAAGCAAGCACTGGCCTGTTACTGCAAGGACAGTAACCAGGGACTGGGGCTGGTTTATTAAATCATCAGTCAATTGGCTGCAGCTGTGACTGATTACATCAACGAGGGGTATGTCTTCCATAATGAGAGAATTTAATCAGCTGGATTTAATCCAATCAGTTGAAGACTTTTAAGTGAAACAGCGGAGCTTCGCTTCTTCTTTGGCTAGCCAGCAAAGCATTTCCTGAGGAGTTCGTTGGAGTAACCAGTTCGCTGCCTGGGGAGTTCATCAGATTTGCCAGTTGCTGCCTGCCCTACGGAATCTGGACTCGTGCATCCCCACAGTTGCGTGAGACACTTTTATAAAATCTTTTATTTAGATATCTCTTGTTGATTTTGCTTCCCTAGAGAACCCTAACTAATAAACCATTTGATGACCAAGGCAGAGATGGAGGCCCAAGGAGTTCCAACAAACTACCAGCAGCCAGGCACAGAGCAGATTCTTCCCTAGAGAACTCAGAGGGAGCCCGGCCCTGCCCACACCTCAATTTGGACTTTCTGCTTCCAGATCAGTGAGACAATAGATTCGTTGTTTTAAGCCATCTAATTTGTGGTGCTTTGTTTTGGCAGTCCTAGAAAACAGAGATACTTCTGCTATACTTCTTGGCTTGCAGGCTGAAGTCATTTGCCTTTCATGACTAGTATAAGACACCGACATAGCATTCTTCCTTCTGGATATCAAACCAAGAGACCACTAAGTGAAAAGGGTCATCTTGGTCCAGATCCAATTAGTATTTTGGGTTGCTGACTTTAATGCCAAATGCTTCAGATCTGTTTTTCTTCTCTGTGAGACACATTTTCAAGTTTTTTCCCCCTTGTAAGCCTCTGGGTTCCATGCCATTTCAAACACATAAGATTACTGGAATTCTGGCCTTTGGGATAACAGAGGTGATGCTGCAAAACTTACAGGTCTACTCTTTAGCAAGAAACAACAGTAGAAATTCCTTTACTTAGAAATAAACAAAAATTTTCCAAATGATTAGAAGCTGAATGCTAACAGACTTTTTAAATTTCTCTTTATATTATTAATATAACTTATTCTAACTGTAACAACTTTGCTACTGCATTTCTTTATTTACAAAGAAAACACCACTGGTGAGTATGTGCCATAGTTTCATCTCTTTTCCTGTCTTTGGGAGGGTCTATGCTGCCAAGTCTAAGGTGCTGATGGTTCACCTGGTAGCAGCTCCCAAAGGCAGTGGCAGCGGTCAAGGTTCTCTGTGAAATTCCTCCAGAACCCCTGCTATATTTCTTATGGCTCATGCTAATGAACAGAGTTCAACGGTAACTTTGGTCATGCAAGAGGGATAAAAAGTACAAGTCTATCCCATATGAGTAGGAAGGGGGCTATCAGATAGATAACAATTCTTGTACAATTATGAAAATCTTTAGTCACTGAAGAGATTCATCTGTTGAGTAGGTTCGAGGCCTTCCCAGGCAAACTAGTATAAGGGATTATTTACTTCTCAGATAATAATTAAAATATAAAACAGTAATGTGGTCTTTATATACACAAACCCCCTCCTCTCTATAACTCAGATGCATCCAAAGGTGACTCTAAGACATTTACTGATGGCGACTGGCTTGGGGCCTGGAGGCCAAACTATCTCTGCTTTGCTTATGTTTGCCTGGGAAGAATGCACCTTTTCTCTGGCAATGTCTTCACAGTTATCCTCAGCACCACAGGCTTGGTTTGCTCTCCCTTAGCTCTTCAGTTCATGGTTGGTTTGAGGGGGAAGTGGTAGGCACCCTTTGACTTTTCAGGCACTGTGATACTGAGCCACAAGCAAGACAGTAGTAGAAGAGAACAAAACCCAAGTTCTTTCCCTTGAACAAACATTCCTTTCTTTAATGTCCCTTTGCTCCCAGACTTAATATCCTCACATTTATCTCCTTTGAGCTGAATTGCTCTACTTTAACCCAGTTACATAAACAATCAAAGCCATCCTCTAGTTCTCCTCATCTTACCAATGTCTCTGCCAGGGACAAGCTTGAGAGCCTTGCTACACTATTTAAAAAGAGGCAGAACGATGTGAAATGTGTTTGTTTATTTTCTTTCCTCAGTCATGTTAATATAAATGTAATATCAATCTTCTGATTACAACTGAGTGGCAATATGAGGGATGTAATCCTAAGCAATTTTTGAACACATAGAGCAGGGTTTCTTAATTTTTGGCACTATTGACATTTTATGCCAGAGAGTTCTTTGTTATTGCAAGCTGCCCTGTGCTTTGCCCGCTTTTTACCCATTAGAGGCCAGTAGCTTGTCTTCCCCAGTTGTGATAACCAAAACTGCATTGCCAAATATCCCATTGCAAGCAAAATCCCCCTAGGTGGAGACTCACTGATACAGACCTACTATTAGGCATTTTATCTATGAAGCTATAGCAGGCAGACATAGTATGTCTTCCTTGAGAATCTTAAGGGAAAAATAAAAAAATGAACTTGGATTTTGATCAGCCTTGATCTCCACTCCTAGTCATTTAATGAAGCATACTTACGAATGTTTTCTGTGCAAATTTTCTCAGATGGATCTATTGCTACCCATTCTCCTTCCCAATTTTTTACATGAATAACAGTTAAAAAATCTAGGTCATACATAAAATCTCCTATAATTCCCACAACAACCATAAAAAAAATGCGTATTAAAAGTCAGTTGGTTGCAGAAGCAGTGGGGTGTCATGGAAAATGGATTTAGAGGCAGTCGGGCTAGAGCTTCAATCCCAGCACCTGCTATGAAAATGTCAGCCAGTTTTTCAGCTTCTATGCCCCTCAGTTTCCTCATTTGAAAGGTGGGGTTTTTAAAACCTTGGAGTGATATTGGGAGGACTAAAATGAGATGAGATAAGTAACAATAGACCTCATTACCAGAGACTCAATCAATTATAATTCTACTTTTATAACACCAAGCCCAGAGATTTGTCCAATGAATCCCAACTGTGTACTGAAGCAGCTTACTCAGTAGTAGCAGGATTCCCTCCTCTTTCAGTCACAGACTCTTTAGAAGAGCTGATAAACAGTAAAAATCCTCAAAAAGCAAGGATCTCCCTCCTTGGTTTTTGAGGCTTTCGCAATGATTCCCTTATAGGTCTTTCATTTACTCAAGCAATAAGTATTTACTGAGTCATTAGCTGGGGCGTCACATATGGCCCATAAATATGTTTTCTTTTGCCAAACAGTGCTTTCAATAAATATATTTTTTATTTGAATGGCTTTGGGAGGTGTGTACTCTCCAGTTCCCCACCGTGTCCCTGTTTCCCCAACACACACATTCACACTGCTGGGTTCCACTAAGCCATTTCTCAGATTTACTTTACCTTCCTGGCCTCTGATTTATGGGCTGCTTACTAGGTTCAAGAGATACAATAGTGGACAAAATATGTATCCCTGTACTCATGAAGCTTATAGACTAGTAAGGATGGGAAACAGATTTTAATCAAATAATCTCATAAATATATACTAATGAGGTCTAATAAGTACAGAGAACTATCAGCATGTCTATGTAACAGGGACTATTACCCAAGAAGGTCAGAGAAGGCTGCCCTGAGCAATTAACAATTTAGTCCATCATCGTAAGGATAAATAGCTAATTAGGCCGAGAGCCACAGGGGAAAGTATTCCAAGCAGAGGTTAACAGGGCCCTCAATACATGTTGCATGGATGGATTTTGAGTCTTCAGATTGAAGTAGAGATTGGAGTTAAGCCAGGGGGACTCTAATGAATGCAACACACACACACACACACACACACACACACACACACACACACACACACACACCAGCCTTCTCATACATTGATCTTTTAGCATCTGGGCCCAGCTGTTCCCAGTTTGGGTTCAACAACCAGAGGGCTGTGTGCACCCTTCATATGGTCTTCCATGACACATCAAGGAGCCAGGAAGCTTCTGGATTTTCTGATCCCACAAACAAGTTCCTAAATCTGGTGTGGGGAAATAAAATTGTATATTTGGAAAATCCCGAGAAATCAGTAACGCAACTACTTGAGCTAATAAACAAATGCAGCAAAGTAGCAGGATACAAGATTAATACACAAAAGTCAGTGATGTTCCTATAAACTAGAAATGACCTAACTGAAGAGACACTCAAGAAACAATTCCATTCACAATAGCAAACAAAAAAAATCAAGTACTTATAAACTTAACTAAGGATGTAAAAAACCTCTACACAGAAAATTACATAACTTTACTAAAAAAAATAAAAGGGAACCTAAAGAGGTGGAAAGATATTCCAGTTTCATGGATAGGAAGGCTAAATGTCTTTAAGATGTCAATTCTACCCAAACTGATCTACAGATTCCAATCAAAATTCCAACAACATAATTTGTGGACTTGGAAAAGCTAGTTATTGAAGTGGGGTCCCTTTCTCTTAATCCCAAAACATCTGCAAAGCAACAGTGTTGTGTAAACAGCATTAGGCCATGAGGAGGGGGGCGTGAGACTGGGCTTGTACCAGTTAAAGGAAGCAAAACTTTACTGTTTAGGGGCGGCAAAGCTGCGGTTGCATGCATCAGCCAAGCGTAACCCTTTTAACAATAAATGCTCCAGGTCCAAGTGAAACTTTTTGTAACCCTTTAATAATCAATAGCTGCTCCAGTCCCAAGTGAAACTCTTTGTGAAATTGTTTTTGTGAAATTGTTTTTTATGATCAATAACTGCTCCAGCTCCAAGTGAAACTCTTTGTGAAATTGTTTTTTTGTGATCAAGAGCTAACTGCCAACTCTGCTTCTGTTAGAATAGCTTGCTTGCTTGCATTTCTAGGATACGGTTTCTGTCTATATAAGGCACCAGTGCACACAGGTCGCTGCTGCTGCTTGCTGAAGTCCCTGCGCAGAGTGAGAGACGGCAGCCGCCAGCTAGCTGGCTAATAAAGGCTCTTTAAATTCTGTTTGGCTGTCTTGTACTTTAACTCGCGGGCACTGTAACAGTTATCAAATTTATTTGGAAAGGAAAGGGGCCTCAAATTGCTAAAAGCATTCTAAAAAAGAAGACTGAAGTTGGAGGACTTATACTTCCTGACTTTAAAGCCTACTATAAAGCTGCAGTAGTCAAAACAGCGTGGTACTAGAACAAAGATAGACATATTGATAAATGGAATCAAATCAAGAGTTTGGAAATAGACCCTAGATCTATGGTTGACTGACTTTTGACAAGGCTTCCATGCCAGTTTGGATGTATTATGTCCCCCAAAACACCATATTCTTTGATGCAGTCTTGTGGGAGTAGACATATTATTATTGATAGGGTTGGAATCCTTTGATTGAGTGTTTCCATGGAGATGTGACTCAATTAACTGTGGGTGAATCATTTGATTGAATTATTACAATGGAGATATGGATCCTGCCCATTCAGGGTGGGTCTTGATTTAATCACTGGAGTCATATAAAGAGCTCAGTCAGAAGAAGTTCACTGTTGCAGCTTAGAGAAACATTTTGGAGATGGCCAGTGAAATCTGACACTGGCACTTTGGAAATGCTAGCCCAGAGTTTGCTCTGGAAAAGCTAAGAGAGGACATAATGCCCCAAGAGCAACCATTTGAAGAATGCACAGGAGCTGAAAGAGGAGCTGGAACACAACCTAGGATCAGCAGATGCCAGCCAAGTGCCTTCTGAGCTAACAGGTTTTCCAGACACCATTGGCCTTCCTTCAGTGAAGGTATACTCATGTTGAAGCCTTAATTTGGACATTTTCATGGACTTTAGACTGTAAATTTGTAATCAAATAAACCCCTTTTATAAAAGCCAATCCAGTTCTGGTATTTTGCATAACAGCAGCATTAGCAAACTGGAACAGTCCCCAAATCCACTGAACTGGAACAGAACAGTCTCTTCAATAAATGGGGCTAGGAGAACCAGCTATCCATATCTAAAAGAATGAAAGAGGACCTCTACCTTACACCCTACACAAAAATTAACTCAAAGTTGATCAAATATCTCAATATAAGAGTACCATAAAATTCCTAGAAGATAATGGAGGGAAACATCTTCAAGAGCTAGTATTAGGAAGTTGCTTCTTAGACCTTACACCCAGAGCACAAGCAACAGAAGAAAAAGTAAATAAATGGAACTCCTCAAAATCAAAAGCTTCTGTACCTCAAAGGAATTTTCCAAAAGGTGAAGAGACAGCCAATTCAATGGGAAAGAATATTTGGAAACCATATGTGCTGGTTTGGATGTATTATGTCCCCCCAAACACCATTATCTTTGATGAAGTCTTGTGCGGGCAGGAAATGTATTGGTGTTGACTGGGTTGGAGACTTTTGATTGGTTATTTCCACGGAGATGTGATCAATCAACTGTGGGTGAGATCTTTTGTTGGATAATTTCCATGGAGGTGTGGCCTCGTCCATTCATCATGGGCCTTGATTAGTTTACTGGAGCACTATATAAGCTCAGACAGAAGGAGCAAGCTTGCTACATCCAAGAGGGACACTTTGAAGAATGCACAGGAGCTGAGAGAGGAGCTGCAGATGAGAGACAGTTTGAAGATGGCTGTTGAAAGCAGACTCTTGCTCCAGAGAAGCTAACAGAGGACAAATGCCCCAAGAACAACTAAGAGTGACAATTTTGAGGAGTTGAAGCCTAGAGAGGAACATCCTGGGGAGAAAGCCACTTTGAAAACAGAACTTGGAGCAGATGCCAGCCATGTGCCTTCCCAACTAACAGAGGTTTTCTGGATGCCGTTGGCTATCCTCCAGTGAAGGTACCCGATCGTTGATGCATTACCTTGGACACTTTATGGCCTTAAGACTGTAACTGTGTAACCAAATAAACTCCCTTTATAAAAGCCAATCCATTTCTGGTGTTTTGCATTCCAGCAGCATTAGCAAACCAGAACACCATATATCCGATAAGAGGCTGATATCCTGCATATATAAAGAAATCCTACAACTCAACAACAATAGTAAAAAAACACAATTACAAAATGGGCAAAAAATGAAAAGACATTTTTTCTGAAGAGGAAATACAAATAGCTAAAAAAACACATGAAAAAAAAATGTTCATCTTCACTAGCTATTAGGGAAATGCAAATTAAAACTACAATGTGGTATCATCTCACACCAATAAAAATGGCTGCCATTAAACAAACAGGAAACTACAAATGCTGGAGAGGATGTGGAGAAATTGGAACTCTTACTCATTGCTGATGGAAATGTATAATGGTACAGCCACTGTGGAAGACAGTTTGGTGGTTCCTCAGAAAACCAGATATTGAGTTACCCTACTGTGATGGCTAGGTTCATGTGTCAATTTGGCCAGGTGATGGTACCCAACTGTCTGGTCAAGCAAGCACTGGCCTAACCATTGCTGTGAACATGTTTGTAGCTGGTTAATAAACCAACAGGCTGGTTTATTAAATCATCAGTCAGTTGGCTGCAGCTGTGACTGATGACTCAACAAAGGGCGTGTCTTCCACAATGAGAAGACATTGGCTGATTTAATCCAATCAATCAGTTGAAGACTTTTAAGCAAAACAGATAGAGGACCTTCACTTCTTTGGCTGCCCAGTGAAGCGTTTCCTGAGGAGTTTGTCAAAGTTGCCAGTTTGTTTCCTGAGGAGTTAATCAAAAATCTTCATTGGAGTTGCCAGTTTGCTGACTGCCCTATGGAATTTGGACTCATGCATATCCACAGTTGTGTGAGTCACTTTTATAAATCATATTCATAGATATCTCTCATTGATTCTTTTTCCCTAGGGAACTATAATCCAGCAACTTCACTTTGGCATATGCCTAGAAGATCTGAAAACAGTGACACAAACAGACTTTTGCTCACCAATGTTCATAGCAGCATTGTTCACAATTGCTAAGAGATGGAAACAATCAAAATGTCCTTCAACAGATGAGTGGATAAACAAAATGTGGTATAGACGTATGATGGAATACTCTCCAGCAGTAAGAAGGAATGAGGTCCTGAAACATATGACAACATGGATGACCCTTTAAGACATAATGCTGAGTGAAATAAGCCAGATATATAAGGAGAGATATTGCACGTTACCACTAATGTGAACTCCCCGAACAACATAAAATCAGTGTCTTATAATGCAAAATGTAGGGGACCTAGAGATAGACAGAAGCTAGTGAAGGGGGAATGAAAACTTAATATGTACAGACATGATAATGAGGGTGAACTTAAAGGTATGGGAATGGACAGGGGTGTTGATGGTTCATTAATGATTATAAGTATCAGTGCCACATTGAAGGCAAACATGATTGAAAGTGGTTGTTTAAAGGCATGTAACCCACAGAGTAGCACCACAAATATAAATAAGTGGTTGCATGATATACTTCTAAGGTATTTAATAGGAATACCTTACCAGCACTACACTAATACCAGGGATGAATATTTAGCTTCTGATAAGAGCTCTGGAATGTTTTGATAGTTGTTTAAAATTGTTATGTTAATTATTTAAAATTGGGAGTGATGATGATTGTACAACTAAGTGAAGATTATGTGAGATACTGATTGTTTATCTTGGGCAGAATATATGCTATGTGAAATTGGGAACTCCTTACTTAATAAGTCAAGCCCTGGATCTTGAGGCATGCTCTTGTAGAACACACGGCTGTAAATGAGAGGCTAAGCCTTCCTGTGATTATGTCTGGGAGGCACCTCCAGAGAACCTCATTTGTTGCTTGGGTGTGGCTTTTCTCTCTCTAAGCCCAACTTGACAAATAAATTCATTAACCTTCCCCCTGCATGAGACATGACTCCAACGGGAGTGAATCTCCCTGGTGATGTGGGACACATCTCTAGGGAGTGAGATTTGCCCTGGCATCAAAGGATTGAGGGTGACTTCTTGACCAAAAAAGGGGAGGGTAAAGGTAGCAAGATGGGGTTGCAGTGGCTGGAGGATTTCACTTGGAGTCAAGAGGCTATCCTGGAGGCTACTCTTATGCAAGCTCCAGCTAGAAATTCCAAATGGCCACAGTACAATAAGCCATAGCCAACATTAGTCCTGAAATACCTGGGTCCCTAGATGTATTAGTCAGGGTTCTCTAGGGAAACAGAATCAACAGGAGATATCTGCAAATATGAGATTTTATAAAAGTGTCTTGTGCAAGTGTGGGGATGCATGAGTCCAACTTCTGTAGGGCAGGATGCACTAGTTCAAAATCCATAGGGCAGGCAGCTAGCTGGCAATTCAAATGAACATCTTTGTTGAACTCCCTAGGAGAGGCTCACCAATTGAAGAAGTGAAAGTTTTCTCTCTTCTCCCTTAAAAATCTTCAACTGATTGAGTTAAACCCAGCTGATTGATTTCTCTCATTACAGAAGACACTACCTTTGTTGATGTAATCAGCCACAGATGTAGTCAGTTGACTAATGACTTAATAAACCAGTTTTCTGGCTTATTAATCAGCCACAAATGTCCTTCCAGTAATGCTTGCTTGACCAGACACAGGCACCATCATCTGACCAAGTTGACACATGAACCTAACCATCACAGTCCACCCCTTGTCAACTTGGCAGCTATATGCATCACCATAAACCATACTTGCTCTCTAAATAGAACACAATAACAGATATATGTTTTGCCTAACAATACTCAGCTGTCCTGCATACAAACAGAAATGCACTAAATCTCTACAGAATAGTGTGCAAGTCCTTGGGTAACATTCACTCTTAAACTTGATATCCTATAACATAAATACTATGAAATGAACAATAAAACTTATGTCATCTAAGGGGACAAGATAGAGAAGAAAACAAAGATATTTCCTTTATATGTAAATACAGACATACTCATAACAAAACAAGGAGGAAATATTCATGCCATCACAGTCCTCTTTTCTGTAACTGGTCATGTGGTCATAGTTCATATTTATCACTACTTTCTTCCACTACCCATTCCATGCTCCCTTTGCCCTCAGCAAACACTTCAACTGGCCATGGTTCTTGCCTAGTGGAGTGATCCAAACCTTCATTCCTGAAGTTTCTGGGCCATTGGTAGTCCTGGCTGGAATGAGTTGTTGCAGTTTCCCATTGATTTTAGTCACAGGGTGTGGTAGTACTAAAAGATGCCTTAGGGGATCTCCTGTATTCCAGGAAAACTTCTTTAACTCCATTGTGTAGTTCAGTCTTATTTCCCATTGATACTCAGGATCAATCACCCTAGCCAATAGAGTAATCCCCTTCCTTGCCTGATGATTCAGAGGCATGAGAAGCCCAAAGTGGCCAGGTGGCAGTTTTAACTCCCAGCTCAATGGAATCATTGTTGTGTCTCCTGATGGGAGCACTCCTCTTTTTGGAACTAAGACTTGTAGACCAGCAGAGCTTAAGGCTGCAGGGACAAGAAGCAAAAATTTTCCTAGTGGATCACTAGGGGTGATACTGAGTGGTGCCACTCCCATTTCCATGCCTTGATTCCTGGACCTGTGAACCCTGGCTATGGAAGAAACAGCACCATAGAGTGGACACTGATTCAGAGCATACAGAGCCTCCTGGAGAACACTGCCACAGCCCTGCAAGTTGGTACTGTAATTGGGTCTTCAAAAGGCCATTCCACAGTTCTGTCAACCCAGCTACATCTGGATGAAGGTAAGACCACAGAATTCCATGAGCATTTGCCTATTCCCACAATTCATTTGCTGTGAAGTGCATTCCTTGATCAGAAGCAATGCTGTGTGGAATACTGTGTTGGTGGATAAGGCATTCTGTAAGTCTACAGATGGTAGTTTTGGCAGAAGCATTACACACAGGGAAAGCAAACCCATATCCAGAGTATGTGTCTATTCCAGTTAGAATAAATCACTGTCACTTCCATGATGGAAGTTGTCCAATGTAATCAATCTGCCACCAGGTAGCAGGCTGATCACCTTGGGGAATAGTACCATATCAGGGAATAAGTGTGGGTCTTTGCTGCATATTGGGCATTCAGCAGTGGCTGTGGCCAGGTCAGTCTTGGTGAGTGGAAGTCCATGTTGCTGAGCCCATGAATAACCCCCATCACTACCACCATGAACATTTTGTTCATGAGCTGTTTGGGCAATGACAGGAGTGGCTCGGGATTGAGGCTGACTGGTATCACTGAACAGATCATCTTATCCATTTGATTATTAAAGCCTTCCTCTGCTGAAGTCACCCTCTGGTGAGCATTCACATGGGACACAAATATATTTATGTTTTTTGCCCACTCAGAAAGGTCTATCCACATACCTGTTCCCCAGACTTCTTTGTCATCAATGTTCCAATCACGTTCCTTCCAAGTCCCTGACCATCCAGCCAAACATTCAGCAACAGCCCATCAATCAGTATACAAATGCATCTTTTGTCAGTTCTCCTTCCAAGCAAAATGAAATACCAGGTGCACTGCTAAAAGTTCCACCCACTCGGAGGAGTTCCCCTCACCACTGTCCTTCAGGGACATTCCAAAAAGGGGCTGCAGTACTACAGCTGTCCACTGCCATCTATAAACCAGGTCCAAGTTTTCTCTTCCTTAGTCAACTGATTGTAAGGCACTCCCCAAGAGGCCATAGCTCTGGGCAGGGAAAGAGAAGGTAATGTGGCAGGATTGGGTGCCATGGGCATTTGGGCCACTTCCTCATGTAAATTTCTTGTGCTTTCAATACCTGCTTGAGTCCTATCTCATATACACTATTTCCGTTTTATGATGGAGTGCTGCTGTGCATACCCAACTTTATGGCTTGGTGGGTCATACAAAACCCAGCTCATGATAGGCAACTCAGTTCTTGTATTAGTTAGGGTTCTCCTTGGAAACAGAATCAATGAGAGATGTCTCTTATTATCAAATTGTAAAAGTGACTCATGCAACTGTGGGAGTGCATGAGTCCAAATTCTGCAGAGCTGTCAACAAGCTGTCAACTCCAAGGAAGATGTCCGATGAACTCCTCGGGAAACGAACCGACAACTTTGATGAACTCCTCAGGAAACGAACCGGCAACTTTGACAAACTCCTCAGGAAACGAACCGGCAACTTTGACGAACTCCTCAGGAAACGAACTGGCAACTTCGACGAGCTCCCCAGGAAAAGCTTCACTGAGCAGCTGAAGAAGAAGTGAAGGTTTCTCTAACCGTCCGGCTTATAAGCCTCCAACTGATCACCCGGACCAAATCCAGCCAATTGCATTCTCTCACTGTGGAAGCATGCCCCTTGATGAGTCATCAGTCAGCTGCAGTCAATTGACTGATGATCCGACAAACCAGCCCGTTGGTTTATCAACCAGCCTCAAATAGCTTCACAGCAATCGTCAGGCCAGTGCCCGCTTGACCAGACAGCTAGGCCACCTAGCCAAGTTGACACATGAACCCAACCATCACAGGCCACCCCTTGTCAACTTGGCAGTTGTACACATCACCTAAAACCATATCTTCAAAATGAACGTTACAGCTTATGCCATATGATAAGGGGATAAGACAAAGAAGAAAGCAAAAATATTTTCTTCACAGACAAATACAAACATAATCATAACAAAACAAGGAGGAAATATTCATATCATCATAGTCCTCATTTCTGTAACTGGTCATGTGGCCGTAGTTCATATTTATCACGACCTTCTTCCACTACCCATTCCATGTTCCCTTTACCCTCAGCAAGCACTTCAGCTGGCCCTGGTTCTTTGCCTGGTGGGGTGACCCAAACCTTCATTCCTGAAGTTTCTTGGCCATTGGTAGTCCTGCCTGGATTGGGTTGTTGCAGTTTTCCATTGACTTGAATCATGGGGCATGGTAGTACTAAGAGACGCCCCAGGGGATCTCCTGTATGCCAGGAAAACTCTTCTTTACTTCCATTGTGTAGTTGCAGTGCTATTTCCCCTTGATAGTCAGGATCAATCACCCCAGCCAGTACAGAAATTCCCTTACTTGCCTGTTGATTCAGAGGCATAAGAAGCCCAAAGTGGCCAGGTGGCAGTCTTAACTTCCAGTTCAATGGGATTATTGTTGTGTTTCCTGGTGGAAGCACTCCTCCTTTTGGAACCAAGACTTGTAGACCAGCAGAGCTTAAACTTGCAGGGACAGGAAGCAAAAATTTCCCTAGTGGATCACTAGGAGTAATAGTGAGTGGTGCTACTCCTGTTTCCACCCCTTGATTCCTGGACCCATGAATCCTGGCTATGGGAGAAACAGCACCATAGAGTGGATGCTGATTCAGAGCATACACAGCCTCCTGGAGAACACTGCCCCAGCCCTGCAAGGTATTGCCACCTAGTTGGCGCCGTAATTGAGTCTTCAATAGGCCATTCCACCGTTCTATCAACCCAGCTGCTTCTGGATGATGGGGAACATGGTAAGACCACAGAATTCCATGAGCATGTGCCCATCCCCTCACTTCATTTGCTGTGAAGTGGGTTCCTTGGTCCGAAGCAATGCTGTGTGGAATACCATGACGGTGGATGAGGCATTCTGTAAGTCCACGTATTGTAGTTTTGGCGGAAGCATGTCGTGCAGGGAAGGCAAACCCATATCCAGAGTATGTGTCTATTCCAGTAAGAACAAATCGCTGCCCTTTCTATGATGGAAGTGGTCCGATGTAATCAACCTGCCACCAGGTAGCAGGCTGATCACCCCGAGGAATGGTGCCATATCAGGGACTGAGTGTGGGTCTCTGCTGCTGGCAGATTGGACACTCAGCAGTGGCTGTGGCCAGGTCAGCCTTGGTGAGTGGAAGTCCATGTTGCTGAGCCCATGCATAACCTCCGTCCCTACCACCATGACCACTTTGTTCATGAGCCCATTGGGCAATGACAGGAGTTGCTGGGGAAAGAGGCTGATTGGTATCCACCAAACGGGTCATTTTATCCACTTGGTTATTAAAACCTTCTTCTGCTGAAGTCACCCTCTGGTGAGCATTCACATGGGACACAAATATCTTCATGTTGTTTGCCCACTCAGAAAGGTCTATCCACATTCCCCTTCCCCAGACTTCTTTGTCACCATTCTTCCAATCATGTTCCTTCCAAGTCCCTGACCATCCAGCCAAACCATTAGCAACAGCCCAGGAATCAGTATACAGACACACCTCTGGCCAGTTCTCCTTCCAAGCAAAGTGAACAACCAGGTGCACTGCTCGAAGTTCTGCCCACTGGGAGGACTGCCCCTCACCACTGTCCTTCAGGGACATCTCAGAAAGGGGCTGCAGAGCTGCAGCTGTCCACTTTCGGATGTGCCTGCATATCATGCAGAACCATATGTAAACCAGGCCCAAGTCTTCTATTCCTCAGTCAACTGACTGTAAGGAACTCCCCAAGATGCCATAGCTATGGGCTGGGAAAGAGAAGGTAAGGTGAAAGGAGTGGGGGCCATGGGCATTTGGGCCACTTCCTCATGTCACTTACTTATACCTTCAGGACCTGCTCGAGCTCTATCTCGTATATACCATTTCCATTTTATGATGGAGTGCTGCTGTGCATGCCCAACTTTATGACTTGGTGGGTCAGATAACATCCAGCTCATGATAGGTAACTCAGGTCTCATGGTAACTTGGTGGCCCATGGTTAAGCGTTCTGTCTCTACTAAGGCCCAGTAGCAGGCCAAAGGCCAACAGTTGTTTCTCAAATGGAGAGTAGTTATCTGCAGAGGATGGTAAAGCTTTACTCCAAAATCCTAAGGGCCTGCGTTGTGATTCTCCTATAGGAGCCTGCCAAAGGCTCCAAACAGCATCTTTATTTGCCACTGACACTTCCAGCACCATTGGATCAGCTGGATCATATGGTCCAAGCAGCAGAGCAGCTTGCACAGCAGCCTGGACCTGTTGCAGAGCCTCATCTTGCTCCGGTCCCCACTCAAAACTAGAAGCTTTTCTAGTCACTCGGTAAATGGGCCGGAGTAGCACACCTAAATGAGGAATATGTTGTCTCCAAAACCCAAAGAGGCCAACTAAGCGTTGTGCCTCTTTTTTGGTTGTAGGAGGGGCCAGATGCAGCAGCTTATCCTTCACCTTAGAAGGAATATCTCAACAGGCCCCACACCACTGGACACCTAGAAATTTTACTGAGGTGGAAGGCCCCTGTATTTTTGTTGGATTTGTCTCCCATCCTCTGCCACGCAAATACCTTACCAACAAATCTAGAGTAGTTGCTACTTCTTGCTCACTAGGTCCAGTCAACATGATATCATCAATATAATGGACCAGTGTGATGTCTTGTGGGAGGGAGAAATGATCAAGATCCCTGCGGACAATATTATGACATAGGGCTGGAGAGTTGATATAACCCTGAGGTAGCACAGTGAATGTAAACTGCTGGCCTTGCCAGCTAAATGCAAACTGTTTCTGGTGGTCCTTGCTGACAGCAATTGAGAAAAAAGCATTTGCCAGATCAATAGCTGCATACCAGGTACCAGGGGATGTGTTGATTTGCTCAAGCAATGATACCACATCTGGGACAGCAGCTGCAATTGGAGTCACCACCTGGTTAAGCTTATGATAATCCACAGTCATCCTCCAAGACCCATCTGTTTTCTGCACAGGCCAAATAGGAGAGTTGAATGGGGATGTGGTGGGAATCACCACCCCTGCACCCTTCAAGTCCTTAAGACTGGCATTAATCTCTGCAATCCCTCCAGGAATCCAGTATTGCTTCTGGTTCACTACTTTGCTAGGCAGGGGCAGCTCTAGTGGCTTCCGCTTGGCCTTTCCCACCATAATAGCCCTCACTCCAGGAGTCAAGGAACCAATGTGAGGATTCTGCCAGTTGCTGAGTATGTCTATTCCAATTATGCATTCCGGCACTGGGGAAATAACCACAGAATGGGTCCGGGGACCCACTGGACCCACTGTGAGATGGACCTGGGCTAAAACTCCATCAATCATCTGACCTCCATAAGCCCCAACTCTGACTGGTGGACCAGAGTGACGTTTTGGGTCTCCAGGAATTAATGTCACTTCTGACCCAGTGTCTAATAATCCACAAAATATCTGATCATTTCCTTTTCCCCAATGTACAGTCACCCTGGTAAAAGGCCGTAGGTCCCCCTGGGGAAGGCTGGGAGGAAGATTAACAGTATAAATTTTTGGCAGTGTGACAGGGTCCTTCTCCAAGGGTACCCGGCCTTCCCTTCATTCAAGAGGCTCTGGATCTGTAAACTGTCTCAAGTCTGGGAATTGATTAAGGGGCCGTGACTCTCTGTTTTTGTAATTCAAGGGAGATTTTTGTTCACGTGGCCTAGAATTCTTCTGCTTATATAGTTCAAACAAGAATTTAGTCGATTGCCCATCAATTTTACTACTTGGTACTCCATGATCCACTAGCCAACGCCATAAGTCTCTGCGAGTCATATTATTTTGATTGCTGCTTTGAACCTGTTTTCCATTATGGTAGCCCTGTCCACCTTGTCTGTGGCGGTTAACTGCAGCCACTTGGCTTCTGCTGACTCGGGACCTAATTATCCCCACTGTGTTTAAGGATTCCAGTTCAGTGACAGCAGTTCCTACAGTAATATCTGATCTACAGAGAAGGGCAACTACAGAGCTCTTCAGGGATGATGGAGCTAGTTTCACAAATTTATTCCTTACAGTCCTGGTAAAAGGTGTGTCCTCTGGACATTCCAGGGCTGTGTGAGCAGGTTTTCCATGATAAATCTACTCTAACATTCCAATCTCTCTAAGCCTTTGAATCCCCTCCTCCACATTATACCAGGGCAGTTCTGGCATTTCAACTTCTGGTAATGCCGGCCACCTTTTGATCCATGTTTCAGCCAGCCACCCAAACAAACTGTTAACACCCTTTCTAACCCCTCGAGCTACAACATTGAATGCAGAATCTCTGCTTAGTGGGCCCATATCAGTAAATTCAGCCTGATCCAACCTTATGTTCCTTCCACCATTATCCCACACTCTCAATATCCATTCCCACACATATTCCCCTGGTTTCTGTCTGAATAAGTTGGAAAACTCATACAGTTCTTTTGGAATATAGCGTACTTCCTCATGGGTCACACTTTGTACCTCACCCTTTGGGGCTTGTTGGGACTTGAGCCTAGTTATAGGTCTTGAAGCAAAAACTGGTGGTGGGGGTGGGTCATGAAAAGAGTTAGAATTATCTCTCAAGCCATTCACCTCAGGACACTCTGTTGCATTTTCATCTCTTAAAACAGGATTAATCTCTCCAGACAAAAGAGTGAGGGCTGCTTCCTCAGGGGAGGTGATTACAAGATTAGCAGGCATTGAAGGGTTAATCTCCTTAGGTGGGAGTTGCGTGGCAGGCTCCTTAGGGCAGACTGGAGGCAGAGAAGCTGTTTCCCCAGGACAGCCCTCTACAGGTAAATCTAACAATGACCCAGCAGAATCCAGGGTTCCAATGTCCTCACTGTCATTATTATCAATCCATATGTCCCCATCCCAAGTTTCCGGGTTCCATTCTTTTCCAATCAATGCCTTTACTTTAACAGCAGACACCCTGAGAGGTTGAGATTTTAGTTTACGCTGTAAATGTGCTACTCACACAATGAGGGACTGCGTCTGATTTTCAGAAACTTCCAGTCTGTAGGCGCAGGAAATAAGATTTTCTTTCAGGGCACAGATGGAACCCTTTACATCTGTCATACGGCATTCAAGTTTTGAATTTGAAGCCTTTAGCTCATCCCTTTCTCTTACAACTGTATCCAAAGTATCTAAGAGCAGCCAGCCAACATCATTATACCTCTTAATACTGCAAAACTCCGTGAAAGTGTCGAAAACGCTGTCACCCAGAGCCTCGCTTCGTACTAGAGCACAATTAGGAGAATCAAATGGTGCTATTTTGCGTATTTCCTTTGCCAACTCCTGCCATGGACTCTTAGTACCCTCTTGATTATTGGAAATAGAGTCATTAGTGCCTCTGAATCTAATCAGAGTAGAAAACAAATTGTAAAAGCCCATTTTAAGATTCCGTTTCTCAAGAACCACTCTCGGTACCAAGTTGTATTAGTTAGGGTTCTCCTTGGAAACAGAATCAATGAGAGATGTCTCTTATTATCAAATTGTAAAAGTGACTCACGCAACTGATGGAGCGCACGAGTCCAAATTCTGCAGCGCCGTCAATAAGCTGTCAACTCCAAGGAAGACGTCCGACGAACTCCTTGGGAAACGAACCGACAACTTTGACGAACTCCTCAGGAAACGAACCGGCAACTTTGATGAACTCCTCAGGAAATGAACTGACAACTTTGACGAACTCCTCAGGAAACGAACCGGCAACTTCAATGAGCTCCCCAGGAAAAGCTTCACTGAGCAGCTGAAGAAGAAGTGAAGGTTTCTCTAACCGTCCAGCTTATAAGCCTCCAACTGATCACCCGGACCAAATCCAGCCAATTGCATTCTCTCACTGTGGAAGCACGCCCCTTGATGAGTCATCAGTCAGCTGCAGTCAATTGACTGATGATCTGACAAACCAGCCCGTTGGTTTATTAACCAGCCTCAAATAGCCTCACAGCAATCGTCAGGCCAGTGCCCGCTTGACCAGACAGCTAGGCCACCTAGCCAAGTTGACACATGAACCCAACCATCACAGTTCTCATGGTAATTTGTTGGCCCATGGTTAAGTATTGTGTCTCTACTAAGGCCCAATAGCAGTCAAAAAGCTGTTTCTCAAAAGGAGAGTAGTTATTTGCAAAAGATGTTCAGGCTTTACTCCAAAATCATAAGTGCCTGAATTTTGATTCCCCTATAGGTGCCTGCCAAAGGCTTCAAACAGCATCTCTATTTGCCAATGACACTTCCAGCACCATTGGATCAGATTGATAAAAAGGTCCAAGTGGCAGAGCAGCTTGCACAGCAGCCTGGACCTGTCATAGAGTCTCCTTTTCTTCTGGTCCCCACTCAAAACTAGAAGCTTTTCTGGTAACTCAGTAAATTGGCCAGAGTAGCACACATAAAAGAGAGATATGTTGTTTCCAAAATCCAAGGAGGTCAAGTAGGCGTGTCTCTTTTTTGGTTGTAGGAGGAGTCAGATGCAACAGCTTATCTTTCACCTTAGAAGGGACATCTTGACATGCCCCACACCACTGGACACCTAGAAAGTTTACAGAGGTGGATGACCCCCATATTTTTGTTGGATTTATCTCCCATTCTCTGACAGGCAAATGCCTAATCAATAAGTCTAGAATAGTTTCTACTTCTTGCTCTCTAGGTCCAATCAACATATCATCAATATAATGGACCAGTGTGATGTCTTGTGGGAGGGAGAAATGATCAAGGTCCCTGTGGACAAGATTATGACATAGAATAGGCTTGGAGAGTTGATATATCCCTGAAGTAGGACAGTGAAGGTATACTGCTGGCCTTGCCAGCTGAAAGTAAACTGTTTCTGGTGGTCATTACTAACAGCTATTGAGAAAAAAAATTTTTGCCTGATCAACAGCTTCATACCAGGTTCCAGCTGATATGTTGATTTGTTTAAGCAATGATACCACGTCTGGAACAGCAGCTGCAACGGGAGTTACCACCTGGTAAAGTTTATGATATTCCACTCTCATCCTCCAAGACTAGTCCTTAAAAGTGTCATTAATCTCTGCAATCCCTCCAGGAATCTGGTATTGCTTCTGGTTTATGATTTTGCTAGGCAGGGGAGGTTCCAGTGGCTTCCACTTGGCCTTTCCTACCATAATAGCCCTCACTCAATGAGTCGGAATCCATGTGGGGATTCTGTCAGTTGCTGAATATGGTCGATTCCAATTATGCATTCTGGAACTGGGGAAATAACTATAGAATGGGTATGGGGACACACTGGACCCAGTGTGAGAAAGACCTGAGAAAACCCCATTGATCACCTGACCTCCATAAACCTGTACTGTGACTAGTGGCCCAGAGTGATGTTCTGGGTCTCCTGGAATTAATGTCCCTTCTGAGGCAGTGTATAATAGCCCCTGAAATGTCTGATCATTTCCTTTTCCCTAATGCACAGTTACCCTGGTAAAAGGCTTTAGGTCCCCTTGGGGAAAGCTGGAAGGAAGATTAACAGTATAAATTTTTGGCAGTGTAACAGGGTCCTTCCCCAAGGGTACCTGGCCTTCCCCTCATTCACAGGCATCTGGATCTATAAACTATCTCAAGTCTGGGAATTGATTAAGGGGCTGTGACTCTGTTTTTATAATTCAAGTTAGACTTTTTTTCACTTGACCTAGAATTCTGCTTATACAGATCAAATAAGGATTTAGTAGACTGCCCATATATTTTACTTCTAGGTACCTCATGATCTACTAGCCAATGCCATAAGTCTCTGTGAGTCAGATTATTTTGACTACTGCTTTTAGCTTGCTGTCCATTATGGTAGCCATGCCCACCTTGTCTTTGGCAATTAACTGCTGGCACATGGCTTCTGTCAACTCAGGATCTGATTATCTTCATTGTGTTTAAGGATTCCAGCTCATTCACAGCAGTTCCCACAGTAATATCTGACCTACAGAGAAGGGCCACTACAGAGCTCTTCAGGGATGATGAAGCTAGTCTCACAAATTTATCCCTTACAGTCCTGGTAAAAGGCATGTTCTCTGGAAATTCCTGGGATAGTTGAGCAGGTCTTCCATGATAAGTCCACTCTAACATTCCAATCTCTCTAAGCCTTTGGATCCCCTCTTCTACATTATATCAGGGCAGTTCTGGCATTCCTACTTCAGGTGATATCAGCCACCTTTTGATCCATGTTTCAGCCAACCACTCAAACAAACTGTTAATGCCCTTTCTATCCCCTTGAGCTACAACATTGATGCAGAATCACTGCTTTGTGGGACCATATCAATAAATTTAGACTGATCCAACTTTATAGTCCTTCCACCATTATCCCACACCCTTATAATCCATTCATACACATATTCCCCTGATGTCTATATAAATTGGAAAATTCATGCAGTTCTTTTAGGGTACATCTTCATGGGGCACACTTTTTCCCTCATCTGTTGGGACTTTAGTCTAGTTATAGACCTGGAAGAAAAGAACTGTGATTGGGGTATGTTCTGGTTTGGTAATGCTGCCATTATTCAAAATACCAGAAATTCATTGGCTTTTATAAATGGGTTTATTTGGTTACACAGTTACAGTCTTAAGGCCATAAAGTGCCCAATATAAGGCATCAACAATTGGGTACCTTCACTGGAGGATGGCCAATGTTGTCCAGAAAACCTCTGTTACTTGGGAAGGCACATGGCTTGTGTCTGCTCTGGAGTTCTGGTTTCAAAAGGGCTTTCTCCCAGGATGTTCCTCTCTAGGCTACAGCAGTTCTTCCAAATGTCACTCTTAGGTGCTCTCAGGTTGTCTTTCAAAATGGCATTCTCCAAAATGTCTCTTTGTCAGCTTCTCAGGGAAAACTCTGGCCTAGTACTTCCAAAGCATCAGCAAAACTCTGCTTTCAATGACCATCTTCAAAATGTCTCTGTAAGTTGCAGCAGCAGGGTCCTTCTGTTTGGGCTCTTATATAGGACTCTAGTAAACTATTCAAGGCCCACACTGAATGGGTGGGGCCATGCCTCCAGGGAAATTACCTCATCAGAGTTATCACCTACAGTTGGGGGGGGTCACATCTCCATGGAAACAACCTAATCCAAAGGCTCCAACTTAATCAACACTAATATGTCTGCCCACACAAGATTGCATCAAAAAACATGGCATTTGGGGGGATATAATACATCCAAACTAGCACAGCATTCCATTACAGTTTCATCTGGTGAAACAGAACTAATCTCTCCAGACAGAGGAGTGAGGGCTGTTTCCCCAGGGGAGGTGATTACAGGTTTAGCAGAGAGGTTGGATGGCAGGCTCCTCAGGGCAGACTGGAGGTCAGGAAGCTGTTTCCTCAAGGCAGGATGGCCATCAGGTAGCTGTCTCCTCAGGGAAGGCTGGAGATAGGGGGGCTGTTTCCTCCGGGCAGACCATTACAGATTTATTTAGCAAAGACTCAGCAGAATCCAGAATTCCATTGTCCCCACTGCCATCCTTATCAACCCATATGTCCCCATCTCAATGTTCAGGATCCCATACTTTTCCAATCAAGGCCTTTACTTTAATAGCAGATATCCTGCCAGGTTTTTGTTTTCCCTTGTAAATCTGCTACTTGCACAATGAGACTCCAGTTCTGGTTTTCATAGATCTCAAGTCTGCGGCCACAGGAAATAAGATTTTCTTTCAGGGCATACATAGAAACCTTTACATCTTTGGCATTTAAGTTGCAATTTTGAAGCTGTCAGCTTGTCCCTTTCTCTTATAACTGTACCCAGCATATCTAAGAACAACCAGCCAACATCATTATACCTTTTAACTCCAAAAAACTGTTAAGGTGTGTCACCAGAGCCTTGACTAGTACTAGAGTTATGATTAGGAGAATCAAATGGTGATATTTTGCATATCCCATTACCAACTCACACCATGGGCTGTCAGTGCCTTCTTGATTACTGGAAATAGAGTCATTCATGCCTTTGAATCTAATCGGAGTAGAAAACCAATTGCAAAAGCCCATTTTAAGATTCTGTTGAACCACTCCTGGTTCCAGGCTGTATTAGTCAGGGTTTTCTAGGGAAACAGAATCAACAGGAGATATATGTAAATATGAGATTTTATAAAAGTGTCTCATGCAACTGTGGGGATGCATGAGTCCAAATTCCATAGAGCAAGTCATACGAGTCCAAATTCTGTAGTGCAGGCAGCTAGCTGGCAACTCTGATGAATGCCTTTGATGAACTCCCCAGGAGAGGCTGGCTAGCTGAAGAAGAGGTGAAAGTTCTCTCTTCTTTCTTAAAAGTCTTCAACTGTTTGGATTAAATCCAGCTGATTGAATTCTTTGATTGCAGAAGACACTCACTTCGTTGATATAATCAGGCACAGATGCAGTCAACTGACTGATGATTTAATAAACCAGACTTCTGGCTTATTAACCAGCCACAAATGTCTTTGCAATAATGGTTAGGCCAGCGCTTGCTTGACTAGACACCTATGCACCATCACCTGGCCAAGTTGACACATGAACCTAACAATCACACTTTCTGAGATTCTATAAATGTTTCACTCACTAAGTTTCTCTCTCAGAAACTTAAACCCACCAGAGTGTTCCTATGCCAGACAAGTCCTAAAACCCAGAGGCAACAGCCTCTTCAAGAATAACAATCAGATGCAGACCCCTTCCCCATAATGCTGACACTCCTTTTCAAAATGAAAAAGTTACAGTGTTCACTGTCAAGATACCCCCAAGACTGAGAAAGTGATTAAATGAGAGAAAGGGGTGGCAACAGACAAGATAG